>NC_051065.1:137373284-137680784 GCF_004664715.2 Peromyscus leucopus
AACTCTGAAATTACTAGATGGAAACATATGCAAACTACTTCAAGATACAAGCACGGGCAAGGAATGTTTGCAAAAGACTCCAACAGCACTGGAAATTATCCAAGAACTGACAGATTGGATCCCATGAAATTAGAAATCTACTGCATAGTCAAGAAAACAGTCATCAGAGTTAAAAGACAGAGTTAAAGGTCATCTTTGTCCACTGTGCACGTGGTAAGGGATTAATACTCAGAATATATAGAGAACTCTACAATTGAAGTGCCCAAAACTCAAGCAAACAATAAATGGCTAATGAATTGAACAGATAATTCTGCAAGAATAAACGCTAATGGTCAACACATATTTTAAAAACTACACTGAAATTCCATCTTACCTCTGTCAGAATGGCTAGCATTATGGCTAGGATATATCAAGGCAGTTGCTATGGAGGTCAGTGTGGAGGCTACTCAAGAAACACAAAGCTGAACTACTGCGTGACCTAGATACAGCACTCCTAGGAATGTGCCCAAGGGATACATGCTCTAGTCTCAGTACCTGAGAAATGGACCCAGCATGGAAGTCTATCAACAAATGAAAGGTAAAAAGGGGTGGTACTCATACAAAGAATTTTATTCAGCTGTAAAGAAAAATGAAAATAATTATGACATTTTCCAGAAAATAGATGCAAGTGAAGATCACCATGTTAAGAGAAATAAGCCAGACTGAGTAAGACAAAGATTGAATATTTTATTTGATGTGGAGACTAGATTTAAATTTAGGTATTGCACGTACATACATGGATCTATTTGTAAGACATGTAAAGGAAAAGGGGCCTAGAAGAGGGGAGGAAGAGGTGTAAAATGAGGGAGCCCAAGGGGACAATAGAGAGGATAATGGATATATGGCATTAGGAAAGACCAGCAGGAACAAAGTGCAGTCGTAGATATGAGAATGAAACTGTCAGCGTGAATCTATCACTTGGTAAGTTAATTAAAAATGTGAAGTTTGGAAACACCCTCCTTGTCTTCTTTGCTTCCTCTGGAGTCTCGTGATGGGCGAGCTCAGATAACAGCACACATGATGGTCGCAAAGATGGTTCGCGGGAGAAAGAGGCCCATGTGACTCCATTCTTTCTTCAAAAATGTCTCAAAAGAAAGAACAATAGCTTTTATCAATACTTTAACTAAGACTGTGCCACAACCAGGTTTTTAACCATTCTTTTAAAAGACAGAATCTCTCTATGCAGCCTTGGCTGGCCTGAAACTTGCTATGTGGTCTAGGCTGGCTTTGAATTCAAAGAGATCCTCCTGGCTCTGCCTCCCCAGTGCTGGGATTAAAGGCATGCACCACCATATCCAAACATTAATCAATTCTTTTAGAGTAATTGATAACTGTTGTGTTCTTAAAAGTTATTCTGTATTTGTTCTTCAAACATGGCCTTAACCATTGAACATGAGTAATGATCTGTGATGTGTGACTATTTTGATCACAATGCTGAAATCTTGCAACTTATTTTCCATCCTACAACTATCTTTTCTAATTGCCTCTTTTTCCACTCATTCTTTTAAAAGTATCTAATCAATGTCTACTATTAAATGTAAAGATGGAACAAAAGACTTCACAAGTAGATTTGTAACAATGTGTGTGTGTGTGTGTGTGTGTGTGTGTGTGTGTGTGTGTGTGTGTGTTTCTAGTGGATTTGACTAGACTTTCAAAGTTTGGGGTGATGCTAAAGCATGTGATTTAAAATTTCTGTAAACATGAACTAGGAGTGATTGATATTAAAATTATTAATCCTATACACCAAGCACACAATAGAAGACTCCAATGGCCTTTATAATGTAGCCTTTCACTTCACATATGTGTTGGAGTTACTAGGAATAGAATAATATCTGCAGAACTGAGACAATAATGTTTAAAAGAAGCAGAGAGTAATAGTCAAGAGCAGGGGATATTTGTATTTCCCTCAAGGACACATGTATACCCCTTTTGTTAAGAATACACCCTTCAGCCTCAAAGATCACTCCAGTTCCAGATACGAATTCTAACTATATCTGTATAAGAATCTGAGCTCAAAGCTACTATCTTGACTGTAAAATAAGAGGGGAAGTTTAGAGAAAACATTTTAGAAAGTTTTTGCTACACAATTCTTCAAGGTTTCTGGAAACGAGTTTCAATGAAGGAGGAGGAAGGATGGATTCTTTGTGGAGGGTTGATGAGGTTCTCCTTTAACCTAAACATGGTGACAAACTCCAGGACCGGCAGCAGTCATGGAGTCCACAGGGCGAGTGAGCAGGGAGATCATCATTCTGTTCAGCCATGTCTCCCCACGTCTCTGTCTCCTCCAATCCTTTGCCACCTGCCTTGCTGAAATGAGCACAGGAAAGAAAGCGAACATGTCAAGAAAACCCAAACCCTGCAAAATATAGAATCAGCCTCATTATGTGTCTTTTATGACATACACCCATGCAGGAGTCATCTAAGAGATGCCTTTGAATATTCAAAAGTTTCAGCATAAGAAGAGGTTTTATGGTATTCTGTTCTCTCTTGGAACGTGATAGTTCTTTGCATATGTTTTATTTAAGAAAAGAAATACTAAAATGGAAAGTCATCCAACTGTGGAAGGGAAAGAGTGAGTCTTGGAATTGATTTTGGAACACAATTTGGAGAGGGTTAAGACAGTTTTGTTGCTTGGTAATTAACACCATTTTAAAAGAAAAAATTTACATGTGTAAATATTAATACATTTTGAAGGAGTAGTTACTCGACTATGAAGAGGTCAACAAAACATTCTACTCATCAGTTGTTCAGTTGTTTTAGATATTTCCTATTTCTTTTGAGCTTGAGCTGTGGGCTAAAGCCACTGATTTTCTCTTTGTCATTATAGTTAGTGTGATTTTTGTGACATGTGATTCTGATGTAGCCCATATGTCACATAAGATATATTTAAAGCAGTTAGCATCTATCATATATGAAATGGCAGCAATGTTAAAAGGATTAAAGTACAATGAAGAATACCATTGGGAGCAATATGACTTAAACAGAAACATGTGAGCTGCCCCCCACAAAATACAGAAATTGGGTTGGCACAATTATCCATTCATAAGGTCAAAGACAGAAAGGGCATGCATACATTTCCCCTCAGCCATATGAGGTCTGTCTTACTGACCACATGACAGCCCACGTGAGAATGTGGAGGGTATAGCATTCCCACTGCCACAAAATTAACAATATGTATTTCAACTCCTTAGGGCTAAGATTTAGCAAATAGCAAGCATCCTCCATAAGACCATGTCATCCATTCTGATCACATCAGAATTAATACTGTCAGTGATGAGAAAGTTGAGAGATTTTTAAATGAGAGATGTATGAGTAGTATGCTGTGTGGGTTGGGACCGGGTCTGGAGGGTGCAAAAGCAATTTACAGTCCATTGTTACTGTTAATTTAATATATATAATTATATATGGAACTCCAGCAATGAAAATGATCTTTGGAAATTATTATTGCACAGCTATAGTCTTAAACCCACGGGAGTAATGTGTTTAATTGGGAAACGAATTCCATAGGGTGTAAATACTGTTTCAGCAAACTTTCTGATGAAGTATTCTTCTATAATAAGGATGAGGCTTCATAAGTCAATAGAGACTTCCTCAACATGAAATGCTATTGTTCTCTTAATTTGGAAAATGTGGAGAAAAGAGAAAAATTTAAAGCTACTGTAAGATAATGGCATTTTTCTTAACAAAGTAGATTGTTATTGCTATTTCCAACAAGAGCTTGGTGTCTTAGTTCATTTTCTACTGTTGTGTTAAGATACCATAACCAAGGCAACTTAAAAAAGAAGTGTTTAATTTAGGATTAGTGTTTTAAAGCAATGGTTTTCTACTTGAGGGTCACTGTGGGAGCCCGTTTTCAGGTTCCTCGTGGCTTTACCCAGCAGGTCCACATAGAGGATGATTAGGACCATGGGCTTGAGTGCAGGTGTCTGAGATGGTCTGCACTTGGCTGTGCTGGGGGGAGGTCTTTTGCTCCACCCCTTGGCCTCTCTATAAATACCCTGAGACAGAGACAGTCGGGGCCTGTTGGAAAAGGTTCCAGGCCCTCTCGGGGCTATTCTTTATTTTCTATCTGTTTATCTCTGCAATATTCTCTGTAATAAATCCTTCTATCTAATATTTCCTGCTGCTCACATTCAAGAAAACTCTGGGGAACTGTGGGGTTGTTGGGTGAACACCCCACAGGTCACAACCTCTTTAGAGGTTGAATGACTCTTTCATAGGAGTCCCCTAAGACCATTGGAAAACACAGATATTCACATTATGATTCATAACACTAGCAAAATTACCATTATAAAGTAGCAACAAAAATAATTTTATGGTTAGGGGTCACCACTATATAAAGAACTGTAGTAAAGTGTCATAGCATTAGGAAGGTTGAGAACCACTGTTTTAAAAAATTAGTTAGAGTCCATGATAGCAGAGTAAAGGCATGTTGGAAGGAACAATTGAGAGATTACATCATAACCCACAAGTACAAGGCAGAGAAAGACATTGAGAAGTCCCCACCTAGTGTCACATCTCTTCCAAGGCCACACCTCCTAATCCTTCCTAAATAGTAGTACCAAACTGAGGATCAAGTATTCATACATATGAGCCTATAAGGGCCATTCTCCCTCAACCACCCCATTGGATGGGGTGGTTCCAGAATGTCTCAGGGAAGTATTGCACACTAATATGAAATAATAGTATGACTTTAGGCTGCCATGTGGCACCACATGCCATATGATTTCTGCTCTGTGGATGGCTACCGAAGCCAAATGTCTGAGCTATATTTACCAACTTCACAAAAGTATAGATACTGTGTATGTATCAGGTTTAACCCTCACATCCTTAATACTCATCTACTGGGAAATTCATGAAGCCTTGACATAAGGAAATGTAGACTTGATCAACACTTCACTCATAGCAATATAGACTATGACATAAGTTTCTGTATTTCTGTAGTTAATATTTTAAAGGAACAAATCTAAAAATTAGGATATTATAATAGGGAAATTAGCAAAATAAATGTGACAGATATAATGTGGAAATGTAGATGTAGTGAGAATGATTATAAACACATAAAAGTTGATAGATTTTTCTTTCCAAGATGATAGGTTAAAGAAGAGGAAACCCCCACCAATTCCACTAAAATCAGGAGCAATACAAGGCTGTCCACTCTCTCCATATCTGTTCAATGTCATAATTGAAGTTCTAGGGGGAGCAATAACACAACAAAAGGAGATCAAGGGGATACAGATTGGAAACAAAGAAGTCAAAGTATCATTATTTGCAGATGATATGATAGTATACATAAGTTATCACCAAAATTCTATCAGGAACTTCTACAGCTGATAAAGACATTTAGTGAAGTGGATGGATACAAGATTAACTCAAAAGAAAAACAGTAGCCCTCCCATACACAAATGACAAACAGACTGAGAAAGAAATTAGGGAAACGACACACTTCACAATAGCTGCAAATAATATAAAATATCTTGGGGTAACTCTAACTAGGCAAGTGAAAAACTTGTATGACAAAAACTTCAAGTCTTTGAAGAAGGAAATTGAAGAAAATAAAAGAAGATGGAAAGATCTCCCATGTTCATGGATTGGTAGGATTAATGTAGTAAAAATGGCCATACTACCAAAAACAATTCAATAAAATCCCTATAAAAATTACAATACAATTCTTTACAGATCTTGAAAGAACAATACTCAACTTCACATAGAAAAACAAATGAAAAAACCCAGAGTAGCAAAACAATTTTGTATAATAAAAGAACTTCCAGAGGTATCACTATTCCTCATTTCAAGCTCTACTACAGAGATATTGTAATTAAAAACTGCAAGGTACTGGCATATAAATAAACAGGAATAAAATGGAATTGAGACCCAGATGTAAATCCACACACCTATGGACACCTCATTTTTTGATAAAGAGATGAGATACATGATGGAAAAAGGAAAGCATCTTCAATAAATGGTGCTTGTTTAACTGGATGTCAACATGTAGAAGAATGCAAATAGATCCATGCACAAAACTCAAGTTCAAGTGGATCAAAAACCTCAACACAAAACCAGATACAATGAACCTAATAAAAAGAAAGTGGGAAATATCCTTGAACTCATTGGCACAGGTGAACAGAATACTGATAGCACAGGCACTAAGAACAACAATCAATAAACGGCCCTCATGAAACAGAAGCTTCTGTAAGGTAAAGGACACTGTCAATAGGACAAAACAACAGCCTAAGGAATGGAAAAAGTTTTTCACCAACCCCACATCTGACAGAGGGCTAATATTCAAAATACATAAAGAACTCAAGAAACTAGACATCAACAAACCAAATAATCAAATTAAAAAATGAGGTCCAGATCTAAACAGAGAATTCTCAACAGAGGAATCTCAAATGGTTGAGAAACACTTAAAGAGATTTTTCAACATACTTAGCGATCAGGGAAACACAAATCCAAACTTAGTTTGAGATTCCATCTTGCACTTGTCAGAATGGCTAGGATCAAAAACACCAGTGACAGCTTATGATGGTAAGGATGTGGAACAAGGGGAACACTCCTCCATTGCTGGTAAGAGTGCAAAGTAGTACAGTTACTATGGAAATCAACATGGTGGTTCCTCAGAAAATTGGGAATCGATCTACCTCAAGACCCAACTGTACCACTCGGGTATAAATCCAAAGGACATTCTATCTTACCACAAGGACATTTGCTCAGCCATGTTCACTGAAACTTTATTCATAATAGCCAGAAACTGGAGACAACCTAGATGACCCTCAAGCAAAGAATGGATAAAGAAAATGTGATACATTTACACAATTACTCAGCTGTTAAAAACAATGACATTGTGAAATTTGCTGGCAAATGGATGAAACTAGAAAAGATCATCCTGAGAGAGGTAACCCAGACCCAGAAAGACAAACATAGATCTCCCTGGGAAGGGAAATAGAATAGATTTTGTGGGTGCACTGGGGGAAGGTGGGGATGGGAATAGAAGGGATCAGATGGGAAGTGGTAGAGGCAGAGGGAAAGAGTACTGGACGGATGACAGGAATTAGAGGGTGATGTAGAAACCTGGGGCAGTGGAACCTCCCTGGAATCTATGAGAGTGACCCTGTAGAGGTCTCCTAGTAATGGGGGATACAAGGGCCCAAACTGGCCACCTTCTATAACCTGGCAAGGCTCCTAGCAGTGGGACTGTTACATCAACCCAACCACAAAACTTCAACCTACAATCTGTCCTGGCTGCAAGATGTGGGGGAAAGGCGCTCAGAGCTTGTGGGAATGGCCAACCCATGACTGATCCAACTTGGGACCTATGCCACAAGAGGGAGCCTACCACATGACACTGCCTAGATGACCAGGAACCAGAGACCCAGGATAGAACTAAACACAGCTGGCGGGGGTGGAGGGCGGGAAGCTGATTAAATGATTCCTAATGATATTCTGCTATCCTCCTATATCTGTGCCTAGCCCATTCATCAGGAGGGCACCAGTCAGCCACAGATGGGAGCAGATGCAGAAGACTCAGAGCTAAACACTAGGTGGAGCCAGGAAACCCTGTAGAAGATGGGGAGGAAGGATTGTAGGAGACAGAGGCGTCATGGACACCACGAGAACACAGGCCATTGAAGCAATTAAGCATGGCTCACAGGGGCTCACAGAGACTGAAGCAACATACATGGAAGAGTATGAGCTAGTCCTCTGCACACACCTTATGATTGTGTCGGTTGGTCTTTTTATGGGATTCCCAACAATAGGAGTGGGGACTGTCTCTGACTTTTTTGCCTGTGTTTAGGATTTTTTCCTACTGGGTTGCCATGTCCAGACATGGTAAGAGGGTTTGTACCCAGTCTTACTGTATCTTGTTAGGCCATGTTCTGCTGATATCCCTGGGAGGCCTGCTCTTTTTTTTTTTGTGTGTGTGTGTGTGTGTGTGTGTGTGTGTGTGTGTGTGTGTGTGTGTGTGTGAAGGGAAACAGAAGAGGAGTTGATCTGGGAGAGAGTGGAAGTCGGGGAGGAGTTAGGAGGAATGGAGGGAAGCGAAACTGTGGTCTGGATGTGATGTATGAGAGAAGAAGAAAATTTTTTTTTTTTTTTTAAAAAAAGAGGAGGAAACCATTTTTTTTTTTTTTGGCTTTTCGAGACAGGGTTTCTCTGTGTAGTTTTGCGCCTTTCCTGGAACTCACTTGGTAGCCCAGGCTGGCCTCGAACTCACAGAGATCCGCCTGGCTCTGCCTCCCAAGTGCTGGGATTAAAGGCATGCGCCACCACCGCCCGGCAGGAAACCATTTTTATAAATGAGGTAATGAACAGTAGGCCAGCATGTCTGGAGAGAGCTGTGACATATATCATATTTGTAAGAGGTATTCCTCCCCTCTTACACAGACCAATGTAAATAAAGTAACAGTCAAATATAAGTTTGCAGACCTGGAAGAAGAGAGACACAGGGAAGAGGAAAAGAGGCTCACTCTTCCTAGGGGGGCATTAGCAATGAAGGCATTGTGTAAGGCTAGCAGCCTCATTCTGAGGAGGTCTCCACCCCCATACATCTTAAGATTAAAAAGTATGTTTATATCACACACTTACAGCAAACGATTCCTCATAAAAAATTAGAGGCAAACTTGAAAGTTGGGTTAGTAAATTTCAGCTCTTAAAAGCATGTGAACTATGTCAACCTCTAGAAATCAAACAAAGTAGACCCAAGTAGAACACAAATAGCATAATTATGGATAATAACACAATTTTGAAGCAGACACACACATCTATGAAGGCGAAAGCAGGTAATAAGCAGCTAAGCTAATGTCTTAACCTTTTTGTTATGTTCTGTTTTGGACCAGGGCCTCAAGACTCTGTAGCCCAGGTTGGTCTGGAATCCACCCTGTGTGTGGCCCAGGCTGGCTTGAAGTTGCTGCAGTTGTCTTGATGTAGCCTCCTTACTGGTGGATTATGGACCTGAGTCACCACACCCATCTTAGATAATGTTTTAATTTAAAATTTAAAGCTAAAATGTAGACAACGGTGTTCTTTAAGAGAAAAAAAAAGAAGTTGAAAGAACCAATACAAAAGAATATTTACTAACAATTCTAAATTTAAGTTCCTTTCATATAGAACAGGAGTCATCTTAAGATAGGATATCATAAGATAGACAAGGTAGGACATTGAAGTGAATGGCCAGTTTAATCAATTGCCTGTTTTTGGTGTGTGGCATATACATGTACATCTACACATGTGGGTGAGTAGTGGAGGCCAGAAGTTTGTTTTGGGGGTCTTCCCCTGTCCCCTTATCTTTTAGAGACAAGGTTTCTCATTGACAAAAAACTCATTGATTGGCTAGCTGGACTGGCCAGCAAGCTCCAAGGAACCTCCTGTTTCTCTTTTACCAACTCTAGAATTATAAATACACTATGCCTGGCGTCTTACACCAATTTTGTGGATCCAAATGCAGGTCCTCATGTGGCAAGTACTTTACTGACTGAATTCTCTCCCCAATCCTACTTAATCAATCTAAGAGGCTTGGGGTCAAGGGTAAATGTAATGTTTTTTAAAAAAAAACCTATAAAATCTATAGCAGGACAAGCATGTTTTGCTGGAAAGCCTTAATTAAACCAATCTAGATCAGCTAATTATTCTCTCTCCTTCTCTTCTCCTCTACCATTTGACATTATTAGACAGTTAAGATTTTGGTTCTAACATTTATCATGTAATGAAATGTATCTTCAAAGAATAGGATTGCCTCGTCCATCCCCATCCCCCTAAACTGATCATGGTCATCTGTGTGTCAGATCCTACTAACTTGCCTGAGAAGACTGTGGCAGAGAGAGACCCAGAAGCTTGCCCCCTCCAACTTCCCTCTGTCTTGTCTGTCCATGTGTCCTGCCACTGTCAGAGAGTCACTTTTTAAATCTTTACAAAGTATTACTTGTATTTTGTTAGGTGCATGTATATTTTGTACCATATATCTGGTACCTGAAAGAGGGCAGAGAGGACCTCAGATCCCTGGAAATGGAGTTACAGATGATTATGAGTTGCCTGTGGCTGCTTGGGAACTGAACTCAGGTCTTCTGGAAGAGCACTAAGAACTCTTAACCACTGAACCATTTCTTCAGCTCTAGAAATTCACTTTTTAGAAACACAAATTTGGTAACAGCTGACAGAGGACTCTCAGGGGCCACCACCCAAATGTTGCCAAGAAGTTGTATTTATTTTATTTTATTTTTGAGATGGTCTTGCCCTGTCGCCTGGGTTCACTTCAAACTCTCCAAGCCTTGCTCTATCTCACAATGCTGTGATTATTGGCATGAGTCAGCACACCTAGCCCAAAGAAGAGGTATTTTGTTGGGTTTATAGTGTTTACTTTTCTCCCCCTGAACTCTGAATGTCAAAGCCTCATTACTGTGTTTTTCAGTTCATGACAGCCACAGCATATGCACACTTGGGTACTACATACTTCTGAGTTCACTACCCCTCTATCTCCAGACAGTTCCAAAGCATCCCCATCCTCTTCCCTGGTGATCTCTGAAGTAGTATTTCTATCACGAACACTCAAGGTCATACATCTTCTGATTTTTCTTACATTTATTAACATTTCACAGGAGCAGTCTTATTCCTTAAACTGTAACTCCTTGAGGTAGTGAGCACTTTGGCAGCTTTTCCTGGGGGCAATGTGAACAATGTCTCTTCATCCCAGATAGGAAACCAATGACAGACCAAAAAATGATTCCACTCTAGCCTGGCTTGATAAATGATCTCTCTGTGGTTGTCTACAGGAGCATTGGTGAGGGGCACCTTTCAGGAGGATGGGGAAGGTTACTCACAGGACCATGAGTGAGGATTACTTACAGGAGAATGGTGGAGGGGTGCCTTTCGGGAGGATGGGGAAGGTTACTCACAGGAGCATGCATGAGGGATACCTTACAGGAGGATGAGGAAGGCTACTCTCAGGAATAGAGATGAGGGATTACTTCCAGGAGCATGGGTGGTTCAAAGGCAGCTGAGGCACTGAGAAGCCCAGCCCAGCCTGGGGACTCACGGCAAGCTCTGTCTTTGGATCGCCATGCTCAATGTGCACACTGACCACCAGAGAGTCCCCTTCCCCTAGCAGCTGTTTATGGCCTTTATAAGCTTGGGGAAGGGCCCTGTGAAATTTGTAATTTCTGTGAGCTTCCTTAGCCACACTAGCCTCCTTTTCCCCACCAGGGAATGTTACATTCGGGGGAGAGAGCTACACAACACAGAGTCAGGTCTTAAATGACTTTCCAAATGTCTTGTCAAATTCCTTTTGTCTAGGTGCCTCTGTGGCTGTGAAATGGCTGCCTAATGTAGGACTGAAGGTGAGTGCAGATCCCAACGCTAGATGGAACAGGATGGTTCTGTGCCTGCAAGTTTGCAGAGCGTCGAGGGGATATCATTTGATTCTTCTCATCCGCCCTAGACAAGAGTGGAACAGCGAGAGAGCACAGATACCTGCATCTTAAGAGGAGAGAGAAATTAGGAGCAAGCATGCGCATGCGTATCCAAATGCATCCCAAGTTAGTGATTTGACCCTACATTTTAAGGCAGAATTGCCAGTTTGCTATTAGAAGCAGAATTCAGGAAGCAGACACTACTCCTGCTTCACTGTATTTACGGCTATCTTTTGCTCTAGATAGGAATGCACTTCCCTTGCACTGTGAAGTTGGGCTTGGCCATGAGACTGGCTGTGGACAGAAGAGAGTTGTTGTCCAAATACACTGAATCAACAATTCAAGATATTACCCTTCTGCTTTCTCTGGAGCTGCCTTGGTAGTGCATTTGTTGTAAAGGTGATGTCGGATGCATCAGAGACTGTCTTGTCATCCCATGGAGAACTGTGTCGTGGAGGGTTGCTTGAACAAGCAGTGGCTTTAGAGAGAGAAAGATGAGATTCAGGGCCGTGTTAAGCTGTTGTTGTTTGGGGGGTCTTTACTGGAGTGTGACCTTTACTCTCCTAACACACCTGTTGGTGCCAAGACAACATTGTGTCTTGGAGCATTGCTTGAACACGCAGTGGCTTTGGAGAGAGAAAGATGAGATTCCACGCTGTGTTAAGCTGTTGTTGTTTGGGGGTCTTTACTGCAGTATGCCCTTTACTCTCCTAACACACCTGTTGGTGCCAAGGTCACCTGCAGCTTGAAGACTTTCAGAATGATTTCGCAGTGCAGTTGTCAACAGTTCTAGAAGTGTTGTGCCTGGGTTCCTATCCAATCACCACTGCTCCTCAGACATGTTCCTTAAGCTCATTGGTTTCTTTATCAATAACGTGGGATGTGAATTTCTAGTTTCATCTTAGTTGCTGTGATGCAGCACCTTCAAGCAAGTGACTCTGGGGTAGAAGAGTTGATTATAGTTCATAATCCCAGGTTGTAGTTCATCATTATGGGGAAGTCAAGGCAGGATCCTCTAATGACTAATCATATCACATCCACAGTCAAGATCAGAGAAAAATGAATACATGCATGCTTGCTTGTGCTAGCTCAGTTTCTCCACTCTTACACAGTGCAGGACCTCTTGCCTATGGAATGGTGCTGCCCATAGCGGCCTAGGTTGTCCGACATCATGAATTTTATTAAGACACCCCCCACACACACACACAGATTATGTCCACAGTTCAACCCAATGTGGACAATCCCTCATTGAGACTTTCTTACCAGGTGGTTATAGGCTGTGTCAAGGTAACAATTAAACTGACCATCACAGAGGCTAATAATACCTATTTGTTATGTTTGGAATGTAAAATATACTCCACAGGCTCATGTGTTTGAACACCTACTCCCCAGATAGTGGTGCTTTTGGGGAGATGCTATGGAACCTTTAGGAGGTAGAGTCTAGTTAGAGGAAGTGGGCCACAGGAGGAAGTGGAGCAGGCATTTATGCTTTATATCCCCTTTTCTGAAGGCTCTTAGTTTTCTGGTAGACTGAGATGTGAGCATGTGAGATGTCACATGCTCCTATTACCATATTGCTTCCTGCTGCCATGCCATCCTTACCATGATGGACTGTATAATCCCCAGATCAGGAACCAAATTAAACTTTTCCTATCTTACGTTGCATTAGCAAGGTATTTTATCACAGAGTCAAAACAAGCAATGGGTACACTACCTCATAATGTTGTGTGGACAGGTGAGTTGATGCCCAAGCAGTGCTAACACAGTGCTCTAGGATAGTGCACAGCTGAAGTTAGCCATTATTAGTATTATTATTGCTAGACAGAAAGCTTATTAAACTCAACATGCTTGGGTTTTTACTTCCAAACTTGCTCGTCCTATGTATATTATCTTGAAATCATTATCCCACTTTAGTTAGTTGCATTGAAAAACAAATTTATTTTATTTTATTTTACAATACAATTCAGTTCTACATAGCAGCCACAGATTCCCTTGTTCTCCCCCCTCCCGCCCCTCTCCCGCCCCTCTCCCCTTCCCCTCAGCCCACCCTTCATTCCCTCTTCCTCCAGGGCAAAGCCTCCCCCGAGGACTGAGATCAACCTGGTAGACTCAGTCCAGGCAGGTCCAGTCCCCTCCTCCCAGGCCAAGCCAAGCGACCCTGCATAAGCCCCAGGTTTCAAACAGCCAACTCATGCAATGAGCACAGTACCCTGTCCCACTGCCTGGATGCCTCCCAAACAGATCAAGCCTATCAACTGTCTCACCTATTCAGAGGGCCTAATCCAGTTGGGGGGCCCTCAGCCACTGGTTCATAGTTCATGTGTTTCCATTCGTTTGGCTATTTGTCCCTGTGCTTTATCCAACTTTGGTTTCAACAATTCTCGCTCATATAAACCCTCCTCTTTCTCGCTAATTAGACTCCCGGAGCTCCACCCAGGGCCTAGCCGTGGATCTCTGCATCCAGATCCCTCAGTTGTTGGATGGGGTTTCTAGCATGACAATTAGGGTGTTTGGCCATCCCATCACCAGAGTAGGTCAGTTCCGGCTGTCTCTTGACCATTGCCCCCAGTCTATTGTGGGGTTATCTTTGTGGATTTCTGTGGGCCTCTCTAGCCCTTTGCTTCTTCCTATTCTCATGTGGTCTTCATTTACTATGGTCTCCTATTTCTTGTTCTCCTCTCTGTTCTTGATCTAGCTGGGATCTCCCGCTCCCCCAAGCTCTCTTTCCCTCGACCCTCGCCCTTCATTACCCCCACTCATGTCCAGGTTGTTCATGTAGATCTCATCCATTTCTCCGTCATTGGGTGATCCCCGTGTCTTTCTTGGGGTCCTGCTTTCCAGGTAGCCTCCCTGGTGATGTGAGTAGCAGTCCAGTCATTCTTGTTCCACATCTAGTATCCTCCTATGAGTGAGTACATATCATGTTTGTCTTTCTGAGTCTGGATTACCTCACTCAGGATGATTTTTTTTTCTAGATCCATCCGTTTGCCTGCAAACCTCATGATGTCATTGTTTTTCTCTGCTGAGTAGTATTCCATTGTGTATATGTACCACATTTTATTTATCCATTCTTCAGTTGAAGGGCATCTAGGTTGTTTCCAAGTTTTGGCTATTACAAACAATGCTGATATGAACATAACTGAGCAAGTGCTCTTGTGGTATGATTGCATTGAAAAACAAATCTTATCCCACTCCATCAGTAGTTGTATTCAGTCAGTTACTGTATCAAGACATTTTTACTTTAGCAGTTTAAATAAACAAGACTATAATAACTCTGGTTATACTTCCTGGTCTATTTTGTCACTTTCCTTGTCAACTTCATTATTCTTTTCCATGAGTGACAGCTTCCCAATTTTTGTCTCCCTGTATCAATGTTTGGGAGACAGAACAGAGGCATTAAAAAGAGCACACTTTTTTTTTGAGACAGGGCTTTACTATGTATACTTGGCTTGCTTAGGACTCATGCCATAGATCAGGTTAATCTTGAACTAGCAGAGATCTACCTGTCTCAGCCTCCCAAGAGCTGAGATTAAAGATGCACACCACTACTGCCAAACATCTCATGTTTTTGTCATATAAACTGACCTTGAACCCTGGCTCTATCTCTTGCCAGAGGTAGAGTATGAGGAGAGTTGCTTAATCTCTGTTTATTTCCTTCACCTTTAAAGGGGATACCAATATGTACTTGCATGGCTGTTAAGAGTTTGCAAGAGATCACTAAGGCAATGCTTTCTCTCAACATGTAGCTGGAAATCAACCATTCGATTTCAGTACTCTGTCCTCCATTGGATGTGGCCCATACTATTGCCAATTTTAATTGCAGGTTAGACTAGGTCCTCCTGTGCAATCATGGATGTACAAGGAGGCACGGCCCTCCATCCTATCTCCCGTTGTTGTACTAACATCTCTCTGGAGTAACACCACCTTTCTTCCTCAGTTTGGAATGCTTAACTGCCCTCCACCAAAAGTTCAGAAACAGCACCACATCCTCTGAGACCTGAGCTTTCCCTTGGCCTTCAGTGTATTAGTTAGATAGTGCCATAAGATTGATGCACAATAGATGCCTCTATAATGCAGTGGGTCAAAACAGCGAGTATTTATTCTTAAAGATCTGTAGGTGGCAAAGGTTACCCACAGGACGGTGTGTTCACTTGGAATGATTCAATTTCTCTCTGTATGCCTCTTCTTTCCTCCTGCTGAAGCTGAAAATAAGGATGTTTTCTTAATTAGTATGACTTTGGTGATCAGAAAGAGGGTCTCAAGGTAAACTATCTATTTTCGGCCGTCCACTGTGATATGTCAGGAATTACATGGGGAGGAAACCATCAGTATCAAGAATAACTTGAGGCCGGGCAGTGGTGGCACACGCCTTTAATCCTAGCACTCGGGAGGCAGAGCCAGGTGGATCTCTGTGAGTTTGAGGCTAGCCTGGTCTCCAAAGCGAGTTCCAGGAAAGGCACAAAGCTACACAGAGGAACCCTGTCTCGAAAAACAAAAAAAAAAAAAAAAAAAAAAAAGAATAATTTGAGGGATTAGGTGTGGTGGTGCACACCTACAATCCCAGCCCTCAGGAGATGAGGGCAAAATAATCTTGCATTCAAGGCTAGCTGTTAGCTAGAAAAACAGACAGACAGACAGGAAATAATGAATGTTCTTGTTGTTTGCAGAACTGAAAAGCACCTCATGATTTGTGGACTGGTGTTAGATGTGTATTACCTGATTAGGGTGAGAAGGTACACATCAGTCTGGAAATAATTACACCTGCTCATATAAATGACTCCTCAACCAACATTCTGGCAAGAGAACAGGACAAGAATCTTCCATCTTCTTAAGTCAACTTTTGGAGATGAAGCAAGTCATCTTCCTTGTTTCAGCTGAACCTGGGCTCTTTGCTTCACTGGCCCATTGGATGGTAAGCCTCCAAACCAGCATCCATTCACACAAGGACCAGCAGAACAGCCTAGACAGGCTCTTCTCAGGACCGTGGCAGAAGTGTGAAATCTTGTGCAGACGTAGGCAGGCTTCTTCTTTATAGATATGGAACTAATGCTTCATAATCTCTGCTTCATTCTACTGGAGAAAGTGAGTCATATGGCCAAACCCAAAGACAAGGTGTAGGGAAGAATGCCCCTCCCAAATGGATGGAACTAGAAAAAATCATCTTGAGTGAGGTAACCCAAACCCAGAAAGACAGTTATGGTATGTACTCACTCATTGGTGGATTCTAGATATAAAATGAACAATCAGACCACAACCCATAGAACCATAGAGGCTATATATATAGCATGGAGGTCCCTAGGACGACTGTGGCATATAATAAATTTCAGTTTTACTCAATTATTGAAAAAAAAATAGCCAAATGAATGGAAACACATGAACTATGAACCAAAGGCTGAGGGGCCCCCAGCTGGATCAGGCCTCTGAATAGGTGAGACAGTTGATTGGCTTGATCAGTTTGGGAGGCATCTAGGCAGTGGGACCAAGTCTGTATCATTCCATGAGTTGGCTGTTTTAAACCAGGAACTTATGCAGGGACACTTGGTTTAGTCTGGGAAGAAGGGACTGGACCTCCCTGGACTGAGTCTACCAAGTTGATCACAATCCTCGGGGAGGACGTGTCAGGAGGAGGTGGGAATGGAGGTGGGCTGGGGTAAGGGAGGGCGTGGGAGGGGAGAATAAGGGAACCCATGGCTGATATGTAGAACTGAATGGTATTGTAAAATAAAAAAAATATATATCACAAAAAAAATAAAAGAATGCCCTTCCCAAGATACAGCGTGTGTACGTCATATGGAACCTCAGAGGCAAACGTTGTGGTTAGAGGAAGACCCAAAATGAAACCTTCCACACTCTTGTTAGAGTACATAACTCTGCTGAGGTCTTAGACTTTTCCTTCTATCTCTATAATAAGCTATTGTGAGAATTTTTTTTCCTGGGTGAGAATAGATAACTTCTGCCCCTGTCCTTCTAAGGTTCCAACAACAAGCCAAAGTTTGAATCCATCAAAGCTCCCCCTTGGGGAATCAATGGGTTTATGGGTTTTACTTAGAGAGTGTGTAAGGAATTACTAATAGAAACATGGGTGACTGCAAATCAGCTTCCCTGGGAAGTCTTCACCCTGCATGGATGGCTTCCCCATAGCTACACAGAGGAAGGCCTGTTCCTTTTGTCTGTAAAAAGGAACTTGTGGAGTGTTTTTGTCAAAAGAAATTCATAAATTGTTCCTAAATAGTTGTAATAGAATTTTCCCCTCTAAATAATCACAAAATTATATGTAAATTAGCACTCATAGCAATCAACCAACAGGTAAGCGAGAAATTTTACCTAAGAAGGAACTTTGAAAGGATTTATAAGAAATGCTCCAGTAAAAATAGATCAAGTGGAAGGAAGATTCTTTTTTTCAAGACAGGGTTTCTCTGTGTAGCTTTTGAGCCTATCCTGGAACTTGCTCTGTAGACCAGGCTGGCTTCGAACTCACAGAGATCCTCCTGGCTCTGGCTCCTGAGTGCTGGGATTAAAGGTGTGTGCACCACCACCATCCCGCATGGAAGGAAGATTTTATTTGTAGGATATGAGGGAATATTCATCTTGCTGTTTTAAGACAGGGCATGACAATACACGAGGTTGCAATTGTACCTTGCTGAAGTTCATCATCAAACACCATTTATTAGTACTTAATGACAGTCAGCCATTACATGAGGAGTTGTAAAATGGTCCTTTTCTAATTCTTCCCTTCCTCCATCAGACAGTAAATGGAACATTTGTATTGAACAAGTCTTCTCCCCTTTGTTCACCCTTGGAAGTTTCCATATGGACTGATAGATTCATTTTCAATCTTAGTGGTCATGTTTGTAAATACTATAATAGTGTCAAACTGACCTATGAGACCCACTAATCCCAGTCTTTGCTCTCCTTTGGCACATTAAAATTTTTATTTAATTAACATTTTTTCATTTATTTTTACATACTGACCACAGTTTCCCCTCCCTTGTCTCCCTAACTGTCTCTGTGGGTTCCTCTGTCACTTTGGCACATTGTTATTGGTTTAAGAGAATGTCCCTGAGTCAAAAAAGGCAATCTGTTTTAGCTTACTAGTGGTCTGGAATTTGTCACACCCCCAAGCATCCCTTGTTTTTTTGTCTGTTTTCACCAGAACTGTTCTTAGAAATGAGGATCTAGGCAGTCGATGTGCCTATTGTCACTGGAATGTCATTGCTTGTAGATCTTTTCACTTGTATGTATAAAACTTTCAGCATTGCTCACAACCGCTGCTCTAATACCAGACATACAGTCTGAAGCTTCATATCTCAGTCACCTCTTTCCTCAAGTTATCAGGCAACCAGGAACATAGAACGTGGCCTCAAATTGTCACCCGGCAGATGACTTGTTAGTGAAAGGAAGAGGAGTCTTTACAGTGCTGACACCTGGCAGTCACATCCAAATCACTGATTGAAATTGGCCTCATTCGTCATGGGACTAGCTTTGTGCAGCACCTGAGATGATGCACCAGGGAAGTTGGCAATATCGCCTTGCCAGAAAATATTATCCTTAATCTATTCACGAGGAAAAGAAATCAGGCAGGTCTGCCATACCCCATAATGTTGGCTGTGATGATTAATCTTGCCAACTTGGTGGCATTTAAAATCACCATGGAAACAAACCTCTCAGTATGTCTGGGAGGGAGCTTCCAGATTGGGCTAATTGAGGTGAGAAGACCCACCTTAAATGCAGGTGGCACCATTCTATGGGCTGGGGGTCCTATACTGAATAAAAGGAGAAAGGAGTTGAGCATCTGTGTCCGTGGGTCTCTGCTTCCTGATTGTGGACACCTCACGCTCTTGCTGCCATGATTCCCGCCAACCATGATGGACGACAGTACCACCACCCACCTGTGTGCCAGAACAAATCCTTCCTTAAGTTACTTCTCGTCATGTTGATGACAGCAATAAGGAAGGTAACCAATGCCAATGTCGACAGGTGTTCTGTCGTATGCCTGTGATCCCAGCAATTTGGAGATGCAGGCAGAAGGGTTGCAGATTCAAGGCCAGTCTGAATTATATATTGAGACTGTCTCAATAAAGCAAAGCAAAACAAAAGTTAATGCCACACCAAGAGTAAACCAGAGAGGAAGTATTCTCGATGAAAATGGACTAAGGGGACAAGATAACCAAATAAGATAGATGATAAAGTATGCTTGTGAAAAAGTTGGAAACTATGCATGTTGGTTATGATTATGGTATCGTGTATTAGAGGGCATCGAGATGGGGAGATGTGCTTATCAAACACATTGGAGGCTTGGTCTGAGACAGGAAGCAGACCCCTCTTTTTGTAGATGTCAGCAGATAAAGAAATGACCTAAGAAGTTAGGTGGTAACAGGGTGTGTCATTTTTCATTGTGGGGGAGTCTACCAGAAATTCTGATAGAGTTGCAAGCAGCCTTTCTCCAGTAAAAATGGAGGTGGTGGGGAGGTTAGGGGGACTGATGCCCAATGGTTTCCATTCCTTTAAACTCTTCACTTGCACAATTTTGATAATATTAAAACAAAACAAAAACAGTCTAGAAACAAAATTGAAAAACACAAGTGAGACCGAGGGGAACCACATTGGAATAAGATTCGGAAGACCATCCCGTCCTGGGAGAATCAGAACCAAATCCTGTGGGATCCTGTGGAGAAGTTCAAGTAGGGTCACCATACTGCAGCAGCCACAGCATCACAGGAAAGCAAGCCTTCTTTAAATATTTACTGACCTCCTTCTTCAGGCCTCTAACAAGTCCTTCACTTATTCATCTGGACAGCACTGGAGGTGTTCAGGTTTCAGTCACTCGTGTGGAGTTTCCATCACTTATCTCTCCCAGCACAGGGTCTGGGTTAACATGCATGGACTGGGCATATAGTCTCCCACCATTTCAGATGGAAACCTCAGAATTCTTCCAGAGGACCAGGTGATGTCCTCCTCACATGCTAGGCTTGTTCACGGCCTGTCAGTCTCCCCATAGCCCCTCTTTTCCCCAGACTCAAGCAGGAGATCCGGAAGCTGCTTTGTTTATATTTCCTGTAATAGAGCTTCACATGAGTTCTGGCTGTCCATTGAGACTGAATGGTGCCTTGTGATAAGATTTCCAGAAGTGAGCAGACATTATTACCAATGAAAGCTACTCTTGAGATGGGTTGACTTACTAAGGAGGGTTTGAAAAAGAGATGGTGTCTCCTTGGGGGATGATGCCAACTGCTTTGAGAGTGAAGATCCACTTGGGAGGAGACAAATACTACAAATATGGAAAAATATATTGGTGTCATTGATACCACTCAGGGAGAAAATCCTGAAATGAGAGGAGGGATTTGAGCACAGAGGGAGAAGGGGACTGGGAAGAGTTGAGGAGTCTAGTCCATCTCCATTTTGTCTCACTGTTTGCATCATTATCTGACAGCTTCTGCTAAGATGTTTCACATTTGCCTTCAGATAGTGATGACATCGCTCATCCATATTGTTGACTATGGGGAAAAAACACTTGAATAATGTGATAGTAAATTTCTTCTCTGTGTAGTTGTGACAGTGAGATTGTTTTTGTCTTTTGATCACACACACACACACACAGACACAGATATTTAGAGAGATGAAAATTAAGATTCTAAGGGATTTCTTCAAACAAACAAATAAACAAACAAATGGCAGGAGAGCCGGCTCAGCAGTTAAGAGCACTGCCTACTCTTCCAGAAGAGCTGGGTTTGATTCCCAGCATCCATATGGCAGCTCACTACTGTCTGTAAACTCTATTTCCAGGGGATCTACCACTCCCTTCTGGCCTCCTTAGTCACTGTATACACATGGTGTACATCCATACATACAGACAGACGAAACACTCATATACATGAAATAATTATAAAAATTAAAAAACCCAACTAGTTGGGGCAAAATATAGTATTGTGCCTTTGCTATGTTAAGGGGTGAAGGGAAGCCAACAATAAACAAAACAACAACAACAACAAGGTAAGGCAAGGCCAACTCTAACTGTGCTCAATAGGGGGTTGTTTCCACTTTTTCTGCAGGAGGTGACTGACTGTAGACCACCCAGTGCGAATTCCCCACTCCTGAGGTCCACTGGACCCTTCCCATCACACTGCATCTTCCTCTCTAGAGTCTACCTTCCTCTCTTGGTCTTCTTTATTTCCCCAACTCTGCTCTCTTGTGTAAGTTTTCAAAGAAGAGGACACCGTTAAGGAGCAGGGTGTCACAGCAAGGCTCCTTACGAGGCACTGGGAAAGGAGTAATGTCTTCATGGTTGCAGGACAAGCAAGCCTTCAGACAAGGGTGAGAGTTGTTTAACTATCCTTCTGAAAACGATCGTCTGGGTTGAATAATTAATATCATTATGATAAGAGCAAAATAGAGATTCTTTGAAAAGAGTAACGACGGGAGAGGCAGGAGCTTAGCAGGCTCGGGAGAGCCATTAAAATCCAATGCTGTTTTCTGTGCTCTCTGAGAACGGCAAGCAAAGGAAGATGTGTCGGATTTAGCACAAAGCTTTCCTATGCATGCTATCAACTGAGCCTTTAACAAATTACTTTCTAAAATATTTAAAAAAATCATTCAAGTGTTTTCGTCAGAAACAAGAAGGCTGCTGTTTATTTGGTTAAGGAGCAGAGGTAGACTGACATTGGAGTCAGTGTAGCTTCATATTTACAGCTCCTCAGAAGCCATTCACCTTGTGTTTTCATCTCTCTCTCTCTCATTGGGACCTGGAGCTTCCAATTAACCTAAGATGGCTGGTCAAGGGATCTGTAGGGATCGGCCTGTGTTCCCCCACCTCAGGGTTGAGAGTACAAGCATGCACCATAATGGCTATGCCTGGTTTACAAAGTATCTGCTTCAGATTTTTTTACTTATTTATTTACTGTTTGTATGTGTGAGTCTGCTTAATTAGATATGCATCATGTATGTGCAGGGCCCATACAAGTCAGAAGAAGGCATTGGATTTCCTGGAACTGGAGTTACAGGTGATTTTGAGCTTCCATATGTGTGCTGGGAATAGAACGTAGGTCCTCTGTACAAGGATATAAGTAAGCACCCTTAATCACTGAGCCATGTCTTCCTCCCTCAAAGTATCTATTTTAAACATACTCAACAAATTAGAATTTTGTTTAAGAATCTGTCTGCAATGTTTCCCATTTGAAAGGGTCTCAAAAATTTCAAAATGGGCTCATCAACACTAGGTTTCTAAAAATTTTTATAGGCTTGGGAGAGAAATTCAAATGAAGAAAGTTGAATGAAGTCCACTGAAAGAAGTCAATGATTGATTGTGTTGCTTCAAATATGATTTCGAAAGACACTTTAATAAAACAAGTGAGGACTCCAGACTGTTGCTTGGGCCATACTGAAAGAGTCCCTCTTTCCATTAGCTACATTTGCTTATTAAAGAACCAAGAGAAAACCCAGATGGAAATGAATCGTAAACAAAGAGCTTAAGCTGAACACTGACATCAGCAGAAATTAATCTGACACAAGGAGCCACCGCAGCCCTCCTCCAACACCATCACATAGAAACTGTCGTTCTTTAGGGAGAAAAGAGACTTTTGAATAGAAATAATGAGCAGACTCTGGCATTGGTTGATAATCTAATTAATGAGGAGGAGTGACTCATACGGACACCTAGGAAAGAAGATTTCAATTCTGTCTGATTTGAGACAAAATACTGACACTGGCAATGCTAATGTAAAACTTATAACCCATTAAAAACCGGTACATGTCTTCAGTTCAAGATAATTTCAGGTTAGTTAAGAAAAGTTGAAATTCTTATAGCATTACAACTATATAAAAATGAAATTTGATGCTTTTTCTCAATCTTGACAACTCCCAAAAAGTATATTTCATGCTTACCAATAAGAAAGCCATTATTCTCAATTATCTTAACAGTGAAAAACAGCTGCCTGCCAACTGACTGTGCTGAAGAATAGATTGGATCTTTTTGTTATTTGATTACTTTCATAGACATGTTACTTTAAACCATTATGCAAAGAGATGCTCAGAGATATGTATTTTAAACATGAAAGCAAGTACTGCAGAAGTGTCAGGCTATTCCCCTACATGAATTGTTATTTAAATTTTTGTTTCATAACATTTATGAATATTAAAGAATTTTAAATTGTTGTGATTTATTTCCACATTTTAAGTATTCACTTTTACACCATTATTTTAGTTCTTTCTTTTAAATAGGCACTCTAAATTGTATAAGCTCTAGGCCCATCTTTCATTCCCAGTGTTTGATCTGAAAGGCATTGAGATAGCTATATGGGTGTGTGTGTATATATAGTCCTGCAAGGTATGGGCTTTATGTCTGCCCATTGGGTTAAGGACAAGTGTTTGCAGTATTTCCGGGACCCTCTCTTTGAGTCCAGCCAGCTGGCAGAATACTTTCAACTATGTCCTTAGCAGCCTGAGGCAAGAGATTTTCCTCAATAAACAATGTTTCAAAGTGCTATCCACCATTTTCTCCTAGAATATTGCTTCCTGTGCAGACTGAATAGGAATAAGCAAATGTCTTCCTTGCAAAGCAGAGAAATAGCATTACAAATTCATGAGTCTGGGTGGTCCTCAAGGTAGTTCTTTGGAGACGTTCGTGGACTTTTGTGAGAAACCCAAATATGAACGGGAGAAGCCTGACTGGATGGCACAGGTGTGTGATTCCCGTTCCTCAGGAGGCAGAGGTAGAATGATAACAAGTTCGAGGTTTTCTGGGTTACCTGTGGAGTTCAAGGGCAGCCTGGGTGACTCAGTGAGATTGTCTCAAAGTAAAAGTAGGAACACGGCTCGGGGTATAGTTTAGTGGTGGAACATTTGCTTGGCAAGTGCAGAGCCCTGGGTCAAACCCAGTTCCAAAAGGAAAGGAAAGAAACAAAGAGTGGATGCCAGGAAGTCTGAGAATGAGAGGGAGCTAACCCTTGGGCCCAGTGATGGGCCTAGCACTTTTCACTCCGTCAGCTTTGTGGTTTCTAGGATGACCTAGTCCTATCATCAAAACCAAAACCAAAACCAAAAAACCTGCGCAGAAAAGTGACCTCAGAAAAACCCTAATAATTACTAAGCACACACATTAGGCAGCCAAGCAACAGGGAGGGCTGGAAACGTTATAAAGTACAGTAAGAAATTCTCAGAACTATTAATTAAAAAAAAAAAAGGAATTAAGCAACTAGTTGAGAAGACAGGAAATATACCAAAGAATATAATTCTCAGGTAAGCCTTGTGAAATTGCCTATTTATTATAGGTCTGTAATGGTTACTTCATGTGATTGAGAGTGTCATGAATGAATTGCCAATAGTGTTGTATGGCTCAACACAAACAGCTACGGAGCTATTATTTTTCCTTCTGGCTGGCCAGTTCTTCACCCAGCATGGTATTATGAATATGTTACATACTGGGATGGTACATGCAAGAAGTATCTCTCAGTCACCGTGATAACCAGTGGAGTCACCTGTGTTTTGCATTTCCACACATGGCAGGTAGAATCAGAGTGTGATGTTAACCAAATGCCCCCTCTCACTCACCAATCTCTCAAATTGTTACAGAAATCAGTTCAGGCTTGGATCACTAAAAAGCATGCCCAGACCAGGAAGACCTTGAATTAGACTTCCAAAGGGCAGAGCGGGCTGTGTCGGGGCAGAGGGTGTGCGTGCTCGGGATTTGCCCTCCACCAGCAGCAGTGGACGGGCTAAAATAAAAATGTTGGGTTTGGGCAAAAAGGAGAGAAAATAAAGTAGAGCAAGACACACGTTTGAGGAAGAGGGGTGGGAAGGGAAGGTGGCCGATGAGGTGAAAAGCAAGAGAAGAGGACATTTAGAAAAGCAGATTGACAGTCAGCCCTCAAGAAGTGCTTAAGTGGGCGTGGATCCCATGCTGAGGGAAATGACCATTTCTGGAAGCCCCAGGGCAGCGTGCTTCTGAAGGGTGCACAGAGAGAGGTTGGGTCGGCTCTTGCGAGCCGCCGGAGCAATTGCAGAATTCTACAGCTTCCCAAAGGGGTAGACGGACCAACCTCACTCTGCGGAGAGAATCAAAACTGCCACAGGGAGAGTAATCTGCTTGTGAACATATGACATTTGTGTTTTCGTCTGTGTGTCTTAAAAACGAGAGATTCTGAGAACAGCCTGCCGAACTCCAGGGAGCAGGGTCGCATCGCTGTTGAGAAGCAGCAGCCTTAGTCTCTAGGCCAGCACACCCTCCCTCATAGACCAGAGGTCCCTGGCTGCTCCTCACACAGCAGTTTCCCGTGTTCAGGTCACACCCTCCCAGGGCTGTGACAGAGAAACCCGTGTTCCCCTACTGTAGAAGTTTAACACTGCTGTAATATTCTGGACCACTGAAGACACAATGGGTGAGGATAACAAGGATGTTATCTACAAGGATATTAATATTGAAAAATAAATAACACTACAAGTGGTCACAAGTACTCCTGAAACATACAGCAACTTAAGAGGGAGAGGAATGGATGCTGTTTTCCTTTTTGGAGAAACTGCGTTTGTCAGTCCTGTAAAACAATTATGTATGGGGAACATTTGTCTATCATCTTTTCTCAAGATCTTTTAAAAATGCCATATGCTTCAAAAAAGAACCCCAAAGTCCTCAAGTCTTCCCTAGCAGCCAGAAAAATCACACACACACACACACACACACACACACACACACACACACACACACACACACACACACACACACACACACACTATGCTGTACAATTCAGCCGTTAATCACATTTACCTGGTTCCCTATTGTTTTATCTTCCTGCACTGAAGACAGACCTTAAGCTCCCTGAAGGCAAGAATTCAGCCTTCAAGTTGTGCCCAGAGCCCAGAACGCAGGTACCCAGCAAAGGCTGCTGAGTGGAACCACCGTGGAGGGGGGTTTTCAGTGTCAGTCTGCGGCGCGGCCTTTGAGCTGTTTGGCACAGCTCTGCCTGGAGGTCCACGGGGGCCACTGTCTCGTCCCCTCACCCCTAAACCTCCCTACATCGCTGCCATTCCTCGCTGCGGCCAGAAGGAGGCGCCACGGCCTCGGGTTAAGCTTTTCCCACCCCCTTGCTACCCCACTTCCCCCAGCTCATGACGTGAGAAGCAGCCTCAGCCAAGAGTCTTAGCAGTAGGAGTGAGGGGGTGATGGAGGGGGTTTGGGGGTGGGGAGGGGTGGGGGGTGGAGAGCAAGAGGACGCGCGTGCACACACACCCTGCCTCTTAGATTTCTCCTCCTGAGCCCGAGTGTGAGAGGTAGGGTGTGTGTGTGTGTGTGTGTGTGTGTGTGTGTGTGTGTGTGTGTGTGTGCGCGCTCGAGCGCGCGCCTGTGTGGCACGTTCCTGGGTGTGAGACCCAAATCAAGACCAAGACCTTTGATGTCCCCGCCCTCCTAGCGTCGCCGGTGATTAATACCCATTTTTCTTACTCTCCCCCTCCTCCCCTGCTTTTCCTCTCCTGCTGCCGAACGCTTGACTTGCCCCCGCCCGCTTCCCCTCCCCCGGCTCCCATCATCACCAACTGGAATCTGGGCTCTCCTGCCTCTCCACCCCCCCTTTTTTTTTTGAGAAAGGAAGGTCCTCCCCCACCCCCTTTCCAGCACCACTTCCTTGGGCTCCTTCACCTCTAGGAAATCTCAGGGCTTGGCTCTATGGAGAAGCGCTCCTCGGGTCAGGCTGCCTCTCCGAACCCGGCATCCAGCGGTGCTGGCGTCCAAATGCATTTCCTTCTGCTCTGCAAAGAGTCGTAGTGAACTTCCCAACCCTGGAGACTGATCCATCTATCCTGCCTTGCAGGAAAGGGAACCCCTCAGACCCTCGACACCCGCCACCCCTCTCCGGACACTGCCATCGCGGAGGCGCTCAGAGCCGGTACGTAAATGCTCGCTTTGGAGTCTCAATTTTGGGGGTTTGGGGAAATCAGGCAGATAAAGGATCGAAACCTTGGCACCATTAACCAACCTGGTGTTGGGTACAGCTTTCCGATCCAGTAGCACCGGGCACTTGGTATTTTGGATAGGGCTTTTTTTTTTTTTTTTAAACAAAAGGATATTTTTGGGGAGGGGGTAGGGCTGCCTTTGATCTTTCTGGGGGGGGGGTTAATCCCTTCTAGCGGGGAGGCTAGGCAGCAGTGCTCGCGGCAGGAGCCACGCGCTGCGACCCTCCAGTCCAATCCACTGGCTGCAGGTGCAGCCCGGTGCGCTGCACATCAGCGCGGCGGCGGCGGCGTGAGTGTGCGCGGGGGTGAGTGTGAGTGCGCGCGGGGGCGCGTACGCGTCGGGGGCGTGTGTGTGCGCGCGTGTCAGTGTGCCCCTTCCAAGAAATGCCCAGTGTGCGGCCGGTGCACAATCAGAGCCCATTGAGCACGAGCCCGGGGTGGGAGGAGGCTCTGCTGCCGGAGGAGAGGAGGAGAGCGAGTCAGACATGTCAGCGGCACTGCAGATGGGGCTGGGGGCCGCACTCGCTGGCGAGTTAAGTGGGGATGCTGTGTGTGTGCGCGCGCGCGCGTGTGAGTGTGAACTGCCGTGCGGATCCTCCTCTCCCTGCCTTCCTCCTTGCTTCCCATTTCCCCCTTTCCCTCTCTTCCATTCAGGTTGGCTTTTCCCACCTCTCATCCATGCCTGTCCCAGGAATGGTATAGGCAGACCTTTTCTGAATTATTTATAGATTGGTGCCAGCTGTTTTCAATTCCTCTCGCGTGCACTCTGTGGGAAATGCAGGGTTTCCTCCCCCCTTTTCTTATAACGACTTGATATATACATATATATTTTTCCGGCATGCATTTTGCTCACCCTCCGGGGGACACTCGAATCAAACCCTGACCTCCTCTTTTTTCCCCTTAGGAAGGGGACGCTTTGGGAATGACCATGCTCCACGGAGGGACGGAGCCGACCCCCAGCCTCTCCACACAGAGACTCCTCTGCTAAAGCTCCAAAAATAAAACAAAAAAACCAGAAAACCGTAATTGCCAGAAGACTCCTTAAATGTATATATTCGGGCCACTAACCTCACATGCACATGGAATAATGACTCTGGATTCTGCATTGTGAGCTGCTTTCCACACCCTGAGATTCCCTTTTGCATTAATTTTTTCTTTGAATTTGCATCTCTTCAAGACACAAGATTCAAACAAAATTTATGCTACATTGGATTTTAAATCTCTTCCGTTCCTTTATTCTCCGTCTTTCTTATGTGGATATGCAAGCGAGAAGAGGACCCTGGATATTCCCAACATGCTCTCTCCCTTAATCTGTCCGCCTAGAGGTTTGGCTTCTACAAACCAAGGTAGGGCACATTCTATTTTATTCTTTTTTTTTTTTTTTTTCTCACCTGGGGTAGGGATTCCTCATTTTTATCTGTCTTTTCCAGTCTCCCAGACGGTGTTTTTTTCTGGAAGAAAAAGATAGCATGATATCAAAATCATGCTGTTTGGGGGGAAAGGTAAAGGTTTCTGTGACAAAGAAGGGAGTCTCTGGGTTGTGTCTTTGCCCTGTCATCAAACAGGTTTGTTGTTTTTGTTTTTGTTTTTTTTTCCGGGAAGGTGGTGGGGGTGGGTGTATGCAGGCACACAAGGTGTTGGAGGGCGTAAGGGGTGTATGCTATATGCAGACACAGCCAGCCAGGACCTGTGTGCCTCCCTCACTTAAACAGCATCCTATTCACCCAGAGCTAGTGTTTTAGATCTTGGTGGGCATCTAGAGATTTTTCTCCAAGCTGAGTTTTTTTTTTTTTTTCTTGCCATCTCCATTTCTCTCTCCGTGTCTCCTGTCTTTTCCTTTCCATGCGCTGTAAAAATAAATGAATAAATAAATAAACAAATAATAAGTAAATAAAAATAATGGTTGGGATTACTGTGGCTAGTGCCCTGGAACCTACTTGGTGTCTAAAGAGAGGGTTGACACTGGGCCCACGGATCCCAGGAGGCCTATTGCAGAGGGGCAGGTGTAGAGGGACTGGCTGGGCTTAGAACACCTGGATTCTGCAGGTTGAAGACTTCAACCTTAAGCTTGAGAAGAAGGGATTCTGTCAATATTCTGCTTTTCATTGTGTCTTTTCCCCGTGAGCTATTATTTTTGAGCTGTAAATTTCTCCTTCTGTCCACACATCTATTTATACCCACACATCCTCCAAGCAAACTGTTACTTCCACACTCTGGCAAAATGGCTATCTTGCAGAGTTCTAAAGCGCCGTGCATGTGGAAGGGGTGCAGAATCCGACACGTGAGTCTTTGTGTTAAACAAAGAGATGTGCTGCTTGCATGTGTTCATCCTGTACCCTAAAAAAAGAATTGATATTTTAATTTTTATCCTCTCATCCATTTTAGCAATATTTGAGATTGTTATATATGTGAAATATATATAGCATATATAATGCCTAGAAATATAACAATATGTGAACTATGCCCAATCTGTTGGGCAGCATTTGAAAAGAGAAATAGGAAGAGAAATGGAAACGACTTAGCTAACAGCCCTTCTGCTGGACACTCAGGCAGCCAAGACAACTCTTGAGAAAATCAGATCATCCCTGGCTTGAGGGCCAAGATGGGGGTCTGGCTGCTCAGTGCCTTTCTACACTGACCACATACCCTCCAAACTCTAAAGATATTCTCAGGCAGGAATGAGGTTGGGAAAAGGTCTTCAAAAACATGGAGCTGAACCATGAGCATTCAATAGTCCTTCTCCAAATATCACCCCCCTCAAAGTCACTTAAAAAATAATCATCCTTTAAAACAATCTAAAAATACTAAAGAGTTGTAGGGGAGGTAATGGAAGGTCCTTCCCAGTCACTCCAAATGACAGTAGGCGATAGTTCTTTATTGTCCAGAAAGGATGGATGAGGATGCCATCCAAATTTACTGTTCCTCTCCCCTAGGCCTCATTCTTTGAGCTTTCACTGCTGAAATGCCAGTCTGTAACCATGGTATAATGAGAGTGAGAGGGTGGGATCCCAATTTGAATCCTGTTCTCACCGTGTCTACAAATAGCTGAGGTTATCTGGTGTGTGCTCACCTTAGAGACACCTGAGCTGGTTCCCTGTCTCCATATCACCCTTCAGTTGGGAGGATGAACTCTTAATTTTACTTCAAGATAGAACAGAAGGATGGATGAGGATGTCAGCTCAATGTGCGGAGAGTTCATACGTGCTGACGGGACAAAGAGAGGTGGGCATCTGTAGGGCCCTTGGCTTCTTTTGCATCCTGGTTGCCTATGACAGTGCTCTGCAACTGAGTGGGACTTGGGAATGTTCCTTGGTGATAAGATCAATAGGGGGCTTTGGGCAGGGTCTTCATCAATTCATTAATCATGCATGCTAATAAGATTAAGTCAAGTTCAAGCTGTCATTAGTTGGCCCAGAGACCAGGCAAAGGAGAAGAGGTTAAAAGAGCAGAGTATTGAGGAAGAGAAGGCAAAGGGGTCTAGAAAGTTAGAAAGAAATGAGAAGTGATCCAGTGGAAAAGACTTATTAGGGGTCAAGGAAGCCCTGCCACAGGTGGCCTGAGGCTATATGGAACTCAAAGCCATTTTGGGGACTCTGGTGAGGAAGCTGTGTGTCCCATCTTTGTGAGCAGTGCCCATGATGCTGTGACTCAGTGGCATTCTGGGTCTTCCTGGGGCCATTGTTCTGGCCCTCTCTTCCCTGCCCATCATGAAGAGCTGAATGGGTTTTCCTTTGTTCTGGCCTTTTGCCATCACCCCTGTGGTGGGGGTGACGTGGGAAGTTAGTGGGACCACTGGTGGGAGGAAGGACGAAGTGCATTGCAATCAAAGAGCCTAAGATTGGTAACTAAGGAGACATTAATAGGAAATAATGAGTTCTAGGGATGCATGGTTAAGGATGCGGCTCTAGCGCGAGGAGAACCACGTGTGGTTCTGTGTTTCAGGTATGATGGTGTATGATGCGCCAGGGAAAGGGATGGTGTGGCAGATGCCGGTGTGCAGGGAAAGAAGCAGGGCATGCCACTGAATTGTCTAATTTATCTCTCCTCTTGGTTCCAGCTCTAGGAAGCCTGCCCATCTGCAGATTCTTGCTTTGCTACTGATTGTGTGTGATCTTTGTCAGGGGTGGATGTAGGCAGGGAGAATAAGAAAGGAGAGAAAATGACAGGGGAGGGGAGGAGGAAGAGAGAATTCCTTTAGTCACTACTTTGCATACCAGGTACTGTTTTTGAAAAAGACAGGTTCAGAAGAGCGACTTCTTCTGGAGGGAGGGTGAACAGCAAGGGACCTTATCATTGCTTCTGTTTCATGTTCGGGAAGATGGCTTTAGAGCTTTGGCCATTTTCTCAAACCTTCAACCCCATCCAGTCCTGTATGGGGAGGGGCAATGGTCACCTTTGAGAGAAACACATGGACAGAGGTTAGCTGATGCAGGGATAGAGAAGTGCATGGCTGCTGTTTGATGGGGAGGAGCAGGACAGAGTGGATGCTGGGACACATCATCACCTTTGAAGCGGTTTGCCATCTCCTGCATGGCTATGATGAATCCAGGGGCGGGGTTTCTTTCCTCTAATTTCTTCTTCAAGAATCAAATGAAGGTAACATCTTCACCAGTATTGACAAGCTACTGCAAAAATTTTGTTACTGCTTGTGGACTTGAAACACAGAAGGAAGCAGGGGGAAAGGAAGTTGGATGTCAAGAAACAACAGCCTCAAACGAACATCTAGAACCAGAGAAGAGAAGGAATCCAGGGCTGAGCTGACTGTGGTGTAGGCTGGAAGCAGGTGTTCCAAATGATGGGCCTCTTTCTCTAACAGTGAAGATAGGAAATGACCTCCAACTCATCTCTGGTGTCTTGATGGGAGTCAAGAGTAGAGGCTACAGAAGTTAAGATCTCCTTTCTCCTTGCCATTTTGCATTCTCCTTAAGAATTACTTCCTTTCAGTGAACTCCACTTTCAATCTCCGTGACCGTGCCCATAACTGAGTACTACAGTACTGTTCCTCTGTAAACAAATATAGATCACAAGAGTTGCTGGTGTAATGAATTGTTTACATTTATTAAAGTGCCTCTCCTCATCAGAACCATAGAAGAAAGCTCCAGGGAGAGAAGATTAGTGGTTGGATTGGCATTATCTTCCAGGAGGCTGATGATGGGAAGAACAGAGTGCAGTCAGTAGAGGGAGCACCCAGAACTCAGAGGAGGTGGGTTTCTGAGGTCTAGATGCAAGTCGATGCAATGCTAGCTGTCTGCCTGTGACTGTTACCCCCATCCACCGGGTGGATGGACAGAGAGGTGTGTCTTCAGGGGCCTTTCTTCTTTGCTCTGTGTTCTAGTATCTCATTTCCATATTGTCACTTCCTGGACCTGTCAGCTGAGGTTGTCAGGGAAGAAACCTAATGTTTATGTTGTCTCCTTGCAGCAATTTCCATAGCTGCCCCAAGCACCGTGATTGTTTGCTCTTTCCGTGTCTTACTAGCCTGCATTTGAGGTTCAGAAGGCACCTTTTCCCTTCTCTTATTTCTGTGCCCTCGTTCCTTTTCTGAGAAGTTCACCAGCTCCTCAGGGGCAGGGGGGAGATGTATATTCATCTTGGAATCATTGGTACTCATTGCAGAGACAAGCATGTGACAAAGACCTGGAAATCACTAGGAGAGGGAGCAGGAGAGGACGCACACTATCAGTCAACGACACTATTTGTTATTTTTTGTTTGGTGGTATTAAATGGGGTGAGGGTATGCTATGAGATGTAATCAAGAACTTGAGGCTTAGTAGTCACCTACTCTGTCCCTCTTATTTCATAGATGAAGAAGCTGGGATCTGGGGGTGTGATTGTCCCAAGGTTATGGAGTTCCTTATTGCTGAGGCTTCCTGCAATACACCATGGATTGCCGTGAGAGGTGGTGACTGTCTATGGATTTCAGATGTCCACATCATTACCTCTCAAACTCTATTGCATACACAAGTCACGGGGGTGGGGGGGGATGCTATTAAAATTCACATTCTGATTTGATAGGTCTGTGGGAGAGACCTGATATTCTGAGTCTATAGAGTTCTTGTATGACAGGCTCAGGTCCACACCATTTGTACATCTCAACGCCATCATGGTTAATATTGAATTTCTCTATATCCATTTTGTGGCCGTACAGCATCTTTTTTTTATTTAGTAAGAAAACAACTATATGTTTAAGTTTACATGTTTCTTATATCTTTTTGTTTATAATTCTTCTACCCATTTACACCTTTTTGTCTCGTCTTTCATCATGTATGCTTTCTGATAATGCTTTCTTCTCATTTTATTCTGCTTCTTAATTTTTTTATTAACATCCATTTGTCTCTTCTCACTCACACTACTCTTGACTTTTAATTTAATTTATCTTTATGATTTTTGTTCTTATTCAGTTATTCAATAAACACTTGGTAAAAACCAATACTAATCAAGCTATGAAAAAGAATTGTCTCTGCATACTCCTGTAGCAGATAACCTATATCCTGGAGGTCTTAGAAGGACACAGCATGTGGAAACCATCAATTGCCTAAGACCTTTAAAGGCGAGAGTGGGATGGGATGAGGTGCAGAGGGATTCATAGAGGGGTTGATAGTTGAATTCTTTCTTGAAGGATAAACAGGAGTTTTAGAGGTGAGGAGGGAAAGGTCTTTTGAGGAGGATGCGTGGGGTAGGACCACTGGTGTAGATATTCATCCTCCTTGTCTTGCATCCTTGAAGACCAACACAGGAGTGTGCTGCTTCTCCAGCTACGAATCTCTGATCACAAGTGACCAAGGTAGAGTGAGGCTCAGGCTTTCTAATTCCTGCTTTGGTGAGTCTATAGTTAATGCATCCTCACCCGATTTGTTAGACTTGCCTCTAGAATGAGCAAATGATGTAGTTTTCATTTTAGACCACTGGATTGCAACTAACTTTATTGATGGCCATTACAAAGAAAGGGACAGCTGTTAGCTGATTTGTGTCCAAGGAGAGAGTTGGATCCCAGCCCAGGCCAGACTACTTGGAATGAAGGACCGGCCCGGCCCCATGCGTTTCTCGAGTAGTGAGGTAGAGTGCCGTACCATTCATCTACTAGCTGCTTTCTGTACCGGCACAGAAGGGCAGTGAGAACAGAGGAGCCCATTATTCCCAGGCACCTCGCAACACATTTTAGTTGCCTTATTGGAGTGGCCTGAGACTGAAGAAATTTTTGGTTTGTTCGATGCCTGGGGGTAGGAACTATGAGAGACATCCTGGTCACCCCTTGGTTAAGCTGCAGCATGGGTGTTTAAAGGAAGATGAATTTTAATGGATTGTTCCCTAAATTATTTTCCATCTATTTGTGTTCCCCATTCTTCCATCTTTGAAAACTCTCACCATATCTTATACTTGGTGAAGTATATTCATTTTATTAGGAAAAGCTTGTTATTAAGCTCGGTCTGGGGATTTTTATTTTTGTATTTGCAGTATTGGGGATTGATCTTGTGTATGCTAGGTAAGCACTTTAGCACTGACGTAATCCCCTGTCTCCCCCACCCATTAAATGAACTCATGACCTTTCCCCTTTAACCTCCTGAATGGCTCAGATTAACAGGTAGTTGCCACCAAGACTAGCTGTCAGCTTGGAGACCTTTAGAGGGTCCACTGTATGTAAAGAGTACTGCAGGAATGAAGATGTAGGGGTGGATACATGGCCTGACTGAAGTGCATGCATTCTGAGGTGACTGGAGGGACAGAGCAATGAAGCCGCCTTTTCCTGGGCAGGGGGGAGTGGAGCAGAGCGGAGTCTAGGCTGAGCCTGCGGAGTGGCAGACCTGGGAGGAGAGAGAAGTGATGGCCATGTCCTTGGCGATTCCCTCTCCCTTAAACACCCATCCCCAAGGACAGAGTGATGAGGACAGTGTGTGTGTGTGTGTGTGTGTGTGTGTGTGTGTGTGTGTGTGTGAGATTCCTTTCTGCTGGCCCTGTCCCCCCGTCCATGTTCTCCCTGGGTCTCTGTTCACTGGTTCACCAGGGCTGCAAATTCATAATCCATTTTTTTTTTTCCAGAAGGAAACATCAAGTTTCAAGCTCTCATCTGTCTTGATGTAGACTTGCTCATGACTTTAACTGGTTGTATTATCTCTGGAAATTAAGTCTTGTTTCCTTTGAGTTGTGTGGGACTTAGTGAAATAATGTTGTTTAAAAGCATTATATTGTTAACAAAATAGTGAGAACCATTCCTATGGTTTACACGGCATGTTCAATCCTTCTCCCACAGCTCATTCTCCTCTGTGAAAGCAACCAGACTTTCTAAAGTAAGGTTCCCACTTTCTGATGCTATGGTTTGCTCTCACATATAGAATCTGGTTTAGAGATCAGAACACATTCACCTCCCCCCAACCCCTACTCCACATACTTACGTGCGTTTGCTGCTCATTCAGTGCTTACCTACTCCAAACAGTGGCCCAAATCACCAAATGCATCAAATGTGAAATACATTGAATGATGAAATTCATGTACAGTGATGCATATGATTTGTGTTTGTTTGTGTGCACACATGCTTTTTTTTTGGGGGGGGATATCACACCCTGATAGTCACCTCAAGTTTGTTTTAGCTTCCGCCCGCACGACCAGTTACCACTTTAAAACATAAAAGTGATCCCAAGGTTAGCAACAGGAGGAAAAGCCATGGGTCTGTCCACTGAACCTTATTTGTGTGCTTCACGGTCTGGGCAGTTCTTCTCCACCAGTCACCTTGGAATGGGTGTCCCTTGAGTTAGCCAGTGGTGGGCACTCACTACAGCACACATCGTCAGAACTCGGGGCTCCCTTTGTAAGTTAGGAATATTTGTAAGGTTCAGTTTCCATCACACAGGAGATGACGGAAGCGGTGGTCTCGGGGGTCAGAAGCTCACGTTAGCATCTGTGGGGCTCTTAACTTCATGACTGCATGCAAAGCTTTGACTTTGGGCTTTAGTCTTCTTACTCAGTCACAGAGGTGATAGTGGAATGCAGCTCTCCTTAACCCCGGTTCAGCAGCAGAGCTTAAATAAAAACAAGTTTTAAAAGCTATACGACTAAAAAGGAATCAAATCAAAACTCTTAGGAAGGGGCTGGGGAGATGGCTTAGCCACTAAAGTGTGAGAACCTGAGCTCCAGCGCCAGAACTCAAGTAATTGAAAACAAAGCTGGATGTGGCAACATGTGCTTGTCACCCCAGCACTGGGGGGACACAGACAAGGGAGTCCTGAGGCTCATCGGCCAGCTAGCCTAGCCTGTCTGGTCAAAGCCATTGAAAGATCCTGCCTTGAAAAACAGGATGAACCATGTATGAGGAATGATATCTGGAACTGTCTTCTCACCTCCATATGCACCCAAGAGCACACGTGCATGCACACACATACATAAATACATACATACATACATACATAAATACACACACACACACACACACACACACACACACACACACACACACACACATCTCAGGAAGAATTCAAGCAGTGGCCATTTTTAAAAGTCTCATAGAGGAGTCTAATGTGTTGCCATTTTATTTTATTTTATATGAAGTCTCACTGTGTAGCCCAGGATGGTCTCAAACTCAATGTGTAGCTTAGGCTAGCCTCAAACTTGTGATATGCCTGCCTCCTAGGTGCTGGATTACAGGTGTGCACTATGACTAGGCGATGTGAGAGGTCGTATTTGATGACTGACAAGGCAAGCATTATCTGTCATCATGACACACTCGAGCATTCTGATTGTACGGAGAGACCCTGTTACGTGACTGGGAGAGAGTCCCTGAGCCTGGGATCTGGAGCGATTTAATGTATACAGTGCACACAGAGGGCGAAACCTTGGTTGAATTGAGCTCGTCGCTCCATTGACCCCATGACTGAGCTCTCCCAACACTGACACAGGCCTGGTGTTTAAAGTGAGGAGACACAAGGCCAATGCTTTCCCTGACACCCCGGGACAGGTGTGGCTGTGAAGTAGGACGAGCAGCCTTAGCCTCTGCCGGCACGGTACCCTCTGCTCCACTTAGCTGGTATTGAGGATGCCCCATTTCTTGTTTCAGAGAGAAAGCCTCATTTTACTCCTTTGTACCATTGTAAATGCAGGAAAACTATTAATAAATGGGGCTGGATAAGCAGCCCCTGATTGACTGGTGAGGGCCCTGAATGGTGCAATTATTCTGGAGCAGTTGGAATTCACTAGGCCCATTGCCCTTCCTCCCTGTGCCTGAAGTGGGATATTAAAGGCACGGATGGAAGGCAGAGGGTAGGAGGCATTAAGACGTCGCCCTTCTCTGTCTGTAACTTTAATCACCGATTATTAAGCTGGCTGGGCTAATAGTTTTCTCGCATCCTTCCTTTTCGGCTTCCTCCCTTCCCTGTTTTAAAATAAATGTGAACCTAAATGTACAGTGGCAAGAGCAGAATCCAGATTTATGGGTCTGTTTTCTTTTCAAAGACAAACCATTGTTCTCTTTTGGACATCTGCTAATAGCCATTGGGGATGAAAGAGGAAAGACTGGGATGCTAGTGGCGTTCAGCGGCCACTGAATGTTTAGGGAAAAGACAGTCAGAGTCTGAATTTCAAAACACCTGCTGGGTGGTCTTTTATAGGCAGAGCATTCTGAACTTGAAGGCACTGCAGCCCTAGCCCTGGAATTGGCTACCATGGGGTTCAGGTCTCCTTCTGTGAGTTCTGTAGGGGCCAGAGTGGATGGTGCATGGTTTGTGGCTCCTGTCACCTTATTGCAGACCCCAGGATTGTTTGCAACTTCCCGGGGGATGGAGAAAATGTCAGTCCTCTGAAAATTTTGCTCCAGTCTAGATCCTGGCTTTTTTCAAGACGGGATTCAGAAAGACTTCACCCTGGGCAGTGCAAGCACACATCTGTGAGATCCTTTGGATTGTGTGGACCTTTTGGGTGTTTAAAGAAAGGAACAGCTAGAACTGACGTGGAGAAGTGAAATTAGGTTTGTTTCTGAGTTTGTCATCCTGCCCCACCCCCATGATGACAAGGATGCCCATTGTCACTTTGTGTCCTTAGTACTCAGGACAGGGATATTTGTGCACGGCCAGCACTTGGAAAATGTTGGTAAAAATGGCATGAATGATTAAGGTGTCATGCCAACACCTGTTATGTGTTGTTTCTTTGCTGTTTAAGCTGCTTTGGTGGGGGGATCAGCTGAAGCTGAGTGGACAAAATCATGCTTAGATACAGCTTAGGCTGAAGGAATAAAACACCCCCTAGCACCCCACTTCACTGGGATGTAGTCCACACACATTCAACAGACATGACAGCTCTCTTTAATGGTGGTCTTTAAATCCTTCCTCCAGGTCCACCTCACAGGGAGTATCCACCATGAAGCCTTGCTCGGTATTCCTCAGTGGAAATAAGCTCTGCTAGCCTGCTTGTCCCCAGATTCTTCTGTTTGTCTCACTCTTTTAAGATGGCTCTGGGAACACACTTCTTCAGAGGGTTTTCATACTGTCCTGTGACACTGTCACCTTTTCCAACCCTGGGGTTTCTGGAACCTATAGGATCATTGTCACTCAAGCTGACAACCTCTCCTTTTTATTGGGTACCTGTTTACAGAGATTCTTTGATTTCAGGATGAAGGCTGGCACTGAGATTCACAAATGATCCTTTAGTGACCATAGCAAAGAATCTATGTGATTCTGGTAATGAAGCTTGCATTGATGTGACTGAGACAGACATTAGAGGAAAGGACTGAGAAGGTTCTGGAATTAGGCAGCCAGGAATGGTAGGGTGTTTATAGAGGAATGGTGGATTGAAAATGCTACGAATGATAGCTGTCTGCCCAAATGTGACAGTCACACACAAGGTCTTTCCATGTCTTCTCTTGAGACAGCTCCCTATGGAGATGGGGTCTTGAGTTGGCCAGAGATATTCGTGGTGTGCCCATGACATTATAAGTTCTGTTGACCTGGCTAATCTCATTTCATCCTTGTTCTAAGACCAGTGTTATTATTTTGGTGTCTTAGACAAACAGAGTGGGGATTAAAGAGTTAGATGATACCCAACTGTAAGCTGAAGCCAGATTTCCAAATTATGTCTTCCGAGTTTAACTAACCCCTGGTACTTAAATTACAGGGAGCTTCTGCTGTGTAATGATACAGGATTATGTGGCAGGTAGAGGAACTCGTTAACATGATAGACTCTGGTGTGTGTTATGTGTGTGTGTGTGTGTGTGTGTGTGTGTGTGTGTGTGTGTATTCATGTGTACACATGCCCAGGGAGGTCAGAATGTCATAATCACTCTCCACTTTATTTTTAAGGCAGGATCTGTCCCTAACCTTGGAGCTCATTGACTCAGCTGGACCCAGCAAGCTCTAGGGTCCTCCTGTTTCCTCCCCTAGTTGGAGTGTGATTACAGGATTTCTATGGTTGCTAGGAATTTGAACTCAGGTCCCTGCACCTGAGAGGTAAGCACACAGCTGAGCTATCTCCTCACCCACTCACGTGGTAGACTTTGACACTCCAGCTGAAGCAAATGTCTTTTAGAATTTCTCTCTTTGTGCCTTGCTCTTGGCAAAAGGCAAAGTTGTTCTTAAAATGAGAATAAGAATTCCTACAAAATAGCCAGTTTCTGGACCTTCACGTAATTTGATAAGGATGAAAGTGAGATGTTCATGATGTGGTCAGTCAGCACCTTCTTCTTTCATATATAGACAGGGCTGGGCAGACTGTTTTCAGTTTTTTTCCATTCTGTAAATATACTCTACTCTGAACTTGAAGACTTCGGTTTCCCCAGCATGGAGTTGTCTCCTTCTCCCTGCTCCTTCAATCATGGACATATTAAAGGACTTCCATTTTCATGGGTATCTTTTATTCTGAAGCCCATGTTAAACTGCGAGTGGAGATTAACATTAGAACCAGAGAATGACAGGCAGGGATATCACTTCCATGTCGGGTTCTGCCACAAGTGTAAATATATTATTGAGACCAGGTCCCATTGGGTCCCACCAGGCAGACCTGTGTGACTCTGGAAAGCTTTGCAACCTCACAGAACTTGCTTCTTTGTCTGTAAAATGGCATCTTTAGGACACAGAATTGTATTGTGGATCAAATGAGAACTGTGTAAAAATCCTTCCAAACGGCAGGCTCAATATCTATACATGCAGTATCATTATTGAGAACTGTGTCCTGCTCTGGGTTTTCGATGCATCCTGGGGCCTTCCACTTGGAACGCCCACTCCCAGTGGACAAGAGAACAGAACACATTTAATGGGGAAGACAGACAACAGAGTTGAAGAAACTGACATTCCGAACACAGAGTAACAGCACCCAGGCATTGTGACCCGAGCTTCTTAATCTTTGCTCGGTGTCTACTTCCCAGGTTCTCTTTCACAGTATTTATCTAGAAAACTAGATAAATGCTTGTCAGAAAGGAGAGCAAGACTAATCGTTCCAGCTTTATGTATGGAACTTTTTCCCAGGCTTATCTTTCATCTTTACATGATCCAAGAAGGGCGGAAATGGAAATGGCGACAGAAGCCGAGGACAGTCTGAAAGGCAGCCTCACCTCCTAGGCTTGTCGCTCTGTGTGAGGCGTCCTCCCACCTCACCTCCTGTGGCTTGTGCCTAATCCATCTTCATGATCTGCCTTCTGGGACTTCCTGGCCCACCCCCACGGCCCAGCTGAATGGCCATGCCCTCTGTGTTCCTCAGCCCCCACTCAGGTGTGGAAGTGCTGTGTTGTGTCTGCATCCCATACATGTCAACTTCTGAAGGGCAGGAACAGCATCCAGCCTGGGTCCCTGTGTGTACCTAACACAGTGCTGGCTGGCACCATGTACATCAACCAGTGTTGCTGGTATGATGTAGGGACTTTAGGAATCACCTAATGTAAACCTTCCAATCACTCCAGGAGGACTGTGAAATGAGTCTCGAATCTGCACCTTACAGATAAGGCTACCCGGACACCAAGAAGTTAAAAGCCTGCTTAGCATAAGTGGCAGAGCCAGGCTCAGGGTCCAGAGTCAGGCAGGAGACACCCACTTATGCTCTTCTCTCTACAGCTTTGCAGTAAACGTTTCCGGGTGACTTGCAGTCACAGACTTAGGAAGGACATAGTGTGTGCTCAGCTCTACATAATGAGGACAGTGGAAAGAGGGAAGGACGCACCGTGGACTTTAACAACGATCAGGGTTTGTTTGGGTGTTTGCAGACTTCTTTCTTCCCGTGTGCTCGTCAGCCAGAGGACACACCCAGGGCAGTCTTCTAGAAACTGTCATGGAGATGAGCAGAGGGTAAAGTGTGCTGTGTTCCCAGTACTGTGTTACTCAGACTCTTGCTGTCCCCTTTGGGCTTCTAACATTCATAGCCACCATCACCATCATCCCTTCTCATTGCACATCCAGAAAGCAGAAGATGAGAGAAAGACCTGAGGATTCAGGCTGCCAGGCTGCCAAGGATGATACCCTCACTTTTTCTGCAATACTGAATTCTCTATCATTCTGGCTAATCTGCAATTCTGCTTATTTCACTTTGAGCAGACCTTGTTGAGAGTGAGTCTTCCATGAGTCCTAACTGCCACTGCCACCTCTGCTCCTCATTTGGTACCACTCTAATCTGATCCAGTTTGGGTGATAGAGGGGTGATGCTCACATGCCTCATAGATAGAGTCTGTAGTTGCCGCTAGATTCCACAGGCTTCCAGATCTAATCTAGTGTTGACTTTCTGAAGGTTTCATCAGATTATACCTGGAAAAATGAAACATGACTGCAAGGTGATTTTTTTTATTTATAATATTTGGAGGTCTGGTTCCTAGTGCAGAAAAATGCAGACGATAGCCACAAATAGGGACACATAAATTGAGGATTTGAAGGTTGAAGTAAACCTTGGGCAAATTCACTATGAACTGGCCTACTATGAACAAAATAAGAATAACTAAATAATGAATAACTAAAGAAGACTAAAAACAAAGTGCCAGAAAGGAAGGTTTTTCTAAGAATAAATTGACAGGAGAAGACCAAAACACACTGGGTAGGGCAGTAGAACTCACTTGTGTTCCCTGTGTGCTCTGCAGCGTACTGAGGGCTTTCTTATAAATCTATTTCTCTGCATGTCATTTTTATTTACAAGGAATCCTGGACATCAACTACTATTCCCATCTTACTGATGAGGAAACCGAGGAATGAAATCATGTTTGTGAAAGCTGTGTAGCCAAGGAGGAGCAAGGGCTGGATGTCATCCTCAGCTCTTTCGAATCTCAGGGCTGGTGCCTCTGCTTTGCCTGTGTCTGCAGTTGGTTTAGGGGAGTAGCGTGCCACCGCAAAGCAACATGCTCGGTGGTGTCCACTCAGGTGAACAAAGAACTTACCGGGAAAAGAAAAGCAACACTCGTGGGCTGGTGGACAAAGTTGGAAATGGTGAAGGCCATAAAACCCCAAAGACAAGGTCAACAGTCCAGATGAAAGCTGTAAGGGCTGGGCTAGCGAGGCAGCTCCATAGATAAAGGCATTGGCTGCCAAACCTGGTGATCTGAGTTCAAACCCCAGGGCCTGCACAGTGGAAGGGGAGCACTTACTCTATGGGACTGTTCTCTGACCTCCACCTGCACGAGCTCCCACGGTACATACAGAGAAATAGAAAATGTAAAAATGTAAAGGAAAATTTAAGACAGAGAGGGCTAGGAACCAGATAATTATCACTTTACCTCTTTGTGATTTTTTTAATTTTACAAAATTTCTACAATACAGGATTGTTATTTTCATATTCAGAAAAGATAATTAGGAAATTAAAAAAAAATCCTGTTAGCAGCTAAATAAAAGCAAAAACAGCTAATTCTGTCTCCACAGAGCAAGGTTAAGAAATATGCTATTGTTAATTTCTTAGAGATCTAACGGGGGGGGGGGGGGGGCTCAGTGGGGCCGGGCACTCACTGCTAAGCCTGATGTGTTGAGTTCAGTCCTTAGGATCTATAAGGCAGAAGGATGGACCTAACCTCATACAAGTTGTCTGCTGACAAATTAAATAAATAAAACACAATAAAATTAAAAAAAGAAATAGAATTGAGAACTGGTTGCTGATATATAATGCTGCTGCTGCTGCTGGTGTGTGTGTGTGTGTGTGTGTGTGTGTGTGTGTGTGTGTGTGTGTGTGATAATTTGGATTCTAGTTTGAGCTAGGGAACAAAAAACCAATTTGATATTAGAGAGAATTTTAAAACATTCATTAAAGAGAAAATAAAAACAGCCTCAGGTCTTAATGACAGATGCTAAAATGTCTCACCAAAGAAACGGTCATGGCAGGGCCGAAGGAAGTCACAGGAGAGTATTGCATAGGACAGAGAAAACATCCAAAGGCCAGCTCGTCCTCTTTCTAAAAAGAGGCGGTGGCTGGAAATTACAGAGTCATTAGCATAAATGGCTACTTGAGAATCTATGGAGCTAAACAGTCAGTTACCCAACACCTTGAAGAACCCAGGGCATGGCGGCCATCACAATGGCTTTTTAAAGGACAAGATCCCGATGGATCCATGGCTCTGCAAGGAGGATGGGCCTTGGCAGGCTGCAGGAAACGGATCTACGTAATTAAGGGAAAATGATGGCAGTTAGGTCTGGCTTCCCCTGAGCTGCCTCTTAAACAGAGACAATGGGGGGGGGGGGGTTAAATAGCTGAGCTCAGAATGCTATGAATGAACGACACCCAGTGCACCTAGTAATAGACTGCTTCTTATCTTGGGGTGATAGGCGTTGGGACCCAACCTCTCCTAATGTCTGCAGTGATATGGAACCCCTGAAGCAGTGCTCTCTCTCTGAATAGAAGACTGAGCCCACAGAATGGGGGGGGGGTGTTCTGCTAGCCAGTCACACTGCTTAGTATATAGCCTATATGGGCTATTCCCCCCCCAAAAAACCTACCCCCACTCTGTCTTTGGCACCCCTCACTTCTACCATTGACTCGGAGTCACACATCCAGTTGATCAGCAGTTCCTCAAATGAACGTTCTGGATCGTTTTTTCCAGAAAAAAACCACTTACCTACCAGGCTCAGAAATTTCTCCAGTTGGAATATTAAGAGATTTGGAACCCTTGAGGCTCATCCTTAATGCCAGTGTGTGAAGTGTGGTTCTAGAACATGTGCCCGGAGCACACCTGGTAGCTATACATCTCGCTATGTGGGTGTAGAAAGTGAGGAGGGTCTTGAGGGACAGTTTTCCTTGGGACCACGGCTTTTTTTTTAAGTAGAACTAAGCAGCCTTGTGACTTCCTTTATGGAATGTGTATGAATGTGTATGATAGCGGCTCTTTTGAGGCAGGGTGGCTGGGCTTAATAATGATCCTTCCAAGAGCTGATGGACCAGGACTGAGATTTGGGCAGAAATATGTAGAGAAGAAGGCATAATGGAAGGTGTCTTTCCAGTGGCGTACACTGAAGAATGGAGGATGGGCCAGCAGAGCTGCGCGGAGGGCGGGCACTGGGGGGAAGGATCCTGAAAGGGGCTAGTGTGGTTCAGATAATATGGGAATACACAGAATATTGGCCTTACTTACTCTCTTCCCAATGTCAGTGTTTCTAGCCTGAGGGCTTGAGAGCAAATTCTTGTCACAGATGAAGATTCATTTGTCATTGGGACCCCAGAGAGCGGAATTCTAAAACTTCTGATATGTGCTTCCTTCCCTCCCCAAAGTCAATGTGCAGTAAAAACCCCTTTGGGGTCCCGGCTGCCTCCCCACAGTGGGAGATGATATGCCTCTCTTCCGCTGGGCCAGGCTGTGCCTTCCAAGGACAGTTCTATTCCATGTCCGCAGAGCTGGCAGGCTGGGACTGCTACAGCTTTGACAGCAAGGCAAACCTGGAATCTTAGAAGCTGGGGTCTAGAGTGCAAGACGACAAGGGACTGCTCCCCAGAGAGAACATCCTGAGGAGTCAGGAGCAGGGATTTGATGCCAGAAGGACTTGAGTTGGGACTCTTAGATCTGCTTTTTTTTTTTTTTTTTTGCCTGTGAGTGACATGGGTAGGGAGGGCACCTGGTTCTTTAGATGAGGTCAAGGGAGGTTAAGCACCTGGAGCTTAGTTCTGTTACCTCTCTTGTCCACCCGCAGTGAGTAATATTGCCGGACTCTCAGTAGGGCCAGAGAAGGGAATAACGGCCGTTCAGGTGTTCTGCATTTTCTTTTCTTTCTCCATGTAAATATGTCTTCTTGCTTGTGACAGAGATGGTAAAGCCACAGAACTCTATTGTGTCAGGTGATGACGGAAGTATCTGGGAACGGGGGGAGGGGTTCCTGTGCAAAGAGACTCGAGGCCTTGAATTATTAGACCATGTCAGAAATAAGGAAAGAGGGGGTTAGTTTAGGATGTTATGTTCTTTTGCTTTTTCACCCTTTTTGTGGTAAGGTGGAAAAAGTTAGGGAAGGGGAGAGAAAGGATAGAAGATAGAAAAGACAGAAGCCAGGGAGAGGGGAAAAGGTGGAGGGTGACTGAGCTGTCAGGAAACATCCTCTTCCTAGACATCTGGAGGGGACCCCAGTGGCTAGAACGCCTGGCCAGCTGTGTTCCCCAGGGAGGGGCCATGTTGCTTCCCCTCTGCTCAGTCCTCCCCTAGCAGAGGACAAGTCACGGCAGTATTGGCACACTTCTGGGGGAGAGTCGGAATGCGACATCTGCTCTGCCACCCTGGGAAGTTCAGTCTGGACTCCAGGGAGTTTTTGCAACCTCTTTGTGGAGGTCAGCCAGCCTGCCTGCTGCCAGCCCCTCCCTCCTGGACTTGCCTGGGTGTTAGAGTCACTGGACGATCCAGGGCAGCGCTCTCCAGAGCAGATATTTGCTAGGTGTAAATTCCGTTGTCTTACTTCTGCCTCTAAGTGGTGGCAAACAGACATTTTAGTGAAGAACGAAAGCTGATTCTTTTGTAAATCACAGAATGTCAAATATTCAAATGGCACACGTTAAATCAATTCTTGAATTAATGCCCTGTTTCAGTTTATCTGTACCGGGGCATCTACTAGGAACACAGGCAATTCCGGGCTTATTCTATACAAAGTGAGGGTAGTTAGTTACAATCTGAGTTTAATAACCGAAGGCTGGGGGGAAATATTGGATTTGATCAAATCCTTCAACCTTTCTCTTTCCACTAGAGAGAAGGTGTTTAAGGCAACGAGTCCAGATCTCCCTTCATATCCAAACCAGGGGTGGGAGTGAGGAGGGTGAAGAGCCTCGCTGTTAACTGCCTGTCACACTTCCTTCATGCCTTTGGGCTGCAGTGGAGGGCAATGTTTAAATGAAGTCTTGTTCCCTGTAGCTCTCTGTGAAGGACCAGGTCTACGCATGTGTGAGAGTGTGCATATGTGTGTGTGTGTATGAAGATAGAGACTATGCAAATATGAATGAGAAGCCCTTTCTTTGCAGGATATGGGAAACTTTACAGGATGCTCATGAATCTCCATGATACCGGCATGTGTGCACCAGTTCGGAGACACGGTCAGACTTGAGAATGACTCTTCAGATCTTCTTTGCCTGCTCCATGTCCTGGTGTGGACAAGCCATGCATCATCTCTGTGCACACACTTGCATGTCTGTGTTGGGGGACAGTCTCTGAGCTCCTGTAACTACCAGCCACACTTGGGCTCCATTCCACCAGACTCCTGTTTCTTGAAGATTTTGTGGATTGATTAAATAAATGCTCTTAGCACTGTAATTTTATGCACACAACTCCTCATGCTGTGGAAATAACTGTTCTTAGATTTTTCATCCTAAGTGGCTCGCCCAGCTTGCCTGGAGGGAAGGACTTTGTCTGATCTTAATAGAATGGGTATTTACTCAGTTGTTCAGATAAAATGGTCAACAGTGTTGTTCCTCAGTTTGTTTTCTGACCTCAAAGAAGCGTTTCAATATTTCCAGTTCTTGAGTTCTTTCACACTTCTTTTGCACGCCAGCCCCTTGCTGGCAGAGAAGTCTCTTCTCTTCATTGTGTTGCACATCCCTTTAGCTTTCCAGCCGGAGTCTTTCCCTGAATTACGGCTTCTCTCACCCTCCCTAGATCCCCTGATGCAAGCTCAAATTCATTTTCTTTCCTCAGCCCGATCTTCGATCTTCCTTTCTGGGGTCCACATTTCCTACACAGGACCCCCTGCTGTCCCAGTTCTTCAGACGTGATGCTTCTGGGATCTCTCCCATCCACCTAACACTCTCTACTCAGCTCCCCTGAGGACTCTAGAGAGCCTGTCTTTACCCTATGTTTGCATTTGACCCCTACCTTCAAAGAAAAGGCAGTAGAGCTTTTTGTTTTAAAAACAAACAAACAAACAAACGAATGAACAAACAAACACCAAACCAAACCAAACCAAGCCATGGGCCATGGCTTGCATGGCCAGATCCTTGTCTTTGGAACTTCAAAAAAACTCCTAAGCTCTGAGTCTTGGTTACCTCATTTGGGAATAATGAGGAATAATAACAGTTAGGGCTGCTTCAACATGCTGTTTTGAGAATTAAATAAATGAATACCTCTGAAACACTCAGAACAGTGCCTGGTACCAATGAATGCCATAATCGCCTCTCCGTCAGTACTTCTTAACTGGGGTCCATTTGGCAATATTTGGAGACAGTTTTGGTTGTCACAACTGAGAGAGAGGGAGAGGACCATCACCTGGCAGATAGAGGGAGGCTAAAGATGGCGACAAACATCCTACTCTGCCCAGGGCAGTACCCTGCGGGAAAGAGCTAACCCGCCCCAAATGGTTATGGTGGAGTCCAGGAAGCCAGCAATACCTCCTGGCTCTCCCTCCATTGTTTTCTCAAGGCAGAATCTAGTTCCCATTTCCATTTGCTCAGCTCCCATTCCTTAGAGGGCTCATTTTCTCACATGGTTTCAGTTACAAACTGATTTCGATGGTTCTGAAATCTGCATTTCCAGCATGTGATTATGCCTCCAGTGGTTTATAGAAAAATCTCCCCTGGCACGTTATCTTTGTACTGAAAAATAGTAAAGGAGAATAAAGACCCAGCGTTCTCCTCCCTCCTCTGTTTCAATGGCCACATGTTCCCCAGCAGTTCTGCTCTTTTCAAAGGCACACTGTCCTGGCACCCACTCCCACTGGCTCGGTCTCCAAAAGCCCCTACTTCCGATCCAACCAGTCTTTGCCAGTTCTTCCTCAAAATGGGCTCCTCTGATTCTCATTTCCATTTCTATGGTGCCCTGCCTAGTACAGAGCCCTTGCTGGCTTCCCTGCCTGCCTCTGTCCTCCATACAGCTGCTGGAACTGTCTCCACTAAACACTGTTTTCCTCTGCTCAAGAATCCTTGGTGGCTCTCCATTACAGCTTATTAGGGACGGGAAATCCCCCACCAAGCCCTCCTGCTTGACCATGCTCACACACCTGGGCTTCACCCCAGCAGCTACCTGCCTGTGTGTTACCCCCATGGTCTCCCAGCACTCACCAGTCGGACTCCTCCTTCCCCGCCTCTACCCTCCGCTTTGGAGTGCTGTCATTTCTTCCTCCCTCTTGTTCTGTCAAACCATACCCATCACATCTTTCAAAATCGGGCTCTGTGTTCAGTTCCCCCGGGCAAGTGTCCTGAATAACAAGCCGGATCCCTGTTGTTCTTCAGGATTACATCGAACTCCACTTAGCTGAATTTACTCTTCCAGATACACTTGAAGAAGCTCCAAGTCTGTTATCTGTGTATTTACTATGTTGGAGACCAGATCCAGAACCTTACCCATGCTAGTCAAGCACTCTACCATTAACCGGCATCTCCAACTCCCTAAATATATATTTTTTAAATGTCTCCAAGTATGTACGTTTTATTTCCTCCTCTTTTTTTCTACTACCTCTCTTTTAAAGAAAAAAGTAAGTACAGTGTTCTTTATTAAGAATAAATAAATTAAGAATAAATAAAATAAAACAGGACTGCATTAAGTGATGTCCTTTTAATTGTCCCTTTCCCTTCTCAAAGCCCAGGAGGAAGCCATGGCAATTTCTTGAGCATCTTTGTAGTGGTGTTGTTGGCGGTGGGAGGAAGAAGAGCAGAAGGGGGTAAAGATCCAGGTCTGTGGAGCACAGGCAACAAGAGGACTCGGTGGAAGGGAATGCCAGCAGGAGCAGAGGTGTGACAGGAGAAAAGCAGAGCAGAGCTCCATCCTGCGTGCCTGTGAGGGAGCCTCTTAGGGATAAGGGAGGAGCGACCGACCTCAGGAGCCGTGCATTCTGCATGCTCCACCTGTGAGGGTAATGCTCTCACACTGGCCACAAACAGCGATTTGAAGTAGGCGGCTTGATTTATGAGATAGATGTTCTGATTCCATTATACAAGAGAGAAAAGAAGACCAGGGGAGACCGGCTGCCTTGCTTTTGCGCCCCAGGACTATGTTGTCTTTGACTCAGCTCATGTGAACTCAGGGCCCCTGCTTTCCCCCTGGACCTGGCTGCCTCTTCCTACTTTATCACCTGTCTCCTTCAATGCCAGTGTTTACAGATAGGGCGTCATTATCAGACCATTATTAGTAATGCTGGCCTGAAATTAATCCCAATTATGTTCTCTGCCATTTATTGCAAGCACTCTATTTTAGTCCTAATCTAAGGTGCAACTAGATCTTGTTGGCATAATCTGGAGACCAGTGCTGTCCAAGAGAATTTGTGCCACTATGGAACTATTCACTTATCTCTGCAGTCCAGCGTAATAGTCACTGGCCATGGGAGACTACAGAGACTGGAGGACTTGAACTGACTGAAATGTCAACATTCACATGTAGCTGGTGGCTTCCACACCACACACAGCCATTCTAGACTCCTAGGATTGTGTGAAGTAATTATTGGAGTCAGAGGGTTGCCTAATCTGGGTTCCCACATTTGTGCTTCCTGCTGGGGGACTAGGAAGTATCAGGAGATATAGCAGACCCTTGTCAAAGTACTCATGGCACATCATACTCAAGATGGACATCCGCAGAGCCAGGATCATCATGGGGAGAGAGGCATTCATCAGTGTTGCCAAAGACAGGATTACCTCTCCTCTCTTCTTTTTTCCTCCCCACCACAGCCTCTCCCCTCCCTCCCCTCCTCTCCCCACTCTCCATTTCCCCTCCCTTCTCTTCTTTTATCTTCTCTCTATCCTTCCCTCTCTGACCCCCTCCCATTCCCTCTCCGACTCCCTCCCCTTCCTGACCTCCTCCTCCTTTCCTGACTCCCTCTCCTTCCCTCCCTGGCTCCCTCCCCTTCCCTCCCTGACCCCCTCCCCTTCTCTCCCTGACCCCCTCCCCTTCTCTTCCTGACCCCCTCCCCTCCCCATCTCTCCCTGACCCTCTCCCTCCCCTCTCTTCCCTTTCTTTCCCCTTTCCTTGTCCCATTCCTTCCATCCCCGCGGGCCTTCCTCTCTGTGTTGTAGGTTAAACTTAGGAATTTTTATGTGCTAAGTAGGTGCTGTACCACCAAGTCACCCTCGCCCAGCACCACCCCCTTCAGATTGTACTTGTTACAGGAACAAGTCAGGTGCGGAAAGAGAAACACTACACAATTTCTTGATCCTGCAGAAGTCGAGAGTAGAACGGTGGTTGGTGGGGAGATAGATGCTGGCCAAGGACATAACATTTCAGTCATATGAGAGGACTAGGTTCAAGAGCTCACCATTCAATATGATTACTGTAATTAATAACAACATATTGTATTGAAAAATGCAGAGTGGATCTTAAGTGTTCTCACCACAAAAATGATAACCCAATGAAGTAATTCATATGTCAATTAGCTTAATTTAGCCATTCCATAATGGGTATGTGCGTCAGAATATCATGCTGCATACAAATAAATGCATACGATCTCATCTGTCAATTAAAAAGTAATAAACAGCAATGAAAGGAAGTAGGGAGAGCTACTGCCGCCTTGGGGACTTGGCACTGTGGGGGGCATCTGTGGGGCAGAGAGGGCCAGCTCCAGCCTCTGCCCTGCTGGCCTCTCGCAGGAGCTCAGTTCCTGCACCTGTGTATGGACATCACCTCCACCTTCCCCGGAGAGACTGGAGGAAGGAGCCTGGCCCTGAGAAGGTGTGGATCTGCTTCTCCTAAGTCCACCTGGAGGAGGGTCTATGGTAGCGGTGAGGCAGATAGCCTTCTCCATGGCCACAGTGGACGGTTATCAGCGTGTGTGGCTGAGGTCATTGGTCCTCTTCCTTGAGTTTCCATGGAGAGGGAACTCAGAAGCACCTTGTGGTTGAACACATTTGTTCCCCCATTTTTCTCCCCGTGTTTGTGTGTATCAGTGTGTGTACATATACACACATGTAGTATGTACCTCACATGCCCTTCTTCCTGTAGCTTACATGACTTCAGAAGTACTAATTACTGTATGAAGTGGGGTTAGCTCCTCACGAGAGGCTCTCATTGAGCAACCTGTTGCTACGTCAGAAACCCGACAGAATGCAAAAGCCATACCTGATGGCAGGAACGGTCTGATGGTGTGGTGTGAGATGCTTGACCTTCGCCTTTTCGGGTTTCTTCTCCTTTTTGGTTCACATATTCCGCTCAGCTGGAATTTTAATCTAGTTCATTTTTTTATGTCTTCTAAAAACAAGAGCTGCTGAACTCTCCTTTGCCTGTGGGATGTCTTTACCCTAGATAAATCAAGTTTCTCCACACACAGCAATATAAGGGTAGTGGGAAGACCTCTTGGAAACTCAATCTTTACTTATGATATTGGCAGAAAGATTCTGGATGATGATTCTGGAAGTTCAGGAAACCCCAGAAGAAGATAACCTTGAAATGACTGTTTAAAGGGCATAGATGCAACCCCCCCCCCTTAATCCTGTATCCCTTTGATTTCCATTGTCACATGTGAGTCTATGAACGTAGAAGTTGGGTGGTTTGTGAACATGCCAGCGGGCCCTCAGGAGACATTCTAGGGTGGCTCCAAATGTTGCAGCTCATTTCTGGGCAGACAGATGTGCTAGCACACAGGGTATCCAGAGTCCAAATGGAATGAACAGTTGGAGGCAGCAGCCTGGAGAATTAAAGCACTTGTTTTCATGCCGAGGCATTTTAAAACAGAGCAAGGCCAGGCACACCGGGGCGGCCGGGACAGGGAGAGTTATTGCCCTAGAAGACATCTTCTTTTTCTGTCTTTTTTTTTGCAAAATTTTCTCTGAGGAATATGGATTTGAGGAACATAACTCAAAATGCCATGAGTTGCCTTCTAAATCAGAGATCTAATCATATCTGTCTTCTCGGAAATCTTTAATAGCTCATCATTGCGTGTGTAGTGAAGTCCTGCTTCCATCTGAGAGATGCCTGGGTGTTGCATTGTGGCTCTGAGAGGCCTTTGCAACTCCCTGCACAGCGCTATCCCACCTCCTGCATTCTAGCTCATCTGTGCACTGTGCCCACGACCTTGACAGGATCCTTTGGCTTTGCTCATGCCTTCAGTCAGGGATAGCCATTGTCAGGGCCTCTTCCCTGGCCTTGTCAGAGTGCTAGCCACTCTCTAAGCTTCAACTGGAATTCCACTTCCTCAAAGAAGTTTCCTGTACCCTTCAAACAGGACACACATTCCCATCTTGGGCCTTTACCTACAACTCTGTGTTGTCTTTGGTGTGCATCACCCTTCAGTCTCCTTTCCAAGTTAATAATATAAGTGTCTGACTCTACCGTACAATTAGGGGTCCCCTTGGGTTGGCCGTTGTCTCCTTCATCTTCACATTATGTTGGAATCTCTAAAAGACCATTACACACAGTGAGTGAACTGGATGGAATTGTCCTCTGCAAACTGAGCCCACTGTACTATCTGATTACCTTTATCCCTTTGCAGGCTCAAGGGTGGGATTGAGATGAAGTCTGCCCAGTTTAACTCAATATCATCTAGATGCATATCTGATGATAGCTAAGTAGAAAAAGTGTGTTTTGCTTCAGTGGAAAACAACTCATCTTGTTTCTCACTTTTCCCCATCATCAGAGGAGAGCTTGGGATTTTGATGCCTCATGGGTTCTACTCTGTGTACAGAATGCCAGGGTGACTTAGGCCTGCTGCAGGTACACCATGAGAATCCGGTCCTTTGGTTAGATTTCTGGCATCCTTAGTGCACCTTCAAGGTTTTGAAATAGGCTTTCCTTAACTGTGTAGCTGAACAGGAGCTATGGTGTCTTTATATACCCTTAAATAATATACAGTTGAACAGAAATTTTGGTCTTTATTTTAATTGCTATTAGTGTGTGTGTGTGTGTGTGTGTGTGTGTGTGTGTGTGTGTGTGTGTGTGTGTGAGAGAGAGAGAGAGAGAGAGAGAGAGAGAGAGAGAGAGAGAGAGAGAGGAGAGAGAGAGAGAATGGGCATATGCACATGCATGCCATGGTGTATGTGTGGAAGTCAGAGGACAGCTTTTGGGAGTTAGTGCTTTCCTCCTCTGTAGGTTCTGGGAATTGAGTTCAGATCAGTCTTGTGCATTGAGTGCTTTTACCTGCTGAGGCATCTCTCTCCCCTCAAGCAGAAATTTTGTGCTTTCAAATATATGCTCATATTATTACTAGTTGATAGTACTTCCTTTCCTTCAAATATCTTAAGATGTTCTGTTAAAGTCCACAGTCAGTCTACAACCTAGAATAGGAAGGAGTCATAGGCTCTTTGGGCATGGGTAATTTGGGTGACAAGTCTCTCTCTCTCTCTCTCTCTCTCTCTCTCTCTCTCTCTCTCTCTCTCTCTCTCTCTCAGAACAGAAAAGGGATGCCAACATGAATTTTCTTCTCTGCATGTTGCCTCCCATGATGGAATGGGCTGGCTCAATCACACGATTTTATTCCTGTAACAAGCTATGCTCTTCTGTGTCTTCAGTTTTTTTTTCCTTCCTGTCAAGAAGTTCCTTTTTGGGTGTGGTGTGGCAGTGCCTCAGTGGCAACCCTGACCTTGGGTGAGTCTCCATTGCAGATGGCAGGTTTTCAGATTGCGCTTTTATCTGGCTCTGAGGCAGTAGAGCTTTCCAGTGGGTGAACGGAACTCTCATATGCTGGCCCTGCCCTCAGCTTCCACCTCAGGTGAAACATCAGAGACTAGCCATACCCGTGGACCTGGCTCCAGTTCTGTCTTGCTTTGCCAGCACCCTTTGTGATATCATGTAGCCAATTATGTTTGCTTGTTAGTGCTAAATGACTTTGAAGGCCAAGATGAGATGTTCAGAAGTAAGGTCATGTAGGTTGGACCTGTATCTGGTGGACAGATTATATCTGAAGGCAGTCAGAGTGTGTCAGTGCCCAGAGATTCAGCTCACCAGGTGGTTCAGGCCACAAAGGCAGGCCCATGGGCTAAGCAATATCAAAGCACATAGCTAATGCCTGCTCCATAGCCAGAGCTCAGGAAACCCAACTCCTGTTCTAAGCCTCTTTAAATTACATTACAGATCTGTATATCTGTATAATTCTTTATTCACCTATATTTTTCAATAAAACATTTTGGACTATTTATTCCCCATATGTGTGGGTTTTTTTTTTTAGCAGCCAGGAAAGTATTGGGGGATTTGTTAAATAAGGGATAGAAGAGTTCAAAAGCTAATGGTCACTCACATATGCAACTCTGGATCTGCAAAGCAAGGAGCCACTGTGAACTTTTGGGTCAGAGAGAATAAGGCAGAAGCTGTCCATGGGGAGCTGGAGCAGATGGTGGCTGTTGAGCAAAGATGGATTCCACGAGGAAGCCATAGCCACTGGGAAGACACTGACCAATCAGAGGGAAGGGGTGGGTTGTGTTCTAGCTTCCTTTGTTCTGTATCTCCTCAACCCTGTTGGAATCCATCTGTTAATTAACATTACCAAGAATCTATTTGGCAAGCGAGCCTGGCAATGTGGTCTTTAGGGCCTTTGCTACCTGAGGGACAGAGCAGTGAAGAGAAAGGGTGGGGGAACAGAACTCAGAGCAGACAGGCAAACTGGGGGCAGATGCATTTGTGAAGACAACAGCAGCAGCACATCTCATCCCACATTTTCTTCTTTAATGTTACTTGACACTCCTCATTCTTGCGGTTGGGCGGCCTTGAAACTGCTTTGACTAGGAAAAGTATAGAGAAAGTGATACTAGGTGACTTCTGAGCTCACGTCTCAAGAGGGTATAAGTTCCCACCTGATTCTCTCCATTTACTTGCCCGAGGATATTTCCCGTGCAGTGATGTGAGATTCCACTTAGATGATCCTGTGTAGGTCCATGGTTGGTCCTAGTTGGGACCAGATGTCAACTGTGTAAGTTGAAAGGTTCCAGCCATGTGTGGTTGGTTGCATACACCTTTAATAACATTTGGGAGATGGAGGATCAGAAGTTCAAAGTAAGCCTTGGCTACCTTACAAGTAAAAGGACAGCCTGGGCTTCATGATAGTCTGTTTCATTTCTTATCTTCATCCTTCAAAATAGTAGCAGATAATTTCAGAACCCAGTTCTTAGAGTTACTTTGTTTTCATACACTAGCTTCTTTACCTAAGGAAAAGTCAGGAAACTAATCAAGTCCACTTGGCTGTGTGCTCATTTAGATCCTAACTGCAGAATTGGTGAGCAGAAGAAGCTGGTATTTCATGTCACTGTTTCAAGGTTAATTTTTTTTTATGCAGCCTTACAGAATTGTAGCCCCAGTGACCAGGATGTTTGTTCAATGCCTAATTTTATATGTATATTGCCTAATAGACTGTGCATGCTACAAAAGCACACACAAAACAGATGTCAAAAATAGGTGTGCTAAAATTGAAAGTGAACAGAAATTCTCATTTGCTCTCATCCATGACTGGCTCCAGTCATACTGGAGAGCACACACTACACACCTTAAATTTGTGGTCCACACAATGTCAATTAGTCAAGAATTGCTCTAGCAATCTATCAGGACGGAAGATGGGAGGCAATGTTGGGGAAAGGCACACTGGGGAGGTGCTTTGTGAAGGAATGCTTCAAGGACAGGAAGGTGAATGTAGAGGATGGGAAGTTCTGTGAGGCAGACCAGGGGCTCCTCAGGAGAGTGCAGACTTTCCCACACTGCACCAGGCCTTGAGAGCTTGTTGGCTTTATTCAATGGTACCGTTCATGGGAACCATGACCAGATCTTAATTTTCAGGGTTTTCCTGTGGACACTATAAAGGTGAGTGTGTAAGGGTGTTGTGTTACAATTTTATTAGCACCACAAGACTGTTATTAAAGCTGGTTTTTTGATGGAGTGCCTCAAAGATATGCATATTTTTGGAATGAGATGATGCTGAATTTTTTCCTCATATTTCTCATTTACTTTGAGGAAGCTGTAGTCTGTTTCATGTGTGTACCTGACATATACTTGTGAGTATATCTTTGGGGCCATATTCATGCTTTATTTATTTCTTTTTATTTATTTATTTGTTTTTTTTTTCATTTTTTTTTTTGTTTTTGTTTTCCAAGACAGGGTTTCTCTGATAGTCCTGACTGTCCTGGAACTTTCTCTGTAGGCTGGCTTCGAACCATGCTTCCCTTTTATCCTGCGGCGTACATTTGGGCCTCTTCCTTTATCCTGGCCCTTGAAAGAAGAAGAAAACCCAGCACTGCTCTTTGGTTGCTTCTTCTTTCTTTCTTTTTCTTGCTGTATAATCTACCGTTGTCGTAACGAATGCTTTGGAGGCTGGGAAGATGGGTCAATGGATAAAGCACTTGTCGCCCATGCCTAAGTGAAAAGCTAAGGATAAGTGTGCATCTGTAACCCTAGAACTGGGCAGGGTGTGGATCAGGGCTCGCTGGTAAGCCAGTTGAGCTGAAACAAAGAACTACAGGGTTATTGAGTGATCCCGTCTGAGAAAAAGTATGAAGAAATGGCTGAAGAAGACATCTTGACATCAATTTCACAGGTCCATACAAGGAAGAACACCTATAAACACACATGCACACATACACCATGTAACATATGCACGTGTATGCACAGTTACACCACCTGCACATGCATACACATGCATACCATATACACATGCATGTGCAAATATATACATATACCGGATATGCTATATAAAACTTGTACAGATAAACATACCTAATCTATTGAGGGGAATGAGTGAGAATGAGGTGCTCTCTCTTACTTTAATATATATATATATATAAATTATATATATAAAATTATATATATAATTTTTCCCATATGACCTTTCCCCAGTAAAGTCAATCTGGCAGCTTCTCACTGATGGATTGTATAACAGCAAGACACAGTTAGGTCTGGAGTTTCACCGACAGGTAAGACACTGTCTTTTTTCTTGAGTGGCTCATAATCTAGAAAGCCAGATGGACAGACCATTATTGTATCTTGGGTGGTGGTGCTGTGATGGTGTAGTTAGTGTTCTGGGGAGCATGTGGTGTGTGAACTTAGTTTCTGTGAAGTCTTCTAGAGTTGTGACAAATGAGGTCAATTATGGAACTCTACGAACCATGAACGGCATGTGCTCAGCTTTTGACTATAGTCAGCCTTCCACAAACAGACTGGATTATTTGACTTGGGTATCTTTCTAACAAGACTAATTTGCCCAAGGAGACCTCTCTACCCCTTTATAGTCAGGGTACATGTTTTTTTGTATTGGATTTTCTTATTCAGGCCCCAGGCTTCTCATCTTTCCTTGTGATGAGTTCTTTTAGCCTGTCTACCAGGCAAAGACATTTTGGGGCTCATTCTGTTTTTTTTTTTCCTCTCAATATTTCAGTTTTATTACTGATCTTAATCAGCCAGCATTGAGGTTGTTACCTATCCCACACATAAAGTCACCAGACTTAGTGAATTAAAGCACTCAGTTAAAATTGAATTTCTAACGACACTTTTTTGGGGTATGAGTTCATTGCAAATTGTAGCTGAAGTTTTCTGGTCAGGAGCCGGGACCTTGGGAGCCAGGACCAGGAAAACCTCAGCTACAGCAAATACTCTAACATTTGCATACTCCTCCAGAAATCCTCATTGGTTGTTCTCATGGAAATTCAAAATTCAACTGGTCCTACAGTTTTAACTGGCATACCCTACCACTGCCCCTCTTGCTGGGTTCACAAGGGAGTGGAAAGTACTTGAAATTATTATCTTCAGAAACTACTTCTAAAGCAGAAATTCTGCCCTTCATTTTCTCTTTCCTTGTCAAGCTTAGACCCTCCTTCCAATCTCAGAGGTGACCAGGCCTGTCAATCACAGCCACTGTGCCACGCTTGTTTCTGGGATTGGATAATGATAATACTAAAAATCTGACTTTTGTTTGGACCCTAGTGGTGTTGTACCTAAAATTTCTTTCTGTCCATAAATTTGAAGGGGAACTGCTTTATATGGGATGATGGCTGGTAGCTTTAGGGAACAAAGGCATCTACTGTTATGCTGGAGTCTTGGCACTCTGTTCACATATTTCTTTATTGTTGACTAATCTGGCAACTGGATCTCTGGGCAAATAACTTCTTCTAGATGGAAAAGGGGTCAAATATGGGCAACAATAGTAACAATAATTCATGGAGCAATTTCCAAACATTAGCACTGGGCTTGATTTTCTACTTAAATGTTCTCAGTTAATACACATCAATTAAATGAGGTGATTATTATTATCTATTATCACCTTTGTTTTTCAAAAGAAAAAACAAGGAACAAAGAGGTCAGATTATGTGCCTGAAGACATAGTGTATAGTCTACAAATGGGCAAGTTAGGATTTGAACCCATGATGGTCTGACCAAACACCTCTGACTTTCACACTATACTCTACTGCATGGGGTTGGGCTTGGACTGGAGCTTCAGGAAACACTCATAGGTTGATTTATCTAGTCCATTTCAATAATTATTTTTAACAAGCAGAGATGCTTCACAATCTCATTAATTAGTAACTTTAGGTGTGTGATGCTCTATTTTCACAATCTGCTTCTCACATTTAATTATAATATTTTCTTCTGTAGTACAAAACACCCCTTAGCCTTATTAGAAATCACAAACGGATCAATATATTCCTTTATGATGGTAACACCTATTTTTTTTCTCTCCAGCCACCATTCAAATTTTCCACTTAGGCTCTGAAATCAGCATCCTGATCAAAGATAATTCAAGTGCCTACTTCTTAAGCGTTAGTGCCCTTTGTCGCTGTCTTCTGAGTTTCTCCTCAATTAATATAATAAGAATCATATGCCTTTCATGTAGAGAGTTCATAATAAATATGGATTTGATTGCTTTGGCTGTTATAGGCTTTTGTATTCAAGCAGCGTAGCCAGAAAACATCTACAGCCGAGCTACTCTTGTTGATTTCCTTTAGGTTGTGTCCTATTTCCGTGCCTATCTGCATTCACTAGGCTGGGTGAAAGCTGGTAGTTTGTGATCCTCCCATATAACACTAGAGGATGCATATTGGATAAAGAAATGTTGCTACTCTTGTATCCGTTATTGGATGTCTGATACTCTATATGTAAAGGCTAATGCAGAAGACTAAGACTATACAGCCCTGGTAACCCCCAGGCACCCCATGTCCAAAGCTCTTGATCAGGGGCTGATTGCAGAATGTCCTTGCAGCTTTGAGACATCAGGGGATCCTGCTGAGCTTCCTGCTGAGCCCAGCTTGAGGCTCAGAAACTTGCAGGTGCCCTGGTAAGAGGACAGGAAAGGGGTGAGAAGTCTGTACCATCATCTCAGAAGATGGGGAAGAACTTAGGAGGCATGGCAGACAACCACAAACACTTGGAGATTCCTCCATGGCTGTTGGGTGCTTGAGCAGTGTCTCTGATATGTCTTTTTATCTCGCTGAGATTTGCTTGCTGTCTGGGATAAGAGATGAACCAGTGTCCCCTCTCTGTGCCCTAGAAATCTTGCGTCCATTAGTCAATAGCCTCAGTCCTGATTTGTATCCTAGAAGGCTCTTGGTGTGGAAGAAAGGACTTCACAAAGTCCCTCCACCACACAGACTTTCCTGTCACACTGCCTGCTGCAGGGACTAGATGTGATTTCATGCTGGGACCCTGAGATAGAGGAAAGGTAGTGGTGGTCTGGGAGTGCCCTCCAAGGAGTGAATTCACTGAACTCTCCTCTCCTGAGCACTTAGGTCTTCCAAAGAAAACTGTGGTCTGCACTGCTCTGGCCAGTGTGTGGTCCTGGGTTTCTTGAGGCACTCTCCGTGAGTTTAAAGGGACCAAAGATGGGTGACTCTAAACAGTCCATTTGCCCAAATAATTCCTAGTATTCACCAGCAGTCTTCTTTACATCCTGATGCCTGAGGACCATGGCTTTTGAGTCTAAACCTAAGCACGTTATCTTTGGTGTGGGTGTGAGGTAACCTTCATTCAGGGTGGATTTTTAGAAGGGCTGTAACTAGAGGAGCAGGTCTCCTTGTTGAATCCGGGTCTTCCCCCTTCAGAAATGTGGCTCTGGAATGAACAAAGTCACCAGTGTTGGCTCTGCTGCCACCAACGGTGTTAAAATCTTTGGCATCAGAGCAGAACCGGATGACTCTGGCAAAAATGAATCTATATATCCCCCAGATCCGAATCAGTAGGGCTGTGCTTTGTCTGCACACAAAGTAAAGTAGGGCTCCTTTGCTATTTAGGGTGTTGTCTCAGCAAGGCACACACTTCAGCATCTTTCTTCCCCGGAGGGCGAACAAAGGTTTGTTGTTCTTTCATCGGGGTATGCTTTTGAATTCAGCATTTAAACATGTGGGGCACAGTTGGATTGATCCTTGTGAAAAGAAAGCACTTCACCTCCAAGGGTCCCCTCCCGGCAGAGACTTTCTTCAGTTTTTAAAAAATTTTCCCTCTATGAGGCAATGTGGCTATATTTGCCCCAGAACATTTCTTTTTTCTTTGGTTATGTCCATTCAACAACAATTTGGCATTGGGCATTGCATTTGTCCATGTGCTAGTTCTAAATACCACCTCATCCTTCCCTAACAGTGCTTCAATAAATAGATTTCCTTAAATTCTTTTACTCAACCACCTACAAGAGCTACCTCAATCATGACCCCTGGTTCAGTTCTGATGGGTATCATCTGCTTGAGGATCTGAGGAGTAAGAGCGGTTGGTCAGTGTGTCACATAGGTGTCTGTAGATAGAAGGCACCTACACCTTACAACCTTCACTAAAATGCTCTTTTCTCCTGATGCCCCTGCAAGTCTTGGTGAGCTCTTCATTCATAAGCCTTTTCTGTGTGCACCTCTGATCAAGTCAGCACAGTTCTTCAGGGATCTGGCCTTTGAGGCTACTTTGGTGATACTGTTTTCCTTCCTTTCTTCCTTCCTTCCTTCCTTCCTTCCTTCCTTCCTTCCTTCCTTCCTTCCTTCGTTCCTTCCTTCCTTCTTTCCTCCCTCCCTCCCTCCCTTCTCTCCTTCCCTCTCCCTCTTTTCTTCCTTCCTTTTCTTTCTTCTCTCTCTTCCTCTTTCCCCATTTCTTCTTTCCCTTGTCCCCCTCCCCCTCCTTCCTTCTTTCTCTCTCTTCTGTCCTTCCTCCCTCTTTTCTTCCTTCCTTCCTTCCTTTCTCTCTCTCTTTTTCTTTCTTTCTTTCTTTCTTTCTTTCTTTCTTTCTTTCTTTCTTTCTTTCTTTCTTTCTTTCTTTCTTTCTTTCATCTCTAAAGGAGATGGTTTTGCTGTCTCCAGGGAGACCCAATAGCCACAAATCACAAGTGAGAATAGACAGCCAAAGCTTCTGTGACTACATTTTCTTCATGAAGCTCAATCGTGATTTTTCTATAGTTAACTGAAATTCACTTGGCTTGTGTGTGTACAAGTATGTGCAGCTATGCATGCAAGCTTGTAGTGTGCAGAGGCCAGAGGTTAGCAGCAGGTGTTTTCCTTAATCACTCTCCACCTTAATTTTTGAGACAGGGTTTCTCACTTAAACTAGAGCTCACTAATTGGGCTAGATAGACTGGCCATAGAGTTCTGGTGATCCACCTGTCTCTACCTCCCCAGTGCTGAGGTTTCAGTTGTGAGCTTCTGTGCCCCATTTTTATTATATGGATTCTAGAGTACTGAATACAGGTCGTCACACTCAGGTAGCAAACATTTTACTGACTGAGCCATCTCCCTAGACTATGCTTGGCTTTTGAATTCATTGAGATGCAGTACTTCTAGGGTCTGTGGGATCTATGCAATGCCACCTCTGCCCAGATTTCTTTGTGGAACATTCTGGAAGAGAGTAAAAGAATTTCAACTGAAAACTGTGTTGCTTCCCCGACTTTGGAAAGACCATACAGCCCAGGGAGAGTAGATTTCAGGACTTTAGTATCATGAAGTTGATTTAGAGAACTCTTGCTTCATTCTCCACCATGCAAGGTACACCAATGATAGTTGCCATGGTGACGTGTTTGGTGTCATCAGCAGGGGGTTTAGTCTGTGAGTGGGAAATGAAAAGGTCGTCAGATAGGGTACTATTGGACCAAGCGCCACTGATTGAAAATGAAATTGAGATGAAATTGTACTTTATAGTTCAGGATGTTCTGAGATTCACTATATAGCCTAGACTGGCTCCAAATTTACAATTCCCCTGCCTCAGCCTCTTGAGTGCTGGCATTATAGGTGTGAACTACCGTGCTTCCTGTGTGGTAAATTTTCAAGCTGAAAAAGGAGAACTGAGAACTGATGATTGAAAAATAATCAGACACTGAGTGGACAAGATTGGGAGATGTTGAAACTATTTTTCTAAGGTACTCATGTAGGAGCTACCTATAGTAACTTCGTTTGTTTTTTTAGACATGAGCTCTCTATGTAACTATCTTTATAGATCAGGTTGACCTTGAACTCACAGAAATCTGCCTACCTCTGCCTCCCGAGTGCTGGGATTAAAGGTATGAGCCAGCACATTTGGCCTAAATTAACTTCTAAACCTTCTTTTCCTTGATTCTTCTTTTGACTGACCAGTATTTGAGCCTACTACCTTCTTGGAGTGATCCACAGCATCCTCTGAATGACCCACAGTGTTGCTGTCCTCATTCTGAAATTAGTTTTGGACATCACTTCCTTTGTACTGCTGCATTATTACAATATGGTGTGTGGTGTCCTAGGCTGCCCTGCTTTGTGACTGTACCATCATTCCTTAGAATTAAGTGTAGTGAGAGATGGTTAACATCCAAGTGTGAATGCATCCTCCTGTGTTTCTGAAATCACACAGGCAAAGAACTCATGGCTTCTGGTCCCTCATATCTGCGTCTTCAGGGGTAGTAACTGTCCTGTTTCTGCTGCCAGCTCAGAAGTAGAAAGGATAGCCTGATGACTCCCAGACAGCACATCGGGGACAGTTGTTCTGGTGTGCCTCTTGGGCTCTGTAAAAGGGCTAATTCTAGAGAGAGAAAAGCAGAATGGATGTAGAGAAAAATCTGCTGCCTTTGTGTTCACAGGGACTTACCCTTTGTTCTAGCAGATGCAGACGCTGGCTTTAGCAGCTGGTGTTAGTTCCTAAAACAGCTTTGCCAGGGTCACCCAGGCAGAGCCAGACTCCAGAAGCCACATGCAGGAATGTAACAGGAACCTGTAGTGATACGGGGAAACAGCCTTTAGAAAGGAGTGTAGGTCAGTTAAGTTATTGTAACACCTCCTAAGGATGCTTGCCACCCTGCCACTTCTCACTCTTCCTGCTGTCATAGAAACGATACTTTCGATGGGTGAAGCACCTTGAACAAGCAGAGCAACAGGTGCTTAGCAAACTCTGTAGATTTATTTTGTTTTGTTGTTAGACTCCTGTCTTGCCCCTGTTTGTTTAAAACCCTGGATTTCCAGTCACTTACTGTAATGATATTTGACCTGGGAAACTAAACTAAATCACTCTGTTCTTTAACACACACACACACACACACACACACACACACACACACACACACACCAATGAGCAATCTATTCATCTAGTCACAGCCATCAGAGAAGTGAAGTGATTGCAGACAAAGAACTCAATGGTTTATAGGTACCATGTGAGTGAGTCTGACCAAGAGTCCAGAGGTCTGTAAAAAAAACCACTGAGAGCATGTGAGAAAACAGACAGGTAAATGGATGGCCCTATCCCTCCTTCTCATATATCCCTCCCATAGTCTAAATTGCAGGCTGCTTTTTGTTGTTGTTGTTGTTGTTGCTAACTTACCACAAGATAGAGTCATCTGTGAAGTGGATCTTAAATTGGGAAACTATGTCCATCAGATTGGCCTGTAGGCAAGTCTCTGGGCCATTTTCTTGATTAATGATTGGTATAGGAGGGTTCAGCCTGTTGGAGGTGGTACCACCCTGGGCATGTGATTTTGAGTTGTGTTAGAAAGCAAGGCAACCAAGTCAGTAGCAGCGCTCTTCCATGACCTCTGCTTCACTTTCTGCCTTCAGGTTTGTAGGCAGACTTTGATATCCCATCAGCCAGTTCTCAAATAACCACACAGAGACTTATTATTAATTATAAATGATTGGCTGATAGCTTAGGCTTGTTTTTAGCTAGCTCTTATAACTTAAGTTAACCCATTTCTATTAATCTATGTGCTACCTTGAGGCTCATTGACCTAACGTATATACGTCCCATTCTACTTGCTCTGTGTCTTATGGTGTCTCCTCAGACTACCCTTTTCCCCATCATTCTCTCTGCCCTGAAAATCCTGCCTAGCTATCAGCCAATCAGCTTTTTATTAACCATGAGGGTAATGCATGTTTACAGTGTACAAAGATTGTTCCACAGCACAGGTTCCTTCTTTGAGTTTTTGCCCCAACTTTCCTCAATGATGGAATGTGACCTAAAATTGTGATTTTGTTCATGGTGTTCATCACAGTAAGAGAAACCAGACTATAATACATGTTATGTTCTTAGGCTCATGGTTAGTTTATGGGAAAAAACTGATTTGATTATGTTGTAGAATATTCCTTTACACTGTGTGAAGATGTGTCACTGTGATTGGTTTAATAAAGAGCTGAATGGCCAACAGCTAGGCAGGAAGAGGCATAGGTGGGACTTCAAGTCAGAGAGAGACTTTGGAAAGAAGAAGGCAGAGTCTTCAGTGAGATGGAGAGGAAGCAGGATGGGAGTACAGAGTAAAGGTAATCATGCCACATAAAAGAGCATAGATTAAAATTATATGGGTTAGTTTAAGTTATAAGAACTAGTTAGGAACAAGCCTAAGCAAGGTTAAGTTTTCATAATTAATAAGTATCCATGTTGTTTTTTTTGTGAGCTGGTGGTACAGAGAAAGACTAGCTACATGATTAGGAGAAGGACTTCATGTTTACCTAAGATCATAAAAAATGTTTCTTCCTTGGATTTAAGTTAGATCTGAGTTCACTTCACTGTGTTTAAGTGATATGATGGTCTTTAAGTTTTCTGAGACTCAACTGTTATCATTTGTAGAGTGAAGGCCAGAAGGCCATAGTGCCAGTAAGCAACACCCCTCCATGGCCTCTCCATCAGCTGCTGCCTCCAGGTTCCTCCCTGCTTGAGTTCCTGTTCTGACCTTCTTCAGTGATGGACTAGGATGTTGAAGTGCAGGCCAAATAAATCCTTTCCTCTCCAACTTGCTTTTGATCATGATGTTTCGTCATAGTGATAGTAACCCTAACTATTACTATTATCAAGTATCAAGCCAAAAAAAAAAAAATAATGCCCTGAGAGCACTATCAGGTTGAAATGAATATTCTTGAAGTGCTGAGGCCACTGTTCTATCAGAGTGAGAGGAGAGTGACCACTCCAGGATGAGAAGTCAGGTCCCTCCCCATGGCATCCCTGGCTCCACCCAATCTCACATTACTTGCTACTAAGGGGGATTTTTCCCCCTACAAAACATGATGGGAGAATCTCTGCAGTGACCAGAGGGTTTAGGGGTGTGATGCTCACAGTGCAGTCCAAGCAAGGGGACTCGACAGAGGCTCCTTAGATGCTTTGTGATTTATCCTCAGAGGGATACATATAATGAGACTGCATTCTGTTCTCAGGGATAGTACTGTGTACTCGGCAGGCCCTGGGTAAATATTTGTTGAGGATGAAAGATTCTTTCAAGTTCTTATTGTATTTGTGAAAGACACTGTATTATAAATCCTCATTCGTTTTCTTTAAATTATATAAAATTGTGTCTGAACTTTATACTTTGACTGGAATGAAGAATGGGAAATAACTAATTTAGGCATATCAGGGCATTGTTAATTAATTTGATTCATTTTACTTTACTTAATACTCTCATGTGTCTCTGTTTAAAGCGCTATTTGTATAGCTATTAAAAGTCATAAGATAATTACTTCCTATAGAATTGAGTTTGCACCGATTTTGACAGCATGGTCTAGCTCTTGAATATTCAAATGACAACCAGCAAACCAAATGATTTAAATTTAATTATAAACATTTAGTTGCAGAGGTAGGTTTTCCAATGGCAAGTGCACAGGGCTATGTCTGCAAGCATTGCTTTATATGGTGGACACAGATTGGGAATTTTTTACTCAGACACAGATGGACCGTTACAGGCTGAGAAACAATGAAAAGGGATGCTGCATAAAACAATAACTCCGGGGGGTGTTTTGGTGCGTAGGGGTGTGTTTGGTATGTTGTCTTGACATCCATCCTGTGCACTTTCCCAGTGGAAACTTCAGGCTTTTCCCCATTCACTGTCCATCTCTAAAGACTGTGATGGCCGAAGCCAGAGGGGAGCTAAAATGGGGAGAAGGCAGGGAGAGAGGTTTGCAAAGAGAAGATGGGGAAGGCAGATTACAGACTGACTGCCTCGGGGCTCACGATCTTGATTTAGTTATGACTCACACGTCTGCGGATTTGACCTCTCGCCCAGGAGAGGGCAGTAATATGCTAGTGTTTAAGCTTTGCTTATTGCCCTTCACTGAGGCTGTGCTGTATGAGCTGGCACAGAATTAGTCACAGCTGGCTTCACGTTCTCACCTGGTCAGCATTCCCTGCCGCGCTTGGTTCAGTCTCCAGTGATTGTGGTCTGCACCTCGGACTTAAAAGTGATGTTTTTTCCTTGACTCATAGGTACTTACTGGCTGCAGATCTGCAGCACCCCATCCCCGCTGCCACACTGCTGGAATACTGCATGCTTTGACAGCTCCCTCCCTCCCAGTGGGTCAACTCTAAGGACAGAGTATGCCCCTTCATCTCAGCCATCAAGGCAGCAGTCCTACACCTAACTTTTCTAGCCAAACAAAACACGCCCCCAAGAGTTCACATTCTTTCGCCTCCTGTAGGAATTTATACTTTCAACTTAGAAATAGAAACTCATACCTGAGCTGGAGAAATGGCTTAGTGGTTAAGAGTACAGACTGCTCTTCCAGAGGACAGGAGTTTGATTCCCAGCACCCATTTCAGGTGGCTCACAGACATCTGTAATTCCAGATGATTGAACACCCCTGGTCTCCACGTGCACCGGTGTGCACACACATGCAATTGAAAGTTTTAAAAAACTAGGCTGAGAGCATGGTGGTGCACGCCTTTAATCCCAACACTCAGGTGGCAGAGACAGGTGGATATCTGTGAGTTCAAGGCCAGCCTGATCCACATAGCATGTTCCATGCCAGCTAAGGCTACATAGAGAGACCCTGTCTTAAGGGGAAAACATTCACACCTAGGTTCTTCACTGCACCTGCTTCAACCTTGGCATCCCTGTGACTGAGGCTTTCCATGTCATTACAGGCAGGTTTAGTTTTTGGCTAGGCCCAATGTAGGAAGGCCACATGTCAAAAGGCACTAAAATAAGGGGAGATGTTGACATAGGCAATCCTCACTATCTGGCAACCTGGATCATCTGTGTAAATGCTCAACTTCCAGAATCACAGAGAGTGCCAATTCCCTGCTTGCCCTTCTGGCTTCTGCCTGCCCACTTTGATGTGTGTGTCTGCTCTCCCTGTGGACAGTGCCACCCAAGGTGGGGCATCTTCAAGAACTCAGTGGTTAATGGAAAACCACAGGGAAATAGAGGGAAAGTGAGAGAGAGGGTGGGCAGGACCAGTGGAAGGTGAGAGGTGAATGGGGTGGTGGGTGCTAGGGAGAGAAAGAATGTGGTGTGGAGCCCGAATCCCTGCAAGCTGTGTAGGTAGTCACTTAGCTCTGGTGGGGTGGTGGTAGTGGTGGAGGGTGCCTAGAGATTATGAATGGCTGAGGTGTGTGTATGTGTGTGTGTGTGTGTGTGTGTGTGAGAGAGAGAGATGAGAGGGTGAGAGAGAGAGAGAGAGAGAGAGAGAGAGAGAGAGAGAGAGAGAGAGAGAGAGAGAGAAAGAGAGAGAGAGAATGAAATGAATAAAGAGAAGGAACACTTACCTCACAGGATGAGTTACTTAGGCTGTTCTAGCACTATTCTAGTGGAATGCACATATCACATCCGCTGCCTTCTTCCACGCCTAGCCAGGCCACCATTCCTTTTTCCCCTCATTGTTGAGAGTTTAATGATTTCCAGCTATAATACTTCTGGAGTTTCTCCTGGGACCTTGCTTCACACTCTGCTAAGTTTCTTGACACTCAATCCTCATTTTCCCCTCACAGTTTTACCCCATTATGTCTTTATACACCTTGTACCACCCTCAATAATAAATCAATCTCTTCTACTGCATAATGTGGTAGTTCGGAACCTAATTTCTGTCCCCCTCGTTCTCTCTCTCTCTCTCTCTCTCTCTCTCTCTCTCTCTCTCTCTCTCTCTCTCTCTCTCTTAAGGGATGGGCTAGGGGGTAAAAGGGGAGGCTAGGAGAAATCCCATTCACACATCTGTCTGTGCCAAGAGAACTGTTTAAGGGTGAGGAAGTTTCCCCATTTGCTTCTATAAATCATAGTGATCTGAGGTAAACCTCATGACATCTGGCTGAGTGGCTGCCCTGCAGGTTCTGTGAGTGAGGTGCTATCCAGTTGTCAAGAGGTGAGCAGCTCTGAATGGCTTGGGTTCATTTCTAATGGGGAGACAGTAAATATGTTAGAAACTGGTGAAATTTACTGCTAGAATGTGCAGACTTCTCCACCAACGTGTGAAATACAGGTTGAGATCAACTGTGAGTCTAAGCTTGAGGGTTTCCCACCTGAACAGTAGCTTCCCAGTCCCACCTTGAGGGTACACCCAGCACAGAGGTCAAAGGACCCTTCCCATGTTCATATTCTGTGTACCTGTGTGGAGAGGACTAAGAACACATTGTGGGCTTTTGAGCGCCCTGGGGTCTACACGAGAATTTTTGAACCTAGACTTTCAGGTAATTAAACTCCGCCAATGATCAATAAAGTTAAAAAGTAACAACAGTAATGGAGTTGGCGGATAATTACCAAATGCCTTCAGAGTAGATGGGAGTTGGGTAGTTACACTCAATTGGAGTGGTTCTGTCATCTTAATGTTCTGTCATTTAATGTTATCTATGGTAGATAATTCAATTCCTTCTTTCCTAAGTGGCCATGAGTTAAATATATTTTATGTGAGGCCAAAAAGTTTAATTGCTTTCACATTTAAGAAAAATTAAATAATCTTTGTTGAAGTAGAATTTATATAGAATGAAAGTTACATATTTTTAGTGTATCAGTCAGTGACTTTTGACAGGTGTATGTAACCATGCACCCACCATTCAAATCAAGACAGAGCCTCTGCATCTCCTCCGAGTGGTCCCTCCTCTGCATCCCCTCAAAGTGGTCCTCTCCTCTGCATGCATCCCCTCAAATTGGTCCTCTCCTCTGCATCCCCTCAGTGTGGTCCCCTCCTCTGCATCACCTCAGTGTGGTCCCCTCCTCTGCATCACCTCAGTGTGGTCCCCTCCTCTGCATCCCCTCAGAGTGGTCCTCTCCTCTGCACCCCCTCAGAGTGGTCCTCTCCTCTGCACCCCTCAGAGTGGTCCTCTCCTCTGCACCCCCTCAGAGTGGTCCTCTCCTCTGCATCCCCTCAGAGTGGTCCTCTCCTCTGCATCCCCTCAGAGTGGTCCCCTCCTCTGCATCCCCTCAGAGTGGTCCTCTCCTCTGCACCCTCTCAGAGTGGTCCTCTCCTCTGCACCCCCTCAGAGTGGTCCTCTCCTCTGCATCCCCTCAGAGTGGTCCTCTCCTCTGCACCCCTCAGAGTGGTCCTCTCCTCTGCACCTCTCAGAGTGGTCCTCTCCTCTGCACCCCTCAGAGTGGTCCTCTCCTCTGCATCCCCTCAGTGTGGTCCCCTCCTCTGCATCCCCTCAGAGTGGTCCCCTCCTCTGCATCCCCTCAGAGTGGTCCTCTCCTCTGCACCCTCTCAGAGTGGTCCTCTCCTCTGCACCTCCTCAGAGTGGTCCTCTCCTCTGCATCCCCTCAGAGTGGTCCTCTCCTCTGCACCTCCTCAGAGTGGTCCCCTCCTCTGCATCCCCTCAGAGTGGTCCTCTCCTCTGCATCCCCTCAGAGTATTCCCCTGTATCCTGTTTCACTCTTGAGCCTCCAGCCCAATGCAACCATCAGCCAGTTTTGTATCCCCCACAGTCTAGATAATTCTAGAATTTCATATAAATTGAATTACAGTACATAACTTTTAAGTCTAGTTTTATCATTTGCTTAGGAAAATGTTTACGAGGCTTTTCCATTTTCCATCCCAGTGTGGTCCTTTGTTATTGAATATTGACTTTATGAATATATCACAATGTGTGCATCCATTGACCTGCTTATGACAGATGAATTATTTCTAGTTTTACACACTACAAATAATTCATGCTCAGATATTTTTCTGGAAGTGTCTGGGAGTAGACTTGCTGGTTTATATAGTTATAGAGCTTTTCCATTTTTTCCTTTGGCCTGTTCATTCCTTTGTATTAAAAATGTTTTCCTGATAAACAGAGTATAATTGCTTTTTTAATCTAGATGACACTCTGCCTTTAATTGGAAGGTTGGTATACTATTCTGATATGTTCAGTTTGATGTCTATTGTCTTGTTATATGGATTTTGTCTCATAATTTTTAAAACTAATTCATTTACTTTTTGAGAATTTAATATGGGGTACTGTATTACACCATTCCATCTCCCTCTCCACTTCCCAGCTCCTCCCATGTTTACCCAGATCTCTCAAATACATGACCTTTTAAATTAATGTGTGTGTGTGTGTGTGTGTGTGTGTGTGTGTGTGTGTGTGTATACCTAGAAACATGTAAATACAGTCTGTGAGTCCATCTAATTGCTCCTATATACATGTGTTTAGGGGCTGACTACTTGATATTGGATAGCCAGTTAAGGGCTCATCCCCAGGGAAGATGGACTCGCTCTCTCTTAGCAGCCATTAATTGCCTGTTGCTATTCATCTAGGTTAGAAACTTTGTGGGATGTCTTGTGTTTATTTTCTCTCTATTGCCTCTTTCTTTTTATATTTTAACTTAATAAAGTATATTTACTATTCTAAAATATTATTTATACTATTTCCATTTTGTTTCTTCTTCTGACTTTAGCTTTGGGCTATTTTTTTTGTGGTTGCTTTATGGATAAAAGTATGCTTTCATAATTAGGGCTGCATATTTAGAAGTAATATTTGATCTCTTTACTCTTCATTTATTACTCTGCATAGTTTTTGTGTCTCACTTCCGATTTCTGATTACTTCCTAATTCCTTCCTGTGTCCTATGTCTTCTTCACAAACATTGTCACCACCTGACAGTGTGATGTCATTTGACTGACTCTAGTTCTTTGTATGAGTCTTTGCTGGTTCACAGTGATGTATGCCATAAACTTCTGGTACAACTGGGCTTTCATGCAGCATTATTTCCCTTCATCTTGAAGGCCATTCTTTCACCAAAGTTTTATTTATCTTAGAATGTATTTTCTCTCATTCTTGAAGTGTTTTTAAAAAAATTTTTTTTTTAGCACTTTACAGGTGTAATTCCATTATCTTTTGGTCAGCATTCACATTTATTTTATCTTTGTTTGTGTGTGTGTGTGTGTGTGTGTGTGTGTGTGTGTGTTTGTGTCTATCTGTGTGAGTGCAGCCACACAATGCACATCCATCAGAACACAACCTCAGGTGATGGTCTTTGCCTTGTGCCTCACTTGACATAGGGTGTCTTATTGGTCTAATGAGTGTCTGGGCATTCTCCTCTTTCTGCCTTCCTGCTCCCCAGCGAAGTGCTGGGATTCCAGATGGGCATCGACACACCATACTTGTATGTGAACTGTGGGGTTTGAATGCTTGTGGCAAACACTGTATCCAGCGTTCACTTTTATCTTTGATTCCCTGTATTTAGTTTCCTTTTTCTTGTGCTATTTTAGTTTTCCTCTCTTTATCCCCAGCACATATCACGCAAGTTCTTTGCCCTGAGTTTTACCCTCAGGTACATCCTCAGGTCTGTGCTGGCTGCTTCTCAAACTCTGTTTGACCAGGCCTTCAAAGTTTCATGATATAGCTAGTTAGGTCTGATTCCCTTTATATTAATGTTTTTGGGGGTTGTAAGCATTTTAGATCTTGAAGCCTGTGCTTTTCACCACATTTAAGATGCTTTGGGTTGTGATTTCCTCAGGTGTCCCTTTGACCTCAATCACACTGCTTTTGGAATACCCATTATGAGTATGTGTCAATCACACTGGTTTCGGAACACCCATTATGAGTATGTGGCGTTTCCAGTTTTCCTTATACCACCCCACTGCAGTGCTGTGCTGGAGCACCAGGTCTTTTTACTGTAGTCAAGAAATTCTCTAGGCAGAGAGCCAAGGCAAACAAAATGAAAGGATAGATCAATGATATTATTAATCTGTCTGCAAGTTCACCAACTCTCTGTCACCTCCAATTTGCTGCTAAGCTTACACAGAATGTTTTTTAAAATTCACAGTTATTGTAACTTTTATAAACTTCTAGAACTATATTTGCATCTTTTCCTTTGAAATTTCTGTTTTTATTAAGATTTTTCCTTCACTCACTCATTAAGGCAATAACAGCTTCTTTTAGTTTTCATAGATGAAGTGCAAACCTGGATTTCATTTTCTTTGTAAGCCATTTTTCAGCTGAATACTGGGAAATTAGGCAAAATGTAAAGAATCTGGATTCTGTTGTTTTCCTTGGGAAAATATTTACTCGTAATTTATCTTGCAGTTTAAATGCTATACGATCACCTTGAACTTGTTTTGGCATGGTTTTATACTTCACTGTTGCATATTTATGGAAAATACATACAATCGTTCTTCTGAACCCGTAAACTCCGACTTCTGTGGCTGACACAGGGTCTCCTGTATCCCAGACTGACCAGTTAGAGCTCACCATGTTGCTGGGGATGACCTTGAACTTCGGATCCTCCTGCCTCTACCTCCCCAGAGCCAGGATTACAGATACACACCACCTGTTTTATGTGATGCTGTGGTGGAACCCAGAGTTTCATATGTACTAGCCAAACACTTGTGGCTTCTATTGGAGTTTGGATTTAGTGTTTATTGGAGTAGATCTTCCTTTTGAGTGTAAATCTTAATCCTAAAGGTTAGCATTTCTGGAAACTCAGACTGATGCTAGAGATATGACAAGATGTGGAAAAAGGTCATTCTTCTCTGGATGCGCTGGAAGTCCAACAAGACCCAGGACTAAGCTTCACTTTCACATAGACAGGCCATTATCAGGAAAATCTTATTAATTGAGTCTCCCTCAATCATGTGCAACCAGAATTCATCTTGGATTTAGGTACCTCCTTTTTTAGGCACATCCCTCTGATACTCGACCTGCAGGTCCTATCATTCTTAAGATTTCTTTTTAGTTTTTAAAATTTCAATTTTTATGTGAGTCCACAAAATGATGGGCTCCCTTATGATGTGTTCATACATATATGTCATCTTACTTTATCTTTAGCTGTCCCCTCTCCCACTGTTCTCCCCCCCTTCTTGTTGCTCCCCTCTCCCCTGGAAATAGTTCTCTTTTGCATTCATGTCACATGTATTCCCTTACCCTCTCTTTTCCACAGCCAGAAGTTTCTCCTGTCCCACTCGCCCTGAGGTCCTGCAGCTGCTTATAATATAATCATTCAAAGGCTTAATATCAATTATAAATTGTATGGCCTATGATAGCTCAAGCTCTTTGAGCCATAGCTAGCTCTTATAACTGAACTCAACCCTTTCTATTGAAATTGCCACATGTTCTATGGCTTTACCTGTGTCCCATTGCATGTTGGTACTTGGACAATGGGCTAGCATCTCCTCCACTCCGCCCTTCTTCTCCCTGGATCTCCACTTGGATCTTCCACCTGCCTCTAAGCTGCCTTGCCATAGGCCAAAGCCATTTTATTTATTAGTAAGTGGGTGCAACACATATTCACAGAGTACAGAAAGACATCCCACAGCAAGTACTCTTTCTCCTTTCTTATAGTTCCTTTTCTACTATCATCCCCCGCTCCATCACATTTAAATAAAGATTCTTCACCTAAAAGCAAACGAGTGGTATTTTCTTTGCTGAATTAGAGTTCTTTCAATTAACATGATGACTTCCAATTCTGTCCATTCTCTTGAAGATGTCATAACTTCATTTTTCTTTGTGGCTGAAAAATTTGCACAGTGCCATTGTGTATAAGCACTGTTTTATTAATTTGGACACCTTAGCTATTGTGAACAGTCAGCAGGAAACATGGAAGAGTACATGCTTCTCTGTGATATGTTGACTTAGAGTCCCTTCGGGTGTATACCTAGGTGTGGTACAGCCAGATTATCTGGTAGTTCAGCTTTTAGTTTTATGAACACCCTCCACATGGACTTCCATAGTGGATATACCAGTCTCCATCTAAATCAATAGTGTGTAAGTGTTCCTCTTCTCCACTTCCTAGCCAGCATTTACTGCCATTTGTTTTCTTGATGGTAGCTATTCTCTCTGGGGTGAGATAGGATCTCAAGCAATTTAATTTGCACTTCCCTGATAATGAAGGATGCTGAACACTTTTCAAATATTTATTTACCATTTGTATTTCTCAGGTCTTGCCTCCTTAGCTGCAGGAACTCTGACCTCTGCCTTCTCAGCATTGTGGGGCTTCTGTGGGGCGGTGCTGCGCTGTGCTGTGTTGTGCTTAGATTCTGCTTTACTGTATTCCAACCAGGGAATTGTGTCTAGGCAAAAGGCCAGAGTGGTCAGCAGCTTAGCTCATGAGTTTCAATTTCCTTAGTGCTCAGAGTCTTAGGCTGTGTGTTAGTTACTGCCTGTGATGGTTACTTTACATGGGTAGTTCTGTTTTACTTTTGCTTCTAATAGCAGGACTGGTATGAAACCAATCATTCCATCAAGATAGATAGTCTGCCTTCATCAACCTTGTAATTGATGATACCTTGTGCAAGGTGTTTTTCTATTGATTTAATGAATACCATTCCTTAATTATCACAGTAATACCATAAAATAAGTACTGTAGTGATCATACATTGGGAAATAGTTATTCTAGGTGGCTAACTCAATGGCTAGCAATTCCACAAATTTATATCAGAGTCTGAACTCAAATCCAGTCCGTCTGTCTCGAGAGCCTGTCTTTAAGTATATTCCCTGACTTGCTGATATCTAGGGCTCTGTGAATAGCCTTGAACATTAAGTCAGCATGGATAGAATGCTTTCCTAGGAAGAGATGAAGTATCTCGCAAATGCTTATTGGTACGGGACCCCAAAAGATGCATCCATCTCATGTTCTAAAGCTTATGTTAAGTCAATTAGCTGAGTAAGTTCTGTCTTAATACACTAACAGATATTATTTATACTCAGGATGTGTCTGATAAAGTTCTCCCTGGTCACACACGCTGGTGCTTTGGATAGCAGAGGCAGGGCTGAGCTCAATCAGCCACAATTCTTCGAAACTCCAACTTCAGCTTATGTTTCTATCTTTCATCCGTGCTTCTGTTCTTCTGTCGTCTTGAAAGGGCTAGAGCTTCCTGCCTCTCCATCCTTAGATATGTTCTTTTTTTAAGAGAGAGAGTGGGAGCATGTATCCTGTCTGTTCAGGTGAGGCAAGGACAGTAGAGATGCTGAGCGTCTGTCCCAGTGAGTGAGTGTTTAACTAGAGATAAGGAGGGATTCCAGAGAAGACGCTGTTCTGGCTGTGTCAGGTGATCGGGAGTGGAGATACGTGAGTACACAGGCTCCGGTCACATCACAGCTGAGCCAGTGCTTTCCGTAGATGGTGCTGGTGGGTGTTACTCCTGGGTGTGTGCACCAGCAAGCAGAAGTCCAGGTTCAGAACTCAGCCTTGTGTATGAGGGCTGATGAAGCTGTGGTTTAGAGCTAAGATGTCCTGTCATGTCTTACTGGTGTTCTGGAGTGTTAATTTAGGCACAGGGGAAGAGGTGTGTTGTTGGAGATGTGCTGTGGAGTTGCAGATAAACACTGTGGTTCTAAGTTGAGTTAAAATGTCCTATAATCCTGAGTTAATTACCTAATCATTCTGAGCCTTGATTTCACTAATTCTAAAATAGGGACAATCCAATCTAACAGATTATTAGAGAAAATGAAATAATACATAGGAAAAGTGGGCTATCTAATCTTGTTTCAGATAGTTTTATAGAAGTAATCAGTAAAGCATAACTTCTGAGCATTTAATTAGTGTGTAATTTCTGATTTATGGAAAAGAACAGATGGAAACAGATGGCTGGGGAGGTGTTGAGCATGGAGCAAGGGTACAGGGACCATTGTGCTGTGACTATGTTTGTCTTCTCTGAAATCTATCATAGAATTTAACCCCCTTGGGAGATAGTAGAAGGTGGGCTTGGACGGGGCACTCAGGGAGGTGAATCAGCCTCTGCACTCATGGATGGATTAACCCAAGAAATCATTGAGATGAGTCTCTTTTGAAAGCCAGATTTGACCACAGCAAGTGGCTCTGTCCCCTCCAGGCTGAAGGCTCTCACATGGGGAGGTTGCTCCAGACTGGGGTCTGGCAAACCGTAGACTTGGGCTGTTCACTCGGAGCTTTGTCTTTAGTTCCTACAGTGAATTTCCACCAGGGAACTCTATTTTACTTTCTTGATTTGCTTTGCAAATTCTCTGCTGAGTCAGGAACCCACTAGTGAATCTTAGCTGTTTTGTTCAGTATTTGGTAGTCTTCGTTTAGAGGTACCAGCAACACATGACCTGTGCCAGAGAGGAGATGCCGATCACCTTTGGGAAGGCAGGTGGAGAGTGAAGTTAGGTGAGAATTTTAAGTGTAAGGACATTTAGGTAAAGCTATTTCAAGTCGAAATCTATCGTGCCATAGGTGATCTAACAGATACGATGCTAGAAACAAAATCAGGTTGTTGGTAACCTAACCCGTAGGTGCTACACTTCAGACAATGATCAGTAAGAGAGATATGTAGCAGTCCCGTTAAGTTGATAAAATGGTAAGTCCTGCCCCAGGGAAGGAATCCATCTTTCAAGCCTTTGTTAGGGTTGTTGTGGTGGTATTGTGTTCCCCGAAATATTGTGCACCCTAATAAACGTATCTGGGGTCAGAGACAGAACAGCCACAATATTAAACAGAGAAGATAGGCAGTGGTAGCACACGCCTTTAATCCCAGCACTTGGGAGGCAGAGCTAGGCAGAAATCCATGTGTTCAAGGATACAGCCAAGCATGGTGACTCACGCCTTTAATCCCAGAAAGCGAGCCTTTAATCCCAGGGAGCGATGATAGAAGGCAGAAAGATATATAAGGCGTGAGGACCAGGAACTAGAAGCATTTGGCTGGTTAAGCATTTGGCTGGTTAAGCATTTGGCCTGGTTAAGCATTCAGGCTTTTGAGCAGCAGTTCAGCTGAGACCCATTCTGGATGAGGACTCAGAGGCCTCCAGTCTGAGGAAACAAGACCAGCTGAGGATCCGGTGAGGCGAGGTAGCTGTGACTTGTTCTGGTTCTCTGATCTTCCAGTTCATCCCAATACTTGGCTCAGGTTTGTTTTTATTAATAAGAACTTTTAAGATTCATGCTACAGGTTGTAGCAAGCACCTGGCAGGAACATAGTAATTACTCACAAGTACCAAGTGGAGGAGGGGCTGATTAACAGACTACAGATGTGTGGGAATAAATAAGGGACTCAACATGAGCTGATGCTGTAACAGGCCATCAAGTATCAGCTTCTGGGAGCCTTTTTCAGCCCTGGATGGAGGAGTGGGCAGTGTGTTCATGAGCCTGGTAAGGGCTGCAGCCATGGAGGAATTGCTTCCCAGCAGGAGCTGTAGCCAACCTCTTTCTTGCCAAAGCCTTCTGAAGGGCCAGCTCCATGACTGACATCATATAGCAACCACAGACAGGCTATCAGCTTCCAAGGTTCTATATCTGTCACTGCATTCTTTTTTCTAAAATTTTATTAAAATTTTAAATTTATTTTACATACCAACCACAGTTTCCCCTCCCATCTCTTCTCCCATTCCCTCCCCCCATCTCCTTTCTACACCCCCTCATCTACTCCTCAGAAAGGGTAAGGCCTCCCATGGGAGTCAACAAGGCATGGCGTATCAAGTTGAGGCAGGACCAAACTCCTCCTCTCTGCATCAAGGTTGAGCAAAGCATCCCACCATAGGGAATAGGTTCCAAAAAGCCAGCTCATGCACTAGGAACAGATCCTGGTCCCCTGCTAGGGGCTCTACAAACAGACCAAGTTACACAACTGTCACCCACATGCAGAGGGCCTAGGTCAGTCCCATGCAGGCTCCCTAGCTGTTGGTCTAGAGTCCATGAGCTCCCATGAGCTCGGGTCAGCTGTCTCAGTGGGTTTCCCTGTCTTGACCCTCTTCCCTCTCTTCAATTGGGCTCCGGGAGCTCAGGTCAGTGCTTAGCTGTAGATCTCTGTATCTGCTTTCATCAGTTACTGAATCTGTCACTTGAAGAGGGTAGCTGAGAAGATAGGCCCTTGTGCTCTAAGGGGAAATCACATCCTACCCCATCCTGTATTTTACTGCCAGGTCTAAAACCAGAATTAACTATGCTCTTGTTTTTAACTCAATGATATTGTGGACTCCTTCCTAGTTCTAGAAATTTCCTTGAAGTAGTTTTATTCTTTCTAGAAGAAACTTAGCGCATGCAACCTAGAAAGGGAGCTCTTTCTCTCCCTACAACATCTCTGCCATGCTCCCACCATTAAAACAACAACAACAACAACAGCAACAACAACAACAACGAATTACATCTGAAATAAGTGCTATTAAATCTAACTAGAACAAAATACCAACAAAACCTTCTTAGAGATTCATGACTGGCACATTCCATCTCTTTCTTATCTAACACATACCTTCCCCAGATTCTCTGTCTCAGAGCCCGGCCATCTTTGGGCTATCTCTGCTGCTGGGGATCATGCACATGCAGCAGCCCTCAGTTGGTGTTCCTTTGATACACTTTCTCACTTTGTGCTCAACTCTTCCTCCAGCCTCCTCCCTCTGGCTGTTTCCAAACATGCTTAAGTAATCCGCAGAGCCCCTCTGATGCCTAACCTTTCCTTGTGACCTACTATGTTCACTCTTTATTTTCTTTCATCATCAAATCCCTATTTTGGCTGCACATATTTCTCAGTGCACGCTCCCCAATAACTACAACTGGCTACAGTGCCTGTTGTTAAAAATTGGGTGTTCCAGTGAAGGAGATATGTTGATAGAAGGAGATATGGGGATAAGGAGAAACCTGGTGCTAGGGAAGTTCCCAGGAATCCACAAGGATGACCACAGCTTGGACTACTAGCAACAGTAGAAAAGGTTCCTGAGTTGGCCTACCCTGGTAATCAGATTGGTGAATGCCCTGTCATCATAGACCCTTCATCCAGTAACTGATGGAAATAGATGCAAAGAGTCATGGCAAAGCACCAGGCAGAGCTCCAGAAGTCCAGTCAAAGAGAGAGAAGAGGGAGTCTATGAGCAAGGGCATCAAGACCATGATGAGGAAACTTACAGGTACAACTGAACCAAGCCAGTAGGAACTTAGGAACTTTGGATCGACTGCTGTGGAGCCTTAATGGGACTGAACTGAGCCCTCTGCATGGGCAAGACAGTTGTGTAGCTTGGTCTGTTTGAGGGCCCCCTGACAGTGGGATCAGGATCTATCCCTGATGCATGAACTGGCTTTTTGGAGCCCATTGCCTATGGTGGGACACCTTGCACAGTCTTGATGTGGGGAGAGGGGCTTGGATCTGTCTCTGCTGAATGTTCTGGGCTTTGCTAACTCCCCATGGCAGGCCATACTGTTTTGGAGGAGGGGATAGAGATGGGCTGGGAGGAAGGATGGAGGGTAGCGGGAGGAAGGATAAGGGGGTGATCTGTGTTTGGTATGTGGAGAGGATAAAAATTTCTTAATAAAAAAAGAAATAAAAAAAATTGGGTGCTTTATCTCTGGTGTCCCCCAGACCTCAGGAACACCTTCTTATTCTCACTACATGCTACAGAGAATGAATGAAGGTGTAACATTCTGAGTGTGAGGTCGCATCTAGTCCTATGTTCCGGCGGATACACGGGTCTGTTGTTTATACCTCGGGTAACTTATCATTCACCCTACACTTGAATACTCCAGAGATAGCAAGATCACTATCAACGCAATAGTGGTAACTGTTTGAGAATTCTATTTTAGATGGAGCCCGGATAGGCTTCTTTCCAAATTTAGCTTCCTTTAATAAACACTGACTACCTGTTGGATATGATAATCTGTGCTCTAGAAAGACCATGATCACAATGAGTCCCAAGAGGATTTTAGAGAGCAGAAGAAAATGCAATAATGGAACAGTTGCCACAAAGTTAAGGTGTTTGAAATACTAGGAAGACATCAGATAAATAAATCTGATCCTGAGTCTGTGAGCTGGATGATTCCCCATTGTATATTAGCCAGACGTCTACTGCTGCTTAGCTGGGGGAAAAAAAAACAGACAAGAGCCATGCTGCTGCAGAATTGACCAACATGAACATGATTTGCCGTTAGAAGTTCAAGTGAAATAAAAGAGGCTGGAGGTTTTTTTTGTTTGTTTGTTTTTTTTTTTTTTGTTTTTTTCAGATGATATTGTCCTAGAATGTCTCTGGGAGGAGGTGGCATTTGTGTAGCTGCCTGATGGATTAAAAAGTATGGGACATGAGGGGACCTGCAGCCAGGGCAAACTCTTGAAAGAAAGGAACAGGTTTGGTGTGTTCCAGGAGCTGTGAGAGGGTCATGGGACAAGAGGGCAGGAAGTAGTAAAAACTAAAAGAAGCCAGGGAGCAAGACAGAGGCCAAGGCTGGTAGGGCTTTCCAGACAGGAAAGGTCTTGGATTTTTGTGCTAAGTGTGATAGAGCCTGGAAGCTTATGCTCTGACTTAGTAAAACTAACTAGAGTATGACTAGTCTGTAGGGGCAAGAAAGAGCCAGCTGGCTATTTCATAGTCCAGGTGAGAAATAGGTTGGGTGTGTGTGAACATGCAGAGTTTGGATTTTGAGATAAATATTTACTGCCCATTGGACTTAACTTGTGAGTGATTGCATGTGACTGGAGAGGATGGAGGAGGGGAAGCTTGGGTTTCTATGAATCAGGAACAGGGTGGTCCCCAAAACTGAGAAAGTGAAGGCTGGGGTATTGAATTAGTTTCAGCTATTTCTGACTCAGAAATCAATCAGAACTTTGAGGTTGGAAGACTTCTGGGACTAGATATCTATGTGTAAGAGCCATCACTAAAGATGGAATTTCAAGGTCGATTTGGATGTGATTGTTTTGGAATTTGAATAGCTATACAAATTATTCATCTGGTGAGTTGTGGAGTATTCCACTTTAAGGAGCTATAAGAGGGAGGAGAGACAGAAGAACATTACCACTGAACAAAGAAGAAGCCAAGACATGATGATATCATTGGAACTAGCCAAGAAACTTACAAATAAGCTGTAGAAGATCTGCAGGCAGTAGAGGATGGTGGAATGGTCAACTATCTATTGGCCTTTGTGGTCCAGGGTCATTGGTGATCTTTGTAACACAATTCTAGTAGAGGGTGGAAAAATGGAGTGTGAGGAGAGGGTGTTCTGCAAGAATCAGCAGATGTATGCTGCACCTCTCATCTTCTTCTGTGCGTGCAGCACAGGGTATAAGTTCATTAACTGTTGTAATGCTGATGATTGAACTCAGGGCCCTGTGCATCCCAGACAAACCCCGTCCTGCCGAGTGACAACTCCAGTCCTGAACTTTTTAGTAGTTTTCTTTTCATTTCTTTTACTGGACAAACTACCTCTGAATGACTGCCTGGTCTCTAGATGTTGCCTAGAGCTGAACATAGCCCTCCCACAGTATTCCATGTATGATTTGTGTCATGCAGAATACACCAGAAAAAATGATTCCCTTCATCATAAGAGCCCCATGTCTCTTTCTGAAGCCTAAGATACAAGGCGTTCCCCCTTTGGAAAAGCACACTGAACTTTTGATCGATATTGTCATCACCCACAAGATTCAAATCTTCAACAAATGGGCTCTCTCAAATCTTTTTCTTCATCCTGCTCTTGTAGATATGGGTGTTTTGTTTAGTTTGGACCTAAGTGCTAGACCTGGTGGATGGCACTGTTACATTTCATCTTTGATTTGGCTTACCATGGTCTATTTTGGGTCCATATTCTGTCACTCTGGGATTGATGTCATTTTATAAGTAAGCCTCTATGCCTTCATTCAAGTCTTTCATAGGCTTATTAACTGCTTCACATATTTTGTGGAAGTGGGTGGGCATAAATTATAAGTTACTGATACATGGGTATAAATGGCGTTCTAGTCAGCAATGGGAAGGCACACAAAGTCTGAAGGGCTTGTTATTGCTGGCCCTGGGGCAGGGGGTGCTGCTGTTTCTTGGGATCTGCCTATAACATTTTATTGGAGGCTTCTCCTGAGTGGCATTGATTGGTCCCTAGATATACCTGTGAGTCTCTTCCTGCACAGTTATTCTGCTTACCACTCCCTGTCATAGGGTCATATGAATCCTTGAGAAATTTAGCCTGATTCCTCACCGTGCTTCTACACATGTGTATTGTCTGGCTTACAGCCTAGCAATCCCATCAGCAAAGGCCCAAAAACATTATGTTAAAAGTAAGGCTAATAATGACTTGCAATAACTAATATTTGTTTAGCTTATTGTGCTATTCAGATTACTTCAAAAGTCATCTACTTTCTTAACCATCATGATAAGTCAGTGTGTTTTTTAAGATTCAGTTTTATCCTAAAGTATGTGCATGCACATGTTACCATAGTGCCCACAGAACCTAGAAAAGGGTATAGGAAGCTGAGCGGTGGTGGCATGCACCTTTCATCCCAGCACTTGGGAGGCAGAGCCAGGCAAATCTCTGAGTTCGCGTGGCTAGCCTGGTCCCCAGAGTGAGATCCAGGATAGGCACCAAAACTACACAGAGAAACCCTGCTCAAAACAACAACAACAACAACAACAACAACAACAAAACCCAACCAACCAACCAACCAAACAACCAACCAAACAAACGAACAAAAAAGAAAAGAATAGGGTATAGGATCTCCTGGAGTTGCAGCAGCTGTGAGCTACCTAACATGAGTGCTGGAAAGTGGACTCAGGGCCTATGCACGAGCAGCAAGCACTCTTAGCCACCGAGCTGTCTGCTCAGCTTCTCAGTGTTCTAGGATGCTTCATTTGGCAGACGAGAAGCTTGAAGTTAAGAGGCTTACACGATACAAGTTACATTCCAAGCACAATGGTGGGATGTTGGGTGTGGAGGTCAGGCTGTTGAAGCTGCCTGTTGTTTACAGGTGTGGAACGCAGAGCTGGGTGCTACTATGAACACTTGGGCCTCATTTGGACCTAGCAAAAGTAGCACCAGGAACACGGCAGGAGACTGTATCCTGATATCCACCACTAGTGGAAAGCACTTTATCAGCATATCATGAGCCTGGCTTTTTCAGAGAAAAGGGTGGCACTGGATGGAGGCTATGTTGTTAGGATACTGTGACTGTGGGCCATTGGGGTGGGTGAGGGCAGAAATGAACCAGTGGTGACTCTGTGCTGATTCCTGATGGTCATATCTTTCCATATTAAAAAACAAACAAACAAACAAAAAACCCAATCACACTATTTATTTAACAATTGCTTCTTTTCTGTGAATCTATACAAATTATAACTGGCCATTTATATATTTGTTTGTTTATTTATTTATTTGTTTATGCTTTACCATGAAAAAAATGACAGTATATGCTAGTTTCAATTAGTTCACTTCTAAATTTGGCTTGTTTTCTTAAGTGTTAATAATTGTGAGTCTTTTTTTTTTTTTTTGGTTTTTCAAGACATGGTTTCTCTGTGTAGGTTTGATCCCTGTCCTGGATCTCGCTCTGTGGACCAGGCTGTGGACCAGGCTGGCCTCAGACTCACAGAGATCTGCCTGGCTCTGCCTCCTGAGTGCTGGGATTAAAGGCATGTGCCACCACTGCCCAGCTAATTCTGAATCTTTAACAAATCTTTAGGTTAAAAGTATCTGATATATAAACATATATGTATTCGTAGACATGTAGCCTAGGATGGCTTCGAACTCACAATCCACGTCTCAGTCTTTTGGGTGCTGTCATATTATCATATAAAAGCAGGACTTTTAGCCTGGGAAGATGGTGTAGTTGGTAAAATGCTTGCCTTGAAAGCATGCAGACCTGAGTTCAATCCCCGTAACTCATGAAAAAACTAGGCACATTGGTGTTTACTTATAACCCAGTGCTGGTGTGATGGAGACAGGCAGATCCCTGTGGCTCGCTGGCAGCCAGCATAGACTACTTGGTAGGTTCAGTGCCAATGAAAGGCTCTCTCTCTCTCTCTCTCTCTCTCTCTCTCTCTCTCTCTCTCTCTCACACACACACACACACACACAGAGATTAAGACATTTGTGCTTTACATCCTTGAGTTCAAGACTGAACTTTATCTTTACAAATTGAGAACCTAGACGAGAATTTTAATTCCTTAGAGATTCATCCACGAAATGGGAAAAATGCTAATACTTCCATGTGCAGTATTTTTCTGAGGACTCAATTGGTTCATGATTATTGAAGGTTTAATCATACTGCCTAGTTCACTGTAAGTTAAGTTTACAGCTGCCATTGCGGCTGGGTGATGGTCACTGTCTTGGGACAGTACTGATGTATTGAGGTGACTGCCTCTTCACTATTCATTTTCCGTAGAAGACTCCAGCATCATCATAGCCTTGTCTGCCTGCCCGCTCCAGTCTGCAGACCATTCTCTCTGATGGAGAGAGGCAGATGACAGCCAAAAACGCCTGCTTTCCCTATCATCTTCAGTTTGCGTCATCACACAGAGCTGGTTTTATTATTTCCTGGGTCATTTTCCTTTGAACATACCTTTATCAAATTTTTATTTTTAACCATTTCCCTCAAGCTCTGGTCAATTTCCTTACAAGTTTATCTCTATATTTTTATAACTGTCCTGTTTTTTCATATTACAAATGCAACTTCATCTTCTGTATATTTTATTACATAATCTGACTTAATCACAAATTTATATGACAACCTCAATGCAATTGCTTATAATAGTGCTCCTCTTTTGAATCCCATTGTTTTCTTACTAATTACATTTCTTATGCCCCAAAGCATTGGCTTTCTTAGGACAGACCCTAGTAAGGTGTGGTTGTTAGCATGCTGGAATATCCTTACTCTCTATGGCAGATATGTAACCTTTAGGCAGACATGTTTGATGTTTGTTTTTATAAATAAAGTTTTATTGGGACACAACAACATTCATCTGTTGACATGTTGTCTGTGGCTGCTTTTGCACTCCAAAGACAAAGCTGAATAGCTGCATAGAGGCAAGGACCACAGAGCTCGTAAGTATTAGGTATTTACCATCATCTGACAGTTTACAGGAAAAAAAATACCAGCTCTTCTGCAAGGGCTCTCTTGAGGTGCAACATTAAACCCCAGGTAGCAGTTCTCCTCAGAGATTTCTTATCGGGAATGGTGCTGTTGGGAGGAAAAATCAAATGACCTGTTTTAAAAGAACAATACTTCTAGTGTGTCTCCATGTAAAAATCTCAGATCCATGTCTCCATATGATACCACTGATGGATCCTGCCATTCCCATGGTTTCTTTTGGGGAATTATTTTCAACATCCCCTGTCTGACTCTCAGGCTTGGTGGTCTGAATCACTGCTGTGATATTATTTTCTGCCTTATTTTATCTTTCATGCGAATGCTTTCAGCTATATATCCCAGTTTGTGAGTTTCCATATATCCACGACTCTTTACATGACTTCTCTGTGGGTTTATCCTTTAAATACACAGGCTAGGGATAAGTCAGGCATAAAAGTGCTTGCCACAGAGCATTAGGACTTCAGTTTGATGCCCAGAAGCCATGTAAAACAGCAACAAATAGGCAATATGGTCTGCATTTGTAATACTGTGCCGGGGAGGTGGAGACTGGATGTAGTTTTAGTCCAGTCAGCCTAGTTTCTTTGATGAGCTCCAGGCCAGTGAGACACTGGCTCCAAAATACAAGGTGGATGGCATTGGAGGAGCAACACTTAATGTTGGCCTCTGGCTTCCACATGCGCGTGCACGTGTGTGCGCGCACACACACACACACACATATACACACATACACTCACACACATTCACACACACACACATGCATACACACACATACACACATACACACACACATTCACACACACTCACACACATTCACACACACATTCACTCACACACACACACTCACACACATTCACAAATACACACATACACACACACTCACACATTCGCACACACACATACACACATACACACATGCACACATACACACACATTCACACACACTCACACACATTCACACAAAACACACTCACACACATTCACACACGCATGCACACACACACATACACACACATTCACACACACATGCACACACACATACACATACACTCACACATTCATACACACACACTCACACACATTCACACACACACATGCACGCACACACACACACACACGCGCACACACACACACACACATTTTTAAAAATGCAGGCAGAGTCAAGTAGGAGGCAAAGACTTTTGACTGTTGACTTACAGACTTATTTTGTTCTTTCTGCTTAAATGTTGGACCTTTTTGCCTTCTCTGATCTGGCTACTGCCTGTGGGGCAGAGTGCAGTGGGGGAGGAGATGTTTTTTGTCCAGGTGGTCTCTGAATGCGAGCTGTTAGATGGAGAAGGACCATCTAGTCAAGATGGTGCCATAGAAGAAAGGAATCCACTCTTTGCTTGTGGATGGAAGCTTAAAGGCTTAAGGAGCAGATAAGGCCCAGTTGCTCCAGGACTAAGCAATATGCACAGAAAGATGAACTTGGAGGCACTATGTACAAATAGGGCTGGATATTGTATACTTTTGGTTGAATATTTATTACTGCTATAAGAAAGTCTCTAAGATGATGATATGAGAAGTTCCCTGGCCTGATTTCCCCTCATATCCACAGCTTTCTCATTGTCTGGATTTGCATGCTGCCCATCCCTGTTGCTCATGTGAGCATGCTCCTGCTGGACTTATTGCCCAGCAAACCTCAGCCTTATATAGACAGGCCGCAGCCTTTGTCTCAGAATCTTTTGTGCCTTCTCGCCTCTTCCTTTTGCCTCTCTGGATGTCAGTCACGGATATGTATTCTTTTGTGCACCTCTGTTAGTTTCTTTACCCATTAACTCTTCAAATGAGAAGGAAGAAAATATTTTGGTCTAGGAAGAATGAGGAGAGGAGAAGAGTTAATGGATTAATGTAAAAACCAGTCACTCTCTATTTCAACAATGGGTCATTCACAGTATGCATTGAGAGAACCATTAAAATCATCAACAGGTCATTAGTGCTGACTTTGAACCAGCTCATCAGAATCTCATTATTAATAGCTTTGAGGGCTTTGAAAATTGTTTTGGAATGCTTGTACTTTAATGGTCAAGAGTAAAATATGGCACAAGATTATTGGGCTGGGGTAGTTTTTGGGCTGCTAGGGACCTTCAGGATGTTAGTGGTCCCTCCCATCAGGGCAAGGCTAATGTGGGAGAGGATCATGCCTTGGGTTTGCTCATAAAGCATCTCTGGGTGACAAAGTCAGAGCGAGAGGCACAGCGGAGGGAGGATGGGTCTGACCTGCTGAGCCAGACACATGGTCCTTTTCGAAATGGTGGAAATCCGAGGCTGCGGCCCTTTGAAGATGCTGTCAGCAAACATCTTGGGGTTCTGACAGCTGGCCTACTTCCTTTGTAGTTCTTTCATGACATAACAGCTCTCATTTGCTAGAGCCTCTTCCAAGTTCTAAATGACTCCCCAGTTTCTTGATGTTCTCCTTGCTCTGTCCTGCTCTATATAATAGCAGGACTTTGGGAGAACCAGTCCTGGGGCTTCTGGAGGAGGCCTTGGGCTTAGCCAGAGGCCTGGAGGCGGTATGAGCAGGCCTCAAGGTAGAGCCAGGCAAAGTGGAAGTCAGTCCCTGAGTCAAAAGTGGCCCTGCTGTTTCAGCCATTTTTAAAAACCCTTCTTAGTGTGGGGACAGTTCTTGCTTCAAGGAAATGCTTAAGGAAGTCGTGTGCTTGACCTTTCACTTGCTTCAACACAGACTTCCTTTGTCCTTTGACATATTTGGGGGCAATCAGCTTGTTCACCATTTCCTTGTAGGACTACAGCCTTGGGAAGGTTTGTTCCATGTTTATGACTGAGAAGATGCTGGGAAACGGGGAGGACCCCTGCTGAACACAGCACCTGTGTAACTGTAAAAATGAAGGAAAATGTGGTCTGATGCTAAGTGACGACAAAAGTCTGACTCAGAAATGAGAGTTAAAAAGAGCATCATGCTAGGTCTCCAGCCATTCAGGAGGGATGCTGAGGCAGGGAGATCACAAGTTCAAGGCCTCCCTGGGTACCTTAGTAAGACTGTCTCAAACTTGAAATTTTATTTTCAACGGGACTGGAGATATGGCTTAGTGATAGTGTACTTGGGTAGCCTGTGTGTAGCTGTAAATTCAATCCCGAGCATCCAAAAACACAAAACAAAACCAAGTCCCACTTCCTTTGGAGGACTATGAAAACTTGCTATGGTACAAGAGATGGAGCAATGTGGGTGTAGAGACAGATCTCTCTCCCATTCCTCACATGCTGTCTCCATTTCCAGACTGAACTCTACAATCAGCACACACCCTACTCATGAGCTAGAACTGGCCAGAGGAAAGCCCGGCAGCAGAGAGCACTCAGGAGGACATGGCTGCTTGTCTGTTCCCTTAGCTCCCCACATCTCTGCTGTGCTGTGGGTGGCAAATGTCTAACTTTGCCTCCCCACAGTCACAGTACCTCTGGGGTGACCCCACTCTCAGATGCAATTCTTTAAGTTCTCTCCTTTGCGGGGGTGGGGGGTGGGGGTGGAGGTGGGCCGTGGTAGGTAATCTTAGCGGTCAACGAGATAGGAGATAGGATTTAGAATTACCGTGGATGACTGGGGGTCTTTATGCGCGTGTTTCTAGAGGGTTTAAATGAACAAGAAAGACCCACCCTGAGTGAGGACCATGAGCCCCTGGGCTGGGGTCCCAGACTGAAGAAAAAGAAGAAGCGGAGCTGAGCAGTTACATTCATTTCTCTCTGCTTCTTGGTGGTGGATGGAGAGGGAGCAGCTGCTTCATCCTCCTGGCTGTGAAGGCCTGTACCCCTTAAACCACGATCCAGAAATAAAGCTTCCTTCCTTCCCTGTCCTTTGTCAGGTATTTGGTCACAGCAATACAGGGGCCCTGATGGTAACAGCTCCGCCTTAGCTTGTCCATGGTGTTTCAGGCCTCCCCATTGGTTTTGCCCCAATTAATTAAATTCTTTTAAATAATCTCTATGTTAGGCTCTTAATTTCTCCATTTATAGTTGCCGTTTGTTTTCTGTTTAGACCATGATTGACATGATTCTAGGTAGCTCCTCTAGTATGTGATGTACCTACTGTTATGCACCCTTATGTATACAGTGTGCAGTGGACACTTTAGATCTTTAGATCTTTTCAAAGCATCGGCCATTCAGTGGCAAAGGTGTTTTCCCCCCGTTGGCAGAGATGTTGAGGAGACCACAACATGGGTAAGGTTCTGTCACTCCTAGGCTAGGAGTTGGCTATTTATTCTCCCCAATACTGAGAAAGAGTTCTTTCCAAACCCTTCCCGAAAGAGAATGACCGTTGTCACAGTTGGAAAGTAGTTTTCTTCTCCTGGCCCCCAAAGAAGAGTAAGTGGGTTGTCCCAGAGACAGTGTGGGACATTTGTGCAGTGATAGAGCCCCGTTGGGTCATTAACTAAGATGCTAAATGAAACAGGGCTTACAGGGGAAGTTGGCCTCAGCTTTGGTCTTCATGTCTCCTTTTAAAGTGGAGTCGCTGAGGCATTTGTAATCAGCAGTCTTCAGCCGTCAAAGCAGCTTGACCCCTTCACCTCTGTTCCTCCCAAGAGGGCCGGGCTACTGGTATCAAAACTAGTGTGTTTCCAACATTCATCCTATCTCCTTGAATAACCTGACTCATCTTTAGTACATTTCTCCAAACTCCACTGGACTTACTGTCTTATAACTTTTTCTTTAAACAAAACATGTGCCTCATAACTCAGGCAATGTCCTGTAGAGGTCACTTACAGCCCATGTCCCTAGCTGATGTCTGATGTGTTATACTTTAGGTAACAGAGAATTTAAATGGCTTTTGAAAGGACCTTAGCCTGGTATACACCTATAGTCCCAGCCTTTTGGGAAGCTGATGCAAGGAGAGGGGGATGTGTTGAGCAACGTAGCAAGACTCCGACTAAACAATACAGTGCTTCAAAAAAAAAAAAAAAAGTGTCTTAGCTCATTGAAGTCCTGTGCTGGATTCTCTGACTTTTTGACACTGATTCTACTGTGTAGCTATGAAAATCCTTATCCCTATTACACCCGCCCTGAAAATGCCCGTAGTAATGTTTTGTAAGTTAAATCTAAATACTGATTTTTTTAAAAAGTTTTATATATATAGCATTTCTAAACGTTTTTAAAGTCTGAGGTATTTTGGGGGTTGCTTAGGGTTAGATAAATGTACTTATGCCCCCCCCGCAGGTGTAGGAGCTATGTCTCTATTAGAATTGGCATTTATTTGTGTGTGTGTACATATAAATTGCCCTCCACACAAAATGACTTTTAATGACTTTTTTTTCTTCTTCAAAGATAAACTGCTAGTTTAAGATTGTTGTGTGGAAACACTCTAGGTGAATGTGTGCTTGTGATCTAAATTTTAGTAACTTTTTTGACCCAACAAGGGTCACTTTCCCATTCTCTGCAGAGAGATGGGGGTTGGACACCTTATTTAACCGTCCTAGGTAGATTTTATCCATCAAGCCAGAGCTGTGTCCCTAAGTACCACTGGACACCCACAGGAAGCATGATGACTGGCTGACAAAGCCAACAGATGCCCATTTCAGCATCTGTCTTCAGTCTTCTGTTTATCCCTCTTCCAGATCATTAACTAAGATGTTAAATGAAACAGGGTTTACCATGGGTGCCCCGGGCTTCACAGCAGGCATCCCTCTGCCTCCGTACATTAGCACTGATAATTGTCATTTGCCTTCCATCAGCTTTCAGCCTCTGTGATGTACTTCACACTCCTGCCAGCTTGCATTTCATGCAAAGGGTAGGATTCCATGAGCTATGGTGTCAGGTTCTTTCTTTCTTTTTTTCATAGCCGGAATGTATTATTCCATTGGCTCTGTGCTCCTTGTTACTAATCTTGTAATCCTAACCCAGATAGCAGTTCTAATTGGAAGCCTGCCATGTGGCCCAAACCTTGTTTTCTTCTAGCCAACTTCCCCCGTGTCAATGAGGGCCTTCACTAGGACAAACAGGGGCACCCTGCTACCCACCATTCTGGCTAATGAACTGGAGATGCAATTTCTATGGTAAATGACCTGCCGAAGTACTTTAGTGCTCTCTGAACCATTGAGGAAAGATTGAATTAGATGCCATCTAATTGCATAGCCTGAGCATATTTTAGACTATTCAAATCTAGTGAGCACTGGCAATGATAATAGCTGATATTTATGGGGAGCTTGATATGGGCAGGGCACCTTGTTGAATACTCGGCCTCCCCATGTCACCCTAACTCTAAAAACCCTACAAAGTCAGTCTAATTATTGTTCTCAATTTCCTGGCAGAACCTAAGGCTTGGAGGCAAATGTAAATTGGCTACATTTACACAGCTAATATCTGTACATATTTCATATGTTTTAGGCTCTATTCTACATGACTTCTCTGTGGACCTCTGTTAGGTGCCACCCACTTTACACAGTGTAAGCTCTGTGCTGCTTGTGCTTGTGACTGCTGTTCACTTACCCAGCTATCCACTGACTCCTGATAGTGTACGTAAGATGCATATTGAGTACTTACATTGGGTTGGGCACTGTTACAAGCATCCAGAGTGAAGCACCAAACTGGCTAGGCCTGGTGTCTTCCCCACCACAGAGGATGGCACTTTGGTAGGTAGGATAAGATGTACATGGAAATGTTCATTTAATTAAACCCTACCTGGTCTGTTACTAGAGAACATACTGACTTTCAACATGTTGGATATTGCTGTGCCGCCTAAAATCCCTTGTGTGTTTGAGCTTAGCTGAAAAGCTGAGAAGTGAGTAAAATCCCTTCGGGGTTAGGGACACAGGAGAAACTTAGCTACACAGATACAGTGACAGACAGGCATGTAGTGTGTCTCCAACTCTTTCACCAAGGCACAGAGGAGGGTGGAAACATCTCCTTCAGTGGCAAGAATGTGATGCAAAGTAGCCTTCTGCAAGAGGTCTTTGCTCATGATACATATTTTAGCCCATGGATTTATTTAAAGTGCCTTTATCCCAATAATGTTTTGCTGTCATCTTATTCTTTGGCAGTTTCCTAAGTGTATGTAATGAATTTAAGTGATGTTCACCCCTTTCCCCCTTTCCTACTGAAGTCCTTTCCCCCCATCAAATCCTCCTTCTCTTCTCATGTTTCCTTACTTTAATGATTACTTAAATATCAAAATAAATTCCTGAAATTATCAGTTGTTGAGGAGAAAGGATCAAGAATATGTACCATAAAATATTTATGATTTTGCATACCCCTGGTGCCCTTGAGAGGCATGAAAGATGAATATGCTAAGATGGATAGGAGCTACCATAGGTATTTTGAACAGGATGTAGTTTAATACTGGGGATTTGAGCTTTGGGAAACCCTTGGAAGTCTTGGAAGAGGAGAGAAGAAGAAAAGACCTCTTCTGGAAGGACTGCAGTGAAGCCAGTGTGTGACTCTGAGGAGGTCCATGAGTCACTGGCAAAGTGACTGTCTCTGTCACGTGCACCTGGGATGCACTGGCATCCTTTTCTTCTGCCTTTCACATCTAACTCCAGTGTCCCTCCCTAGTGGAATCTAGTCAATTACCCACTGGAAAGAGCCTCTTAGGAGGAGGCTTCTAGGCTAAGTGAACCTGACTTGCAAAAGATAACCAAGAGAGGTGAGAATGGAAATAAAGACTGATAGATGATGTCCTCTACTTCAGCCTAGGATAAAATGAAGTATCATTTCTTCTTCTCTTACTCAAACCAAAGTACCAAGGACTGATGTTTGGTGGGGAACTAGGGAAACTGGGTTTTCTCTTGATTCTACCTTCTCTCATCCCCCACCCTTCCTGTTCTCCACCTTCTTGGCTCTTTGGTCCCCTCTCATGAAGAGAAAGGCATTGGTCCCAGTACTGAGACTGAATTCCTGTGGGAACTTCTTATCATGGGCCTCCTCAAAGATAACTTCATTTAAAAACAGTAAGATTTATTTATTATTCGAATCTCTTACAATATATCTTGACCACACTCAACCCCAACTCTTCCCTCATTGTCTCCCAGACCCATTCTCTATCCCCCACTCCTTCTCCACTTCGTGCCCCCTTTTTAATTAAAAAAGCCACCAAATCCGATTTCTCCTGCTAATATACTCACGAGTGTGGGGCCATCCCCTGGGGTATGGTCAACCTATCAGGGGCCACACCCTTAAAAGAAAGTGGGCTCTTTCTCCTCAGAGACTATCGACGGTCAGTAGTTCCTTAGCCCCTGGACATTGCTGTTTTTCACTAGCAGACCAGGTGAATAAGTTTAAGCTGATAGACTGTCTCCTATGACACACGTAAGCTTTTCCTTATTTTTATAGTTAATATGTAAGATATGAACAAATAAAAAATCCATGTGGGGTCTGCCTGGGATTTTTCATGTCAGACAGGGCCATTGCTTCCAAGTGCTGGGGCCATCCAGAAGTGTGTGTTAAGGAATGATGGTTTAAATAAAAGAATTTTTAGAAAACTCAGGAGACAAACAATTATTTCAATTCGTGTGGGTGTTTCTTAGAATAGAGTCCCCAAGGGATAGGAGTTTTAAAGGCTTTTATTCACATTATTTTCTTCCTACATGAACTATATATGGTGACTCCTAGACCCACAAACTCCAAACTAGATTTAAAAAGCCACTGGATGGCAAAACTTGAACCTCTGCATTTTGACCTAGAAGATCAGGGGCAACAAAAGCCAGGTCTGCGTTCATATTTATGGGAAGGCTTGGTCTTCTGCGTGATGATGCATTGAAATCAGCCAGAAAAATGTAGACGCTCTTCTGGGATCAACATGTGGATGAAAAAACAGCTCAGGCCCATCCTGAGAGTTTCTCAGAACAGAGATTCGGAAGCCCCAAGGATGGGGCTGAAACTCTTTATTCCTTTTGAGAACAAGACAGGGAGCAAGCGAGAAAAAGTCCAGAGGGGGCAATTTTCAAGCTAATTGCTAGAAAGAGACCCCTGAGAGTGAGGGGCAAAGAAGTCCTCTCCCAGTATAGTCCTTGACAAACACATTTATTTTAGATTCACCTTTAAAGAGGAGCCCCCGCCCCCCCATTCACAAGAAACATGTTATGAGTCAGTTATTCACAAGATTTTAGGGAAGGAAGTAAATAATTAGACTTTTATATTCTTTACCCTACTCAGTGGCTTGTGCAGAGTTTGAAATACACAGAAAAAGAACAGGGTGGGTATGAACGTTGTTGGTGATTAAATAAATGACTAGCCATCAGGACTTCTAGGAACTGTGTGGGATATTTTACTTGACATATCCAGATTTCAGAACATCAAACTCCTTCTAATGAACAAATGCATGACATTGGTTATCAAATTCAAGTGAATAGGATTTATTTAAATATTTATTTATTGTGTGTGTTGGGGAGTTACATGCATGAATGTCATGGTGCCTGTGTGGAGGACAGCTTGCAGGAGTTGATTCTTTCCTTTTATCATGTGGGACCAAGGGAACTCCTTTATCTTCTAAGCCAGCTCACCAGCCCCATGTCCAGCTTGTGCATGGATTCTGGGGATCCAAACTTAGGTCTCCATGCCTGTGCAGCAGGCAGCATACTGACTGAGCCATCTCCCCAACTCTTAAGGCAAGATTTAGTGACAGCTAGCTTCCACACACTTTCTGGAAATCCCAGGAGGCTCTAGTATTTCCCTTGGACAGTTCAGGAAACTGAGGCCTGGGGATGGAAAGACACTTGTCTTTTACGAAATGCACACAAGGAGAAAAGGGCAGAGCAGCTACTGAAAGCCAGACTCGATGTGTGTCTGACACCATTCCCCACGTGGTTCCAGTTTCTGGGGACCTCAGTTCTTTCGCTGATATTGCCAACTGACCACTGTGATGTCTTTATTTGGGAAAATCCACCCAGCATGTTCAAAATTCCTGGTGAGGTGACCTAATTTATTAAAGGATAGTGGAAAAAAACCTAGAAAAAAAAACCCTCTGATATTTTTCTAGCATGTGGAATAATGAGAAAGCAGAGATGCATCTTTGGATATTTTAAAACTGTCACATGGAATGACATTGTTTGGCAAATGTTATTCATCCAAAAATTATAAGCTGGTTTTTGAACATAATAATTTCATCCCTTTTCCATGAATAACCTAGCTGCTTCCTGCACCTTGGGGTAAACCATCCTTCTTAAACTTGCTTCCTTAAGCACAGCTCAGATGGCCAGAATTTAAAATCCAAAGGTAGGATTGGCTCAGAAATAGTCCCGTACTTACCTTGGTCCTCATGGTCTCTGTTTTCTTCTGAGCACCCTTTCAGCCTTCTGACATCCCTCTCATTAACTGTAATTTGGTGTCTCTTATCTTTTCTCTTAATACAGCAACACATGACCACACCACCAGCTCACTAATGGGGCTCCAATTCCTCTAAAGCCTTTAGACTGCCATTGAGTGGCTAGCTGGCACCTTACCACCACAGTGTGGAGCCTTTGTCTAGGTGCAGTAAACCCACATCTGTGGTGGGTTTGCTGAGACGCTGTTGATGCAAGATCATCAGGTTTTGTTGGTGGGTCTCAGTTTAGAAGCTTCTCATAACAGAGTGTGGCCAGAGGGCCACTGTATGTTTGGATTGGTGGCATGCGTTTGGAAGAGGACCAAGGGGGCCAAGAGGGCTGAGAGCACCAAGAGGCTGCAAAATGGAGACAGAGCCAGTATGCCTGCTTCCTCCCTACTGTAGAAGACACATCCCTCCTTTTTGCTTTCATCCTCTTCCCGTGTTCTCTGCACGTTCCTGTTCCCATTATTGCTTGGGATATTTCTATTTCTTTGTCAAAGTTCCTACTTACAAGATATCTTGGCAAAACCCCTGGTAAGGTCTTTTTTGATACCCCCTCCTCTTCCCTTCTTGTTCTCTTTCCCTCCCCCTTCTTTCTCTTCCTTTGTTTGCTTATTTGTTTTTGAGACAGAGTTTCACACTGTAGTCCAACTTGGCCTTGAACTCATGGTAATTCTGTCTCAGATTCCAGTGTGCTGGGATTATGGGTGTGAGCCACCATTCCTGATGCTTTTTTGACTTCCCTGTGTCAGGTGCTGCTTCTTTTTGTGTGTGCTCCCAAGCATCTTTTGCGTCTCACGTAATTTAGATATGATGGTTGTTATAAATTTGTTCTGAAATTCATTGATGCCCCATTGTTCTCTGTGCCATCCAGATATACCATAACGATTTGGTAGATGTTCATCAAATAGCAGGTATGGTGCTTTGAAAGACAATAACCCCCAAAGGCTCATATGTTTGAATACTTGGTCCAGTTGATGGAACTGTTTTGGAAGGATTAGGAGGTGTGGCCTTATTGGAGGAGGTGTGTCACTGGGGTTGATTTAGAAGGTTTGAAAAGTCCATGACATTCCCAGTTATCTCTCTCTGCCTCCTGTTTGTGGATCAAAATGTGAGCTCTCAGCTATTGCCCCAGCACCATGCCTGCCTGCCTGCTGCCATGATCCCTGCCATGATGGTCATAGATCCTACCCCTCTGGAACTGTGAGCCCCAAATTAAATGCTTTTCTTTTATAAGTTGCCTTAGTCGTGGTGTTTTGTAGCAGCAATAGACAAGTAACTAAGCCAACAGGTGAATCTGCTCTTCTATGCCCAACTTTCTCATACTTATGCCGAGATTGTTTCATTTTGTGTTAGTTTTGTCTGGAACAACTTGCTGAGAATAATCCATGAAACATACTTTACATGCTGGAATGAAAGCCAAAGGGCTACAGGAAGGCTCTCTTTTCAGATGAGAAGATGAGTTTCTCTCCTAGGGCCAGTCTCAGTTAGGCAAACAAGATAATTTGTTTATGTTTTCAAACCTAACAAACTTACTGATTTAAAATGAAAGCTAACTTAATATACTTAATTGCTTCTTGGAATCTGATCTTGGCAAGATTAAGATAAAAAATATTGTGATGTCAGATAATTCTCATGGAATTTTTGACCTCAGTTAAATGGAAACCCCAAGGGCCTAATTGTAGCATGAATCTTAAAAGTTCTTATTAATAAAGTCAAACCCAGAGCCAAGTATTTGGGTGAAGCTGGAAGATCAGAGATACAGAACAAGCCACAGCTAACCTCTTCTGGCCGGATACTCAGCTGGTCTTGTTTCCTCAGACTGGATGCCTCTGAGTCCTCATCCAGAATGAATCTCAGCTGAACTGCTGCTCGAAAGCCTGAAGCTTAACCAGGCCAAATGCTTAACCAGGCCAAAATGCTGCTAGTTTCTTGTTCTCATGTCTTATATACCTTTCTGCTTTCTACCACCACTCCCTGGGATTAAAGGCTTGCTTTCTGGGATTAAAGGCGTGATGAGTCACCATGCCTGTCTGTATCCTTGAACACATGGATTTATGCCTCTGAAATGCTAGGATTAAAGGCGTGTGCCACCACTGCCTATCCTTTATTTTTAATATTGTGGCTGCTCTGTCTCTGACCCCAGATAAGTTTATTAGCATGCACAATATTTGGGGGAATACAATACCACATCTAATTGTAAGAAACAGCCCCTCGGCCTTCATCTTGGGTTGGTGCATAGGAGTTTTAGTTGGGGGCCTAAGTTCTCTGTCCTTTGCTGAAGTATCCTTCATAATAATCCTTCCATAGGGAAACCTCTGGGTTGGTGCAGGGATACTTCCAATTTATGAACATTCATCAAATATAGTAACTAGAGGAATACACTAATTATCTCTTCTCTTGTCTTCTCTCTCTCTCTCTCTCTCTCTCTCTCTCTCTCTCTCTCTCTCTCTCTGTGTGTGTGTGTGTGTGTGTGTGTGTGTGTGTGTGTGTGTGTGTGCATATGTGGGGTGGCCTGGGGAAGACATTGGCTTTCTGCTTTATCACTACACACCTTGTCCTTCTGAGACAATGCCTCTTACTAAACCTGAAGCTAGGCTGGCGATCGACAAGTCTCAATGATGGTTCTGTTTCCACCTCTGCTCCAAGAAGTGGGGCTGCAGGCATGTGCAGCCGTGCCCAGGTTTTTAGTGTGAGTGCTGGGGATCTGACGTTGGGTCCCCCTGCCTCGCAGTAAATACTCTTACCCACTGAGCTGTTTTTCTACCTCCTTGCATTTAACAAACAGTTTTTCTAGTTGCTCAGGGATAGGAAATAGCCACGGAATGAGTTTTCTTTTTCCTTTTGTGCTAACAGGCCAGTCTTGATAGGTACGCAAAGGCCGTGAAGAGCAGACACACGGTGGAAAGGTTCAGATGAATTGCTTGGGGTGCATTGCCAGCATTGTGGCTGTAACAGGAGGCAGCTCCAAGGCTTTGCTGTCCCATGTAGTCACCACTGATCATAGGTGGCTATTTTACATTCAAGTGTATTAAAATGAAATGAAATAAAATAATGAAAGTTGTGATTCTAAGTCAGTAGATTACATCTCAGGTGCTCTGTGGCCACAGATGAAAGTCCCACCCCTGCTGAAAGTCTTGTTGGTGTTTCTTTGGCTGATTACTGGAATCCTAAATGTTGCATCTTTAACAAAGATGCCTGACTATCCCAGAATGGCCAGAAGCAGCCCCCGGGAAGTGCAGCTTAAAATAGAGAAGAAGATCAGCAGACAACTGTGGTCTGCCTGTGGCCAGGAGGGGGTGATACCCATGGGTACAACTAGCAGGCTTGAAACCCAGTAGAGAGGGAAGACATGCAGTGGCTTAGACTCAGATTTAGAATTTAATGAAGTTCTGTGCTACAAACAAATGCCAGGAACTGTGCAGATTACACTGGCCTCCATTATCCTGTGTGACAGTGAGGCAGAGTTTAAAAAAAATATGTTTGTGTGTTTTTTGAAAATTTTATACATTTATAAAATGTATTTTGATCATGTGCATCCTTTACTACCTCTCTCCAGAGCCCACCAATGCTTCCCACCCTGTGTGCTTCACACGTCTGTGCCCTCTTTGATGTTTAAATTGTTAGTAATAACCCCACAAGTCTCGACAATACTCTTATATGTGCATGGGTTTGGGTCATCCATTGGCGCATGGACAACTAGCTTAGAAGGCTGAGATGCAGAGCCATCAAGTAACATGGAAAAGGTCACACAGGGACGTTGGCTCTTAATTTGTATTTTTCTGGCTTTAAGAGGGGAAGGACATGGCGGGCAGGTGGGCACAGGGCACTAGTTCTAAGCTGGTCCATTTCTGTAGACTCTGGCTGGTGCTCAGCTACCTGCTTAGGACCTGTTGTGAATTGCTGTCGTGTAAGGAGGGTTTGTTTCACCAGGCGGCTTTGTGAGGGGAATGAGCATCAGGAACCAGAGGTAAAATTAATATGAGAGCGACGCTTGTTTGCTGTGTATCAAGTAATTTCCTAAGCATTTTAACTCAGTTAACTCGTCTCATTCTCACAATTGACCTGGGAATGAATTAGACGCTGTCTTTGATGTTGGTTTGAGACAGGGTCTCACTTAGCAGCCTAGACTTGACTGAAATTCTCTTTGAAGCTCTGGCTGTCTTTGAACTCCACATCCTCCTGCTTCAGACTCCCGAGTGCTGGAATTACAGGTACACACCACAGCATCTTGTCTGCTAGTGTAGTTTATAGACAAGAAGCATATTTGGAGAAAGAGGTTGCCTAAGTTCACACGATACACGGAATGGTCCCTGATGTGTTATCTCAGCGGACCCTGGATCAAGGTAGGCGATGCAGATATGGGAGGTATTTGAATGTTACCCCACAGGGAACAGAGGAACATGTGTCAACTCCATTGCTTCTGTATTCACCGCAAACCACAGACACACCTTAAATAAAAGCCTAGAAAAATAAAACTCACTTACAAGTGGCATACTGCAGACCAGCAGAGAGATTGCAAGTATTCGATTGTGAGGTGGTGAACTGGAGCCCGAAGAGATGGAATGACTCACTCTGTTCCTCTCAGACAGCAGCCTCAGCAACCCATTACCTTTTATGATACCTTTCCTAGCTTCCAGTGTTACAGTTGGAGCACCTCCGTGGAGAAGCTGCTGCTGGAAGGGAACACCACTTAGAAACTTCTGGAGGCTGTCCTGTGTGAACTGGTAGCACATGAACACTCCCGTCTGTCATTTTGCTTTGTCCATTCTGTGGGTGCATTGGGCTGTTCACTGGGGTTGATACAGAGAAGGCGTTGGGGCTTTGAGAATAGCCTTGCAATCAGGTTCTCTTCTTCCTGTTTGTTTGCTTGTGACAGAGACTCACACTATAGGCCCAGCTGCCCTATAGTTTACTGTGTAGCCCAGGATGACCTTAACCTCAACAGACATCCTCCCAACTCAGCCTCCTGAATGCGGGGGTTACAGTGTGAGCCACCACAGGTGGACGACTATGGTTGTGCTTCAATGCTAACTTCTTCCTATGCTTGCACAAGCTTTTTATTTCAGCCAAGAAAATCCAATGAGGTAAAGGTGACTCAAGGCAGTAAAGATACAAGAAGCTTCTCCATCCACACCACACGTCTTTTCCACATGGGATCAGTTTCCCAGAGCCCCTGGACTCTCAAGGGGAGCACTTTCATTGCTTCCTGTGAGAAGGGAGGTGAGATATGTCCCACCCACTGGGGTCCAGAGCTACAAGCCTGGCTAGAAGGATGAGGAGTCTGTTTGCTCACCCCTCTTCTGTACAGAGACTGAGAGTGACCACAGAAATTTGTAATATGCACCTCCATTCCCCAGCTCTTCTGTCTCTTGTATATTTATGAGTATGGTATATGTGCATGTTTATGTAGGTATCCACATGTGTGCATGCAGGTGTCCATGCACATATGTGCATGTATACGCCTTGCGTTTTAAGACAGCACCTTCCATGGAATATGGAGATCATCTAACAGGCTAGTGTGGCTGGCCAATGAGTTCCAGGGATCCACTGGTCTCCACCCTGCAATCCCATTTTTGGGTCATAGATGCATGGCACCTTGTTTTTATTTTGTGTGGGTGCCTAAGATTCAAACTCAGGTCCTCATGCTTGTGTGGCAGTCATGTTATTGACTGAGTCATCTTTCCAGATCCTTCTTTGGCCTCTTGCTTCTCCAGGTTGAGAAGCACCAAAAGCTGATACTGTTTGTAGTTCAGTATTTGCACAAATGGGACATCTCCTCACACAAATTTGTGAAGGCTATTACACTCACGTCTGCTTTATATTGGGGATAGCCATATTCCAGAATGCATATTAAATGGGCTGGATGTGGTGGTGCATGCCTTCTTGAATCTGTGGCAAGTGAATCTGGAGTTCAAGGCCAGATAGAGCTACATAGGTTATCCTGGGCTGTACAATGAGACCCTGTCTCAAACAAATAGACAGGCAGACAGACAGACAGACATCTACGACATCAACTACATCATAGGTTATTCATAAAGATTAATGGCTTAGAGAACAAGGGACCCTCGAGAAAGGCAGAAGATGGCATTTTGATAGAATACCCGAGGCGAGCAGAAGCCAAGGACAACTGTGCAAAGCATAATAAATATTGATAGAAATTGCACGAAGGCGGGGGTGGGGGTGGGGGCTGGCTCCGGTTGCCCAGGATGTGAGATCAGAGCCTGCAGTTGGAACTCAGCACCTCTAAATCCTAAGGCCATGCTCCTCTGTCCTGCAGTGGCTTTGGCCATTGCAGAGGCCACTTAAGTTCAGACAGATCTAGGCCACCTCCTTACTCTGTGCCCAGGGTACAGAGCTCTGTACAGGAAGTGGAGCATGGGTGTTTCTCATAGACCCAATATGCTCAGTGGTGGTTTTCTGACAGTCATAGTAAATTTGTAGCTCTGATGGGATTCCTTATAATGTTGTTCATGCATTGTTTCCTCTAAATGCTAAACATTTGAAAAGTGATTCGTTTTGCCCCTCGGTTCCTGTATCCCCAACTTCTTTTGTTCTTCTCTAACATTGGCCTGCCTCCTCTTGAGTTTGCTCTTGATCCTGTTTCTTGGAGTGGTGACAGACTCTCTTGGTTATCATTCACTGCATGTGGTCGATAAATGGTACCCACAGTTGCATGTCAGCCTTCCGTGGAGTCGCAGCAGCATCACCTCCATCCTAAGGAATACCCCGTGCTTCCAGGTTGGGAAGTACTGCTGAACTCACCATGACCTTCTTGGGCAGCATCACCTTCCTGTTTGAGGGTGGCTGCAGAAGGGAAAGTGGATAGTGGAAGAAGGCTGGGTTAATTCCTGTTCATTCTCGCTCCTTCATCTCTGTTTCCTGCACCAGCCAGCATTGCAGAGCTTCACTATGCTGATGGCATGGGCAGTCAAGCCTGCTGCTTTCCAGCTAAAAGAAGTTTTTGTTTTCATGGAGGAAATAGAGTGCGGAGATGGAAAAAAACCGTGGAGGAGGTTGGAAGACTGTGATGCAAACAGGTCCTTCATATCTTCCCAGGGGTATCTGTGACTCTGTCGTCTTCTGCAATGGACCAGCCTCTGTGACTGACTGGCAATGACTTGCAGGACATCTCCCTCACTGAACACTCATTCTGAGGTTCCCATGTGTATACTAGGGTGAAGAGACAGCCTGAGGTCTAGATGGGGATTCCTGACAAGAGGGACAGGGAGAAATTGCCTTCCTTCCAAGACTCTGGAAAGGAAGAACATGACAATTCAATCTACTGCTTGGTGGTGAGCAGGAAGCCAAGGAGAGCCGTGGGCAACATAAAAAATATTGGCACATACTGCACAAGGGTTAGGGGATCCTAGCATCTTCTGGGTTCATGTGCTTATGGCTACTTGCTTCCTCAGACTCCACCTCTGAACTCCACACAAGGCCTTGTGTTCCGAGCTCTGACATATACTCTTTGGTGGTCTCTCTTGGCTAACCACCTGGAGTGATCACTCACTTATGCATTCCTTTATTCAAAAGTACCTCATTTTTCCTTAGGCTCATTAGCTTTTGATTTTTCTTATGCATTCTGTGCCAAATGTCAGGAATACAAAAAACAAATGGGTGCGATTGTTTCCCAAAAGGGACACAGAAGACTCACTATAGAGTTAAGTGTCATAGCAGAGATGTTTAATGGGTCTCATGGAGACACAGAATGACTTGGGGTCAGCTCCAGGAACAAAGAAAGACCTTTTGTATAATAACAACAACATATAAATAGTGATTTGATGGCTGGGTGAGAAGGGAGGGGAAGGGCATCCCAACCGCCCTTCAGCATGACAGTTAGCAGAGGAACAAACAACCATGACAAACTTTGGAAGTCTTCAAGGAAAGAGAAATTCAATTGGGATAAATAGGATCCCAAGGGAGACTGTGAGATGAAAATAAAAATCTACAAAAGATGCAAATTGCAAAGAGCACTTTCTGTCATGCCAAGGGATGAATCTGACTTGTAGACCGAGAACTTGGAGAATCAACTGAGAAATTTATAAGCAGAAGAGTGACACAATGAGATGTATATTTTATTCACATAAAAATTTCCTTGAACTTGGCATGGTGGTTCATGCCTGTAATCCCAGCACTAAATCCCAGAGCAACCTGAGTTCCAGACCAGCCTACACTATAGAAAGATACTATATTAAGTAACAATCAAGCCAACAACATCAACTTTCCTTGAGAAATGTGCAAGAGAAAAACTGCCCCTGGGAAGCATGAAGGAGGGTCACCAAGACTGTTTGGAGCTGGTGGCAGAGTTCATTCAGAGGCCTCCAAATAATACAACCAGAAGAGACCCATGCCTGAGCCAACACAATGACAGAGGTGATGAGGGAGGACTTGAATGAAGGGATTAATTTTGGATGAGGTGGCTGTGTGGTTCTGGGAGATCCAGGCTGCCACTAGCAAAGCTTAATCATAGCCAGGTCCATATGCCTTAACAAATTATTACTATTTTAAAAAATAATCCAAATTCAAAAATTTTTGTTTTATTTTATTTGTTTGGGTATTTGCTGGCATGTTATGTCTGTGTACCATGTGCATGCAGTGCTCCTGAAGGCCAGAAAAGGGCGACAGGTCCCCAGGACTGGAGTTACAGAAGGTTGTCAGCTAGCATGTGGGTGCTGGGAATTGAACCCTGGTCCTCTGGAAAAGCAGCCAGTGCTTTTACCTGCTGAGCCATCTCTTTAATCACAAGGCTTTTTTAGTTTTTAATTTTATACAAACTGGTTCAATTTCCATTTCTGCAAAGCACTGAGACATCATTAAGACATGGACTCCTGTACGTGTTCTTTGGAAGAAACTAGAGAGTGTTGACGTGTGCATCGTGTGAGTTTTACCAGACTGTACACTCTCCAGCAGAGGGCACGCAGCATGTTTATCCATTACAATGTGTAGTGTTTTCAGCACTCCAGGAATACTTACTAAGCATTGAAGAGTAACAAGATCCAATCCCCAGGATCACCATTTTAGTTGTCAGTAATGAAATAACTAGTTGTGGAAGTGGCTTGACTATGTTTATATTTTATAAGAAAATCTTGATTTTTTTCATCTTTTAAACATAGTGAAATTTTTTTCTAAACTAGAACAACAAAATGGCCTCTGCTCTCTGTTTCCCAAGTCAATATTTTAGTTGATTTAACTGGATATTTTAGCAGGTGGTGTTTCTTTACTGCTTATTCATCTCTGACAATCCATCAATCTTTTTAGAAATAGGAGTTTTATTATTGTTGAAAATATGTTCTTCTCTCATACAATACATCCAGACCACAGTTCCCTCTCCCTCTACTCCTCCCAGCTCCCCTCCCTGCCAGAGCCCCACACCTCCATTTCTCTTCAGAAAAGAGCAGGCCTCCAAGAGACAACAACCAACCACGACAAAACAAGATACAATAAAACAAGGCAAAAGCCTCATATTGAGGCTGGACAAGGCCACCCAGCTGGAGGAAAAGAGTCCCAAGGGCAGGCAAAAGAGTCAGCGATACAGTCACTCCTCTTGCTAGGAGTCCCATGAAACAGCAAGCTAACAACCATAACATACACAAAGAGGACCCAGTGTGGACCCATGCAGGTCCTGTGCTTGCTGCTTCAGTCTCTGTGAGCTCATATTAACCCTGCTTAGTTGATTCAGTAGAGCATCTTCTCCTGGTGTCCTCCATGCCCTCTGTCTTATACAATCTTTCTAACCCCTCTTCCACAAGATTCTTTGAGCTCCAAGGGAAGGAACCCAATGGTGACCTCCAATTTAGACTCTTTCTCTGCATAACGTCTGGCTGTGGTTTTCTGCATATGTTCCTATCTGCTGCCATAGGAAGCCTATCTGATGCCAATTGGATAAGGTACCCATCTATGAGTATAGCAGAATGTCATTAGGAATCATTGCATTGATTTGGGGGTGGGGTGGGAGTGGGGTGGGAGTGGAGGAGCAGTTGTTTTTGGTTCTACCCCAAGTCTCTGGGCGATCCAGTCTCTGGTTTCTGACCATTCAGGCAGTGTAGGGCATAGGCTCCCTCTTAAGCTAAACTAGACATTGGTTGGCCCATGTTCTGGGCCACTATTGCCCCAGCACACCTTATAGGCAGTACAGATTGTAGGTAGAGAGTTTTGTGGCTAGGTTGGTGCCCAGGTTTCTCTTTCTGTAGTCTGCAAAGTGTCTCCCCATGCCAAAGAGACAAGAACATAAGGTGAAGGCTCCATGTAGGCCCCAGCTTGACCTCTTTACATTCAATGAACTGAGTGGATGTAGTCCTCACCAATGAGGCCCCACTGTTAGTATTTGGAGAGTGACTCTCTGTTCTAGCATTAGCCTGGGTTATTTTGGAATCTCCATGGGACTCTTTCAGTCAACAACTCATCTGAATGCAATGCAGTCCCACCACTGGAAGTCTTGCCTGACTACAAAAGATAGCCAGTTCAGACTCCATATGCTCCGTTAAGAAGTCCTCACTAGAGTCACTCTCATAGATTCCAAGAAGTTTCCATTGCACTAGGTTTCCACATCACCCCCCCAAGTGTCCCCCAATTCCAGCAGTCTCTCTCTTCCCCACCTGATCCTTCCTGCTCCTGTCCCCACAGGCCCCCAGTCTACCCATAAAATATTCTATTTCCCCTTCCCAGAGAGATCCATACATTCCCACCTACAGACTTCCTCTTTACATAACCTCATTGTGTCTGTGGATTATAGCTTGATTATCATTTACTTAACAGCTAATATCTACTTATAAGTGAATACAGACCAGGTTTGTCTTTTGGGATCTGCTTTACCTCACTCTGAATGATTTTTTTTCTCATTTTTCCATTTGCCTGCAAATTTTATGATGTCATTTTTTAATCATCTGAGTAATACTCCATTGTATAAATGTACCACATTTTGTTTATCTATTTTTCTGTGGAGGGACCTCTAGGTTGTCTCCAGTTTCTGGCTATTATGATAAAGCTGCTATGAACATAGTAGAGCAAGTGTCCTTGTGGTAGGATGGAGTGTCCTATGGGTATATGCTCAAGAGCAGTGTAGCTGGGTTTTCAGGTAGATCAATTTCTAATTTCCTGAGGAACGACCATATTGATTTCCACAGAGGCTGTATCAGTTTGCACTCCCACCATCAATGGGAGAGTGTTCCCCTTGCCCTGTATCCTTGCCAGCATGAGCTGTCACTGTAAATGGTGATGATTGATGCTTTCAGGTTTGGCTCCTTTCCCCCCTTTCTGGTACTTCTGCAAATCAGAATGGCTGCCACTAGTTTGTCACCTACTCCCAGCGCCCCTTTCTCCCTCCTATTTCCTAATTTGCATATTAGTCTTTATCATTTGTAGGTATTTGTTTGCACCATTGGGTCCTTTATTCTTTCCTCTGCTGAATCTTACTAGTCTCTGTCACAATTTCAGAACAAGCAAACTATCAGCTTTCAGGCGTCTGTTGCTTGAGGCAGTGTGCTTCCTGTGCATTAGACATCACCCTGCCTTGCCCATGTCTGTGTCTGCTGTGGTCCATCCACTCGATGTCTTCCCCCAAGACTCAGAGGAGCCTGACCAGGAAGGTCTTACTAACAGAGATCTTTATTACCTGCTTCGCAACTCCACCTGCTGTCATGAGTGCCACGGCACCTCTCTCTAACGCTAACCTTCGGGTGTTTGACTAGTAACCTTTGGACACTACCAATGGTCCTTGAGTTCTGTGTATTAGATGCAAGTATTCCTTAGCAAAGACTAGGGCCACCTAGGTGGTAGAGCTAATTGTGTCAACCTTGATTGCTCTCACAGCCAATTCTGGGTTCCCAGCTGGACCTTTATACATCAACTCTACTTAAAGTGATAGTGTATTTAGCACGGTCTGCTTAGGCTATGGAATTTGGAGTTCTACTATGTTACCCTTTGCACTGTCCAAGGATAAGTGGCTTAGAACAGTGTGAGGAAGGCAGGAGAAAGAAGCAAATATATTTATGTCAGTGTTTGGAACTTGCTTCTGTGACAGAGTGTGAACCAGTGGCTGTTTATGCTGATATAGCGTGTACAGAGAATCCCCGGGCTCTTGTCACTCTGTTGCTTACCGGGCACCTCTGAGCTCCAATGACACTCTAATGCAGTTGGTAAGTGTGCCACACAGAGCACACTTGTGTTTCTCCACCCTAATGGAGTTTAGATGTTTAGGGAAGGAAGGTGTGTTGGGTCAAACACCATAAGTTCAGAATAACGGGAGCAAGGAGAAGGCTGGGTGAGGATGCTCTACTGATTTGGCAAAAAAAATTGAATAGTGTGTGTGTGTTTAAATAAAGAAACACTGTTTTAGGATTTTAAAATATTGTACACATTTCCAAGTGAGACTTTCATGGTCAATAATAGGTTAAATGTGTTTTTCCTTTTCAAGAAAAAAAGAGAATTACTTTATTTTGAATTTTATGAAGCAGTGAAAAAGTAAATCCATTAATTCAAGTTTCTTGAATCATTTCTACATTTCAAAAAGGTGCTTATGTCTTATGTATTTAGAAAGGTATACAAACCTTCAACACACAGCTCAATGAATTTTTACATACATACATGCACATATATATAAACATAAACATGCATATATACCCATATGACTGTATACACGTATACATACACGAGTGTACACATGAACATGCACACACATACACACATATGTGTAACACACACACTCACACACATGTGTACGCATTCCTCCCTAACCAGAGACAGTGATATAAAACACTTTCAATAACCCAGAGTTATTATAACCTCAGCTCTTCCAGTAAATGCCATTCCACATTCTGACAGAGCTGCTGTGATTCAGACTCTGGTCAGCCTTAGATGACTTTTGTGTGTTCTTGAGCTTCATGTAGAGGGAATCAGGCATTCCTTGTAGATGAAGGAATTTGCTTAGCATATTGCCTGTTTTTCCTGTTGTTTACATGACTAGTTTATGTGAGAGCTTCTTTCCAAATGGCTTTCCATAGAGAATAATTCATTTGAAGACAGATAAGTCCCTGGTAGAAATGTAAGGATTGAAGTGACTTGTCATATACACCCCCATATCCATACCTTTGGATCGACAAATGAAGTATCTGGCATTAAAGGGTACTGCTTAATTTTCCCAGTTAACTAGTGGGTGAGTGATATGGTGGATGGAGTGCAAAAATTATCCCCAGTAAGAGTCATGTGCAGTGTCTGAATTAGACCCATAAGGTGAGTTGTTTGGAACCGTAAATCACTATGGTATTATACAAGTTATTCCCATTCACTAGTGAATGGCTTTTTGTAGAATACACACACGTTTTGACAATGCCATCTTTAGGATTGTCTAACTATGGAATGCTCATTCACACAAGTCAGAAAAATGAAATTCACACACACACACACACACACACACACACACACACACTCCACAAGCCCACAAGAACTACCTATAATAGACCACATGAAAACTAACCTTTTGTTGGATCTAGCCAGTCACCCCTATCTTATCAAGTAGGCAGTTGTCTTTCCAAAGGCCTTTGCCCCTGGAATTCAAAATCCAAAAGTTCTTTTTTTTTTGGTTTTTCAAGACAGGGTTTCTCTGTGTAGCTTTGCACCTTTACTGGAACTCACTCTGTAGACCAGGCTGGCCTCGGACTCACAGAGATCCGCCTGCCTCTGCCTCCCGAGTCCTGGGATTAAAGGCGTGAGCCACCACCGCCCGGCTCAAAAGTTATTCTTGTGGTTGAGTGACAATTGCTAGGATCTGGGAGGAGATGGAAGAGTGCCCTTTGTGGCCAGTGCTCCATTTTGACACTAGAGCCAAGGCTCTGACAGCTTGTGGGTATATGGACGTTTTCCAGGCTTAAAGGGGAATATATTAAGTGAAGGGAAAAAGGAAAGGCTATTTCACTTTTGGCCATACAGCTATTCAGTTTAACACTGTGATAAAAATAAACTAAAATACTGGATAAAAGGATGTTTTCTGAAAAACATCTAATCTTCATGCAATAACAAGGAATCATGAGGCTGAAATCCACATGCAAGAGAACTATGAACTCCACTTTCCTATGCCTTTGCTGGTGCTAAAAGTTCAACTGTAGTTTCATGATCTGACTAAAGAGGTCAGAAATCAAGCTTGGGACTCAGCCCAAGTTGGGCCCAGAGGAACCCTCTACATCACATTATAATCTGTGAGCAAGAAATGACCTGCAGTCGTATCACCAGGCAACTTGATGGAGAGTTGCCTGAGGCCGAACAGAAAGAGACCGAGAACAGAGAAGGGCAAGAAACATCCCTCAGAAACTGTAAAGCTGGCTGGTTCCCTGCTTATCAGAATATGTGAAAAGTGTGTTTGCAGCAGTGGATTCCCAAGAACGCTCCAGCGGGAGTTTAGTTTAAGGTGCTTCCAAATCAGCGATCCCAAACACCCGTCAGAAGCATTATTGACCTTTAGAGGAGGACATTCTCATTCCTGGAGAGTGAGAGCCACCTATTCATTCCCCCATTCAAGGGCAGTTTGCAGTCAGTCAGTCATAACTAGCACTTAAAAAACCCAGCAAGCTCTGCCTGAAATCACAAGCACAGAAGCAGAGCAGCCAAATTTCCAGATGTCCAGATGTTAGAGACATCAGGAATATCTTGCAAAGAAGAAACACGTTTTAAAAGAAAAATATGAAAGAATTCTAGAAAGTTTGTAAGGGAACCAGCTGTAACTTCTGGGAATGAAAACAAAGACCATTTTAGAAAAAGTTGTATGACTGATTGGTATATAGTTGAAGAGAGACTCTGTGGACTGGAAGATCAGTCTGAAGAACTGTCCAGAAGGAAGTAGGGGGAGGCCTTTCCCCCATTCCTCCAGACACATAGAGTTCTAAGACTTATAGCAGAAAACAGGCAAAATTACACTTGAAGAAATAATACCATAGAAATTTCCTTGACTACATCCTGACCATAACAAGTTTTATTTGCCAGAAATACATGATCATTTTGAATTTATATGTGCTTAAATGCATGGCTTCAAAATACCTATATCCATCTGTGTTGTATAGTGGTATTTATGAACAGACATATCTATAAAAATAAAATCTATAGATTCAAAACGTCCAAGAATTACAAAGAAATAAATTTAAGAGTTATACCACAAAATGATTTCTACCTTAAAATTATACCAGACTATCATGTCTGAATATCAGCTAGATAGGCAACATCTTAATAGAAATTAGAGAAAAAATATAATGAAATGGTGGAAAAAAATAAAAGAAATGGCAAGCAGAATGACTCTTGATGTCTCAATAGAAACAACAGAAGCCAGGTCACAGAAACTATGTGAGGCAAAAAACTGGTATTTTAGAATTCATTACTAGTGAATATATTTGCTGAGAATGAATTAAACCTTGAAACTTTTCAGGAAGATGAAAAGGAAAATCTTCATCACCAGACTTTCACTAAAGCATTTTTTTACTAGTCTGACTTAGGCAGAAGGAACCTAAGCCCAAGACACATCATCTGAGGTATGAGACAGAGTGAAGAGCGGACAGTGACAGGTATGTGAGGGAACTTAATGTCAACTATTTTCAATACCAACAGAAATAACTGCTGAGAAATGTGCATTAGAGATGGACATTTAAATGAGGCAAGGAAGTTCATGGACTATAAGTGCCCTACAATGCTTAGCATTCCTGAGATAAGGCTAATAGCATTTAGTCACTTTAAGATTTGATAAATTAAGCAGACATGTTTTAATTTACTGTATAATCATTAAAACAATAGAAACCAAATATCTGATGTACATCTAACAGATAGGAAATTAAAAATGATAAAAAGTATTCAGTCACTCCAAAGAAAAAGCTAAGAAAGACAGTATAAAAGGAAGAGAGAGGGCTCAAAGAGAAGACATGAGAGAGAGGGATAAATTTAATCCTTAAAGTCACAGTAACTAAAACTGTTCAAGTTTAAAAAGTAATTACCAGACTAGCTTTATGAGAAAAAAATTCAAATGTTTTGTTATAGCTAAGTGACATATCCACAATGTGAAAGAATATTAAAGGAGTGACCACAAATATTTGGAGGGACGTGTTTCAGTGGTTCTCCACTTGTGGGGTAGACCCCATTGGAGTCCCATATCAGATATCTGCATATCAGACATTTACATTACAATTCACAACAGTAGCAAAATTACACTTACGAAGTAGCAACAAAATAAATTTTATGTTGGGGATCACCTCAACATGAGGAACTGTATTAAAAGGTCACAGCGTTAGGAAGGTTGAGAGCCACTGACGATAGCACTAAAATGCTAGTCATAAATGTTGATATAAGTACACTAGTATCAGACAAAGAATAATTTAGAGAGATTGGTCAATTCAAGTGGTCAATGCTTTTAGGTTCCTGGAAAGATTTTAGACTGTAGGAGTCTAGTAGCAAAATTGAAAATTCATGTCGAATAAATTGCCTTTATTCTTAACATACCTTGTTTTTAAAAATAGACTGAAAATTAATGAACTGCATGTGCCCGCATAAAGTTAAAGGAAATTAAAATAACCTAAAAATGCAAAAGAGGAAATAATCAAAGAGTAGAAACTAAGTTGATGATAGACTATAAAGCAGAATGTTTTAGAAAAAGAAACACACTTTTATTTATAAGGCAGGTCAGCAGAAAGTAATATGAAACACAAATACTCTAAGGAATAAAAGGAGGCATCCTCATAAACAAGGATATTAAAGATCATTGTAAACGTTTATGCTGATAAATTTAAAACAGTCAAAATGGCAAAACCTCACAAAAAACAAAACAAAACTAGAAGATATGACTTGCCAACACTGATTCACAAATAAACAGAAAACCTAAACATTATGATAAACAAAATCTTTAATTGCTAATGAAAGAAATTTCTCTTTAAAAACAAAGGCAGATATGATGACTTCATCAGTTGAAGTCACCTAACATTAAAAGAAGGGACCTTTCATTTTAATACAGACTCATCAAGATAATAAAAAGAAAAGAAAATTTCTAGTGTTTATTTCTTTCTCTCTGAAGTGTTCAAGTATCCTTGATAACAAAACTCAGCAAGAGCATATATGAGAAAGAAAAATTATAAGCCAATTATACTCATAAATATAGATGGAAAGTTCTTAGGAAAGTATCATAGCAAATGAAATCTAAAATCTTTGAAATTACTTATATAGCATGACCAAGCATTTTCTCAGGAGCACAAGCAAGGTTTCAAATATTAAAAAATCAGATAGCATATTTCATCACATTAAAAGATTAAAAGACAAAATTTTATTATTTCAATAGGTAAGCTAAAGCATTGGAAAGCATTAAAAATCTAATTATGAGTGACAAACTCTTTTTAAAAACCTTTGGGAAAGATTTTATTTCTTGTTTTTATCTTATGCGGGTGTTTTGCTTGCACCCATATCCATGCACCACGTATGTATGGCGTCCATGGAGACCAGGAGAGGGAGACAGATGCTTTGGGACTGGAGTGAAGTGCCGTGCACTGACGTGTGGGTATTGGGAAGTGAACCCAGGTTGTGGGTGCTCTCTGTATGTTCTCCTCACCATGAGGTAGAGAAATCCTTCACCACATCGTGGCACTGCCAAGATGTTCTGCCCAAGCTCATTGGGCCACTTAATTACAGGCTCAAACCTCGAGACCGAACGCCTTGTCAAACTTTACAATGGGTGTTTTGTCACAGTGATGGAGTCTGAGAAACACACACACACAAATCTGGTACTGGAGAGGTGGAGAGATTGTCACAACTAGACCTACCAGTGGTCTTTGAGACTTTGGAGTTGGTTTCAGGAGGAAGTAGGAAAAGTTCAGAAGGTTAGAGAAGACCTAGAATATGCCAAACAGAGGCAAATGGAATAATCGAATGGGGCCTCAGCTCAGAATGCTGGCAGGGTGGGAATATGGACAGTCAGGACTGTGTTGATGGGCTTCAGACAGAAGCAAGGACTTTCTTGGGAATGGGACCAGCAGCTATTTGTGTAACACAAATTTCTAATAGATCCTTTAATAAAAAACCCAGACCAGATATTGGGGTGAAAGCTGAAAGATCAGAGAGAAGAAAGATCATGGAAGAAGCCACCTCTTACCTCTAGGACTCCTCAGCCTGAAAAACCTTTAGTTCCTATCTCCTCACGCCTTATATACCTTTCTCTGCCCACCATATTACTTCCTTTTTAGTGCTGGGATTAAAGGCATGTGAATTCCCAAGCAAAGGCATGAGATCCCAAGTATTGGGATTAAAGGTGTGTGCCACCACTGCCTGGCTCTGTTTATCTCCTAGACTGAGTCAATCTCATGTAGTCCAGGGTGACTTTAAACTTACAGAGATCCAGATGGTTCTGTGCCTCCCAAGTGCTAGGATTAAAGGTGTGTGCCATCACTGCCTGGCCTCTATGTTTAATCTAGTGGCTTGTGATCTTCAGGCAAATTTTATTAGGGTATACAATATATCACCACATATTTGTGTTACAGTCAGGCAAGGAGCTTGCCTACATTTTGTTCATGCCTCATACTTTGTAAGGATGAAGTTAAAGGTGATGGACAAGTTAATTTTTCAGAAATTATTCTTTAAATAAATATTTTTATTAAGTGAGAATTCCACACAATGTGTTTTGGTCATATCCACCTCAGCTCCCCCTCCCTTTAACTCTTCCTAGATTAATTCTCACCCCTACCAGACTTATATTCATTTTGTAAAATTTATAATTATCCATTGACTTTAATTTGCTCTATTCATACATTTCTGTTTGTGGGGTCGGGTGAACCAATCAGGAGTAACATCATTAAAGAAAACTGATTCCCTCTCTCCTTGAAGCTGTCAACTGTCCATAGCAGATCAGTCAATGATGGATGCTCAGGAGCTCCTTGCTGCTCCATAAGAGAATGTTAACAACTTGATCTTGTTCAGGTCTTGTGCAAGTAACAATGGCTACTCTGAGTTCATGAGTGCAGAGGTCTTGTCATGTCCAGAAGACTCTGTTTTGCTCTTGAATAAGAACTTTCTCACCAAGGAAGGCATCAGGTAGCAAAGCAAACACAGTCCAAGAAGACAGCAATTCAAATGGCATGGCATATAAGCCAGGGTTTCCCAAGTATTGTGTAACTGTTTCCTGCAGGGAAGCTCTTTAAGCAGGTAGGTAAACAACTCAATAGTTTCAGGAAGTCCCTGAAATTGACCAGATTCACTAGGCTCCTCCTTCCTAGAGGAAGTGAGGAAAGCTGAAAGTCACTCGCAGATTAAGTTAAGTTGCAAAGAAGACAGACTCTGAGAACTGACTAGCTACCTGGAAGAAAAAAACCCAGCTGAGCTGCCTGGAAGAGGGTTAGAGCAATGAGGCACCTGGAAAGGACATTCTCCAACCTGTTGAGCTGCCTGCAGCTGTGCAGTGGGCTCCAGGTTCCCAGCTTTGTGAGCTGTCACCAGTGCTGGGGTGGGCCTTGGTAATGCAACTGTCATTGAGTCATTTCTGCTCCTGTAAGTGACCCCTAACCCATACTCTTGAAAGTATCCCCCAAAACCTCATTGGTTCATCAAGTTGGAGTTTATGCGATTCCTATCTGGGAGTGAGTAGACCTGTGTATTGCTTCTCCACAGGAAACATTTTGTCAGACAACACCAACTCCTTCAGAAGTCCCATCAAGCCACAAAATGCCCTGCCTTCTGATAGACATGAATCTAAGAGATTCAGTGTTTGCCCTGCTTGCCTTGGATCTTGTTTTCAACTAATCCCTCTTACTGTTTCCCTTTGCAATGGAAATATTTACTTTGTGTAATTGTATCCTTGGAGTATGTAACTCATTCTTGATTTTATAAAGGTTCATAGCTAAGAACTTGCTTTGTGTCACAGAGGGCCTTTAAACTGGGACTTTTGAAGACAACTGGAACAGTTAAGTCTATAGGAACTGTAGGGGTTGGGTTGAATGCACACTGCAATGTGAGATGGACATGCTCTTTATGGGGCCCAGAAGGGGAGCATTATAGTTTAAATAGATGTGTCTGAGTGTCAAGTGGACAACAGCTGATGTTTCATTTTGCTTGCCAATTTTATTGGATTGAGAATTGCCTAGGAGATTTATAAAGCACACATTTGAGTGTGCTCATAAGGTTTTTTTTCCAGAAAGGATTAGCTAAAAAGGAAGACAAACTCTGAATGTGGACAATATAAACCCATAGCTGAGGGTTCTGATGGACTAAAAAGGAAAGAAGAGAAAGCTCTCGTCACACACTTCCTGTCTCTCTCCTCCTCTCTCCCTCTTTTTCTCCTGTTCCTAGCCATTATGAGGTGACCAACATTCTCTCTTGTACATTTCTACCACCATAAAATTCTGCCCAGGCTCATGGGGTCAAGCAGCCATAGACTAAGACCTCTGAAACTGTGATCCCAATAGACCCTTCAGCCTATAGTTTGTTTCATCAGATATTTTGCCACAGCGGTAAAAAGTCTGACTAACAGAGTTCATTTGCCAAATTATTCAGTAAAGAAAATGGGAAGACATATAAAAATGTATTTTAAAGATATGTAATAGACAGATTTAATATTTAATATTGTACTATTCAGCATGCTAGCCAGTAGCCACATGTAGCCATATAAATTTAAATAAATCTAATTTAAGTTAAAGAAACAGTCCTTTATTTTCATTAACCATGTTTTAAGTGTTTCACTGGCTGCTGTGTTTGGACAGCATTGATTGGGTTTTATAAGCTAATATACATCCACAGTAAATTGTGACTGCTCCTCCTTTAGGTTAGTTTACATATATAGTAAGTTACAATAATTATACAGAAATTGATATTCCTGTATAAGAATAAAGAAAGCAATTCTGTAGTAAAATGGCCAATAACTATATGAAAGCAACATTCAATCTCATTAGAAAGCAAAAAATTGCAAATTAAAACTACCATACATTACCACTATATACTCAACTGATTGGATAAATTTTTAAGGTTTTAAGTTTAATTTTAATTGGGTGTGTCTATATGTAGGTGTGTGCATGTGAAGTGTAGTGCCCTCTGAGGCCAGAAGAGAGCATCAGATTCTCTGGAGCTGCAGTTAAAGGTGGCTGTGAGTTGCCTAATGTGGGTGCTTAGAACTGAATTCAGGGCTTCTGAAGAACAGTATCTCTCCAGATCCTAATTTTTTAAAATTAACAGTGTCAAGTTAAAAGATTGTATTGAATGTATTTTGTTTTTACATTGGTGAGAATATAGAATTAGAAGAATACATCTATAATTATACTCTTGCAGGTATAATTGGACATATCAGAAGATCTCATATATTATTGTATGAGGAGTCTTGGATAAGAAATTGAGATGACATAATACATCCATCCTGGAGTCTGTCCATAGGTCTTATCTGCATTCTCATATAGATTCAGAAACTAAAGCACAGCCTTAGAATGGAACAGAGCTGTAACCAACAATGTGACCACCTCTCAGAAATATGACATAGAGTAGGAGAAACCAAGAGGTGAAATAATACATGTGGTATGATTCTAGTCATGTAAGGTCATAAGACAACAGTAAAACATGCTGCTTAGGGACATATCAATTGTCGCTTAGTCTTTTGGCTAAGATGAAGTTGGAGAAGTATCTTTAAGATAAAATTATGAAGAAAAGGAGAAAAACAATAATTATAATATATGGTAGAAGAGGTATAGCATGAAAGACGTGAAGTTCCAGGATATGCTCTTTTGGGCCCTGGAGTAGTAGGAAGAGACCTTTTGGTGAAGTTGGTGGGAAATATGGCCTGCTGCCTGGCAAGTTTGTGGTATTTCATGTGAGGTCTTCAAAGGCTTGAAGACTGTTGTGAAATTATCCTTCAACTAAAACAAAAGCAAAAGAACTTTTGCTCTGGAGAGATGACCCAGTTAAGAACACATAGTGCTCTTGCAGAGGACCCAGGTTCAGTTCACATCACCCACTTTTGGCAGCTCACAACCTCTAGCTCTAAGGGATTTGATACCCATTTATAGACTCCATTGGCACCCATCTCACATGTACACATCCACATACATGTACACACCCACACATATGTACACATCCACACACATGTACACATCCACACACATGGGTTCACGCATATACATATAACTAAAAATGAATTAAATCATTAAAATATATCTCTGTGGATGTTATCATCCACAAAGCATATCTGTGGATTTCTTGAAAGAAAACTTCATCACAGTTACATCTCTAGGGTTTTGGACTGAACAAAATAAAAAAAGTTTTAAACATCTTAGCAAGTGTGCTAGCCTTTTGTTTATATGCTCTAACAGGAAGTAGACAGTTGGAAATTTCCTCCTTTGACTTATTTAATTCCAGATGAATCATTTGGTTTAACTTATCATTTTGACATATAAAATAAGCAAATCTAATATTTATAGATTCCTTAATGTGTGTCTGGCACTTCTAACCACTACGCTGTCTGCCTTCAAAGTACTCTGGACAAAGAAGAGACATTCCTTCGGACATCCCTGCCCATTTTCATTTTCATTTGGATTGAACATGGCTTATGTAAAGCACCTTCCTGATCAGCCTGCGAGGAAAGTCTTCAGCTTGGCACTGGCCCACTTACTTTGCCAAATCCTCATGTCTTGTCTTATTTCTGTTGAACAGTACACAGTCCTTTTTGGTGAGGACCTTTTTACCAATTTAGGAAAGCTACTTTTCTTTTTGGCTTTGAGCAACTAGAAGTTCTGCATAAGTCAGTCTCCTACGTCAGTTTTATTAATGTGGTCTTGATTCTAGTACCCAAATCTTTCCTAATGTATTTTGAGTTTATAATGCATTTTGATTCTATTGGCTTCTAGATTTGTCTCCACCTTATAAACTAGAACGACTTGAGGCAAACCACTGTGTTTTCTGAATTCTAAGTTTTCTCGCATGTTAAATGGAGAAAATGATTCTTATATAAACTCAGTACAGTGTCTGATAAACCCAGTTCCCAGTCAGTGGTTGTGGTGTCAGCATATTAGGTAGGTTATCGTTATTACTTTTATTTGCATTTAGGAATATACCAGAAAGTATTAAAGACAGCCAAGAAAGGACCATCTTGGTTATATTCATTTCTTTAGGTATATGTGTGTGTCAGTTTGAATGTGTGTGTACATGTGCCTATGCAGGCATGCAGAGGTCCAAAGAGGGTATTGGGTATCTTTTATCACTCTCTGTCTTTTCTTTTGAGGCAAGATCTCTTCTTGAACCCAAGGCTTAAGTTTTCCTGGCTAGGCTGGAAAGTGAGAAAGTCCCCCTGTCTCTGTTTCCCTCAGGTCTGAGTTACAGGTATTTGCTGGATGTCTGGCTTGTTACATGGGTGCTGGGTTTTGACTGCTTTCAACCACTGGGCCATCTCTCCCATCTTGCTTCTTATGCGCTCCTCACTTCTATAAGCAGAGTGTTCTGGCTACTATGGAAACCCAGAGAAGAGGTACACTCTGCAGTTAAAAACCTCATGTTGGGAGCTGGGTAATCCTGGCTTCAAATCCTTACTTTGCCATGAATGAGTGGTGTGGTGTTTGACAAGAAGTTTGACTTTGTAGTAAGTTTTGATTAGTAAATGAAAATATATGTATAAATGACATGGCATAATGGCTTGTGTATAATTATTCAGCAAATTATATGATTTCTTCTAGTTCTGTTTTGAATAATATTAGACCCTATCTTTAAAAATGAAGTAGAAAATGATATATTCCAGTATCAGATATTCATGGGCTCCGTTTGTTGATTGTGGATTTGATTAGCTCAAAAGGAAAGGAGGGAAAATATTTAAGCTGTAGCATTTGCTGCCAGTGTTCTTTCTCTCTCACCCCCCCATTCTCCTTCCTTTCCTCATCAATAAAATCAACCCTTGTTGGTACAGCCGGTTTTGACTTAGGTAGTCTTTACTGTCAATATGATGCTATGAGGATGGAAGCAGAAAAGCATGATAAAGATCAAATTGCTAGGATAATCAAGTCCTGGAGCCTAATCCCTCAGCTGAACTGAAGAATTGAGTAATACTCATTTACTGTAGTCTTTTCAATAAAACTATGCTATCATTATGCATCTGTCAAAGACCCCTGTCTAAATACTTTTATCTATCAACCAGCTCTTTTTACATTCTTTTTTTTTGTTTGGTTTTTTTTTTTTTTTTTTTAAGACAGGGTTTCTCTGTGTAGTTTTGTGCTTTTCCTGGAACTCACTTGGTAGTCCAGGCTGGCCTCTCACAGAGATCTGCCTGGCTCTGTCTCCCGAGTGCTGGGATTAAAGGCATGTACTTTTTACATTCTTAAGACACACATGTATATATTAAATAATCTCTAAAGATCTGTAGACTATTATTTCTGGCAGGAACTTTTGAGATTCTTATATGACATCCCAAGAGAAAAGCTCCTTGTCCAAGAGCCCATAGTTAATGATTTCCAAAGGTCCATGGGCTCTGGGCTCAGTTGGAGAGCCTGCCTTTTCTGTAGATTTAAACAGTTGGAATGCATAAAGCCTCTGGAGATCTTTCTTGGGAAATGACAGGGAAAGAGGTTAACATTTTCATCTGCACTCCTTTCAAATGTTAAAGATTTAGGACTCTCCTAGTTGATCATCTCGAGCTCCTCTTATTGAGGTGTTTCTGTTTTGCACATGTTCCTCGGCAACTTTCAGTTTGTGGTGCAATGGGAGCGAGACTGGGGAGCTTTTTAGTCAAGAGCTGCTCACTGGGCGGGTAACCTGTTAGGACAGATTCTGCAAGAAGCACCAGGTGTGCTTGGCCCCTGCTTCCCCTGCCTGTGCAAGGCCTGACTGAGATTCCACAGGGAGGAGCACTGATAATAGGCTCAGCCCCTGAGAAACTTTCCCTAGTTCTGCTCTATTTCTCGGGATTGGATGAAGGAGGACAGAAGGGCAGAATGGGTGCCTCTTTAGAGTGACAGAGAAGCACCAGGAGAGAAGAGATTTACCTGTTGCCTTCATCATCCTAACCGCGGTCATAACTAGTGTTAGCTATGAGCCATATGCTCTGGCCATATTTACATCTATCATCATTTAATTTTCACAAGGGCTCTCTGCAAGGTAGGTATTATCTCCATTTTACAGAGGAAAAAAATTTGACCCAAGACATTAAACATCTTACTCAAGGTCACACTGATTCTGTATCAAAGTCTTGGTAGACAGTAAAAAATCATGCATGTGTGTATAATTAACTTGCTCAAGACATGTGGATCATCTCTGTGTTTAAAGACCAAATGCCCAGCCTCCCTGGTGCATTTTATATTCTGAACTTTGCTGAGGACGCCATCTGTCTACAGAGCTATGAGCTCACCATATGATGGGAATAAAAAAAAAGCAGTTATTTTTTTAGCATGACTTACAGAAGTTATTACCATGTAGTGTACATTATATTCATTCTGGAGATGTATTTCTGAATTTCTAAATGCTACCTTGGCTTTAATAATCACACCCTTAAATTGTTCACATTTCCACGACTTCATGTAGATTGATGGTTTCTGTGGCCTCATTCGCTGTGGCGATGCTGTAGACGTCTGTTTTTTGTGCTGGACACCCTATCCTCACCTTGATGCCGCTCCAAATATCTGCCCTGATCTTTAATTACAATCCTCTAAGGGCTTGTCATAGCCAAGCTCGTCCTGCCCCTTGGCTCCCTCCGCTCTGCAGCCTGCTCCCCATCCACTATTACTCCTTGACCCGGCACTGCGCTGCTGCTCTCAGCTCTGAGCCTACTGCCAATTAAAAAAGCCTCCTCATTGGTAGCACCTTCTACTATCCTTACCCCTCCTCCATAAAAACCATGCTGTCATCTTTATATGTGCACTTGATTCTTAATTCTATGATTATACTAAATTCCATAACTTACTAGTCAAAAAAGTTAGCATATGAAGTGATAGGCTTTGTTATGACATTTTCACACACGTGTGATTGTGTGTTGTACTAATCTGTACCCCTCCTCTATTGTCCTTTTCATTTTTCTTTCCCATTCCTGGTGACAACCTTTCTCTATCATATAGTTCTCCCTTCTGCTTTGATGACACATGTATTCTGTTACACCCCTCCTCATCTTTTCCTCCTCTCTTATGGCCTTCTTTTTATTACACACACACACACACACACACACACACACACACACACACACACACACACAATTCCACATATGAGAGGAAACATGCAGTATTTTTCCTGAGTCTGACTTATTGCATTTCACATAATGATCTTCAGTTCCATCTATTTTCCTACAAATGCCATGATTTCACTTTATTTATGGCTGAAAAATTCCACTGTAGAAAAGTATCATAGTTTCCTCATCAATTCATCTATTGATGGGCACATGGGCTGGTTACATTCCTTAGTTATTATGTATCACCGTGAGTTTCTGTATGCAGAAGATAATTGTGTATTAAATTTTTTAAGTAGTAATGACATAATATGTAATTAATAGTGATATAATATACACATGTCCATGATAGTGCCCATTAGATATAAAGGAAATTTAAGTATTATGCCAATGTATTTCAAGTCATGACTTAGTCAGCTTACACTATAGACAATATACCCACAAGGACTCTTAAGTCGACAGATACCTCATAAGCTCTAAAGTTTAGAAGAATTATCTTAGAAAAAAAGGGAGAGCTAAAGTTCTATATTTAAAACATCTGTCCTTCCTTCCTTTCTTCCTTCTTTCCTCCTTCCCTCCCTCTCTCCCTCTCTCCCTCCCTCCCTTCCTCCCTCCCTCCCTTCCTTCCTTTTGCCTCTCCCTTCCCTTCTTCTTTTCCTCTCTCTCTTTCATAAAAAAAGAAAAAGCTTAACAAGTCACACTGTTAACCACAACAAGCAGAACTTAGAACGCAGGTGGACACTTGTCAAGAGTTGGGTTTATGCAACTTATTTTTGTGTCATTTCTCCAGAGCTTCTGGAATTCTGGCCTTGCAAATTTTGGAAAGAGATATTCTTGTATGGGAGTACCAGCAAAGTAGGCATTACTTTAGGCTCTGCTTTTAAATCTACCTTTGCTCAATTTTGCTAATTGAGACCACTGACAACAGTTCCAAGCATTGAGGACAGCTCAGCCACAGAGCAGCTGGTCAAGTTCCTTTAGTCAAGGGACACACAGCAATGTGTCAGTTTAGCTGCTTGCTGCCTGGGGTAAGAACTGAGTATCATGGAGACACTACTTCAACTTCCCAGTTTCTCACAGTTACAGAACTCAGATATAAATGTGATGTCTCTACCTCCAGATGGGTAAGGGAGCTTGACAAAGCTTTGGGTTATGTAACTTCACTGGGACTCAGTTTCTTCATGGGATGAGAGAGAGGGTATCTTAGTCAATGTTCTATTGCTATGCAGAGACACAGTGACCACAGCAACTCTCATAAAAGGAAGGATTTAATTGGGGCTGGCTTACAGTTTCAGAGGGTCATCCAATTATCCTCATGGCAGGAGCATGGCAGCATGCAGGCAGATATGATAGGTGAGGATTCTACATCTGCATCCACAGGCAGCAGGAAGAGAAAGACATTGGGCTTGGCTTGAGCATTTGAAATTCCAAAGTGCCCCCCAGTGACACACTTTCTCAATCACAGCCACACCTCTGAATCCCTGTCAAGTAGCACCACTCTCTAATTCAAGCAGATGAGCCTTATGGGGGCCATTCCTTTTCAAATCACCACAGGAGACTTGAATTAAGTCAAGCAGGACCACTCTTTAAATAAACTGGATAATCTAAATTTGGATCATGACTCTCATTCCACAGAGATAATTCTTGCCAACATGATCCATTGCATGACTCCTTTAAGTCATGAGTAGGAAATAGGAGACTCAAGACAGATTGATGAACTTAACTTAATTTTGCCCAGATAATGAGGTAAATATTTCATATGCTTGTAATTGCTAATCACAACATAGCCTTAAAAATTTAGTAGCATTACTGAAAGGGGGACAGAAATCTTCATTCATGTGGTTATTTGCCTCATTTCATCTTATCCTCCCTCTATTCTCTCTTTTCCTATTAAATGGCTGCGACACATACTTGAAATATACATGATCTATAACTAGCATTTTTTGTGATTATGAAGGTAACATATGCTCATTTGGGGATATTTTAGGGAGAAAAACAGAAAAGTTGGCAGAATGAAAACAAATCACTCAAATTCTGACAAAGACAATTGATATTGCCTTCTAGCACTTTTGTATGCAATTTTAAATAGATGAAACCACAGCATTTCTTCTGCTTCTGTTTTTATTTAACTTCACAGCATAAACATAAGGATTATTCTATGTTATTAAAAACTCCTGGTAAACATAATTTTTTAGGCTGTTTAGCATTCTGTCATAGTGCTATAGCATAATTTACTTAACCACCTTCTTAGTGTCAGCCTTTTAATTACTTTCAATTTTTCACTGTTATAAATGATGCTGCACCAAAGACGTTGGTGTATAAAGCTTTTCTGTCTGTATTTTGCATTATTTCCTTAGGAGACATTCCCAGAAGCTGAATTATAGGGTCAGAGGTGTGAATATTTTTAAGGCTGCTTGGTCCATAATCCCAATTGGATTTTCTAAAATTATTTGTGTTCTTTTATGCTCCCTTGTGAAGATGTCATGTTTCATCCTACCCTTGTCTATTGCTCTTCAAAAGCAAGTAATCTTTAGGGTAGTTAGGTAAAAATTGCATTTTAATGATGGACTAATTTTTATTTCTATAACTGATATTTTAATACCTTTCCATGTATGTTCATTATAATTTCTCTTGTGATATTTCTGTTCATATCTGAAGTAAATTTTAAATTACTTGGCTTATTGGTAAACATAACATGCTATCAGTTAATAAGAAGAGAGAGATACAAACTCCGTTTTTCTCTTTAAAATGTTGGGTTGGGTTATGGCTAGTGAGATGACTCAATGGGTGTCTTAGTTTTATTGCCTGTTCCTGTGATAAAATACCCTGACAAAAGCAAATGAGAGAAGAAAAGGCTTATTGTGGTTCCTAGTTCCCAGTTATAGCCCATTATTGCAAGAAGTCATAGGGAGAGGCACTCAGGACAGCTGGTCACATCACACTCATAGTCAAGAGCCAGAGAGCAAGGAAAACATACATGCTTGTACTCAGTTTGCTCTCTCCACTCTTACACAGTTCAGAATCCTTCACCTAGGGAATGGTGCCACCCATAGTGGGTCTTCTCACCTCAATTAACATACTCAAAATAGTCTCCCATAGATAGGCCCATGGGCCAATCTGATTTGGACAATCTTTGTTGAGACTACCTTCCCAGGTGATTCTAGATTGGGTCAAGTTGACAATTCAAAGAAACTACCACAAAAGGTAAAGAAGCTTACTGCCAAGCTTGAAAACCTGAGTTTTATTCCTAGGACCCACACGATAGAGAGAACTGATTTTTGCAGGTTCTCTCTGATGTCTGTGTGTGCCGTGATGCATATACCAATAAATAAATAAATAAATAAATAAATAAATAAATAAATAAATAAATAAATGTAATATCTTTTAAAAAATTATTGGGCTGAGGTGATGGCGTAGTGGCTTAAGCTTTCTATGCAAGCATGAGGTCCTGCCTGAGCTCAGATCACCACCACCCATGTAAAAGCCAGATGTGGTGGTGAATGTCTGTAATCCCAGTTCTCCACAGCAAGACTGGAAATGAAGACAGAAAGAGCCCTGGAAGCCTTGGGCCAGCTAACTTGGCCCATGCAGCAGAAAATAACAAAAGATCCTGTCTTAAATAAAGTAGAAGGAGAAAGCTCATGCAGAGGTTGTGCTCTGACTTCTAAAATGTGTACCATAGCATGCATGCCCCCCATTCTCTCTCTCTCTCTCTCTCTCTCTCTCTCTCTCTCTCTCTCTCTCTCTCTCTCTCTCTCTCTCACACACACACACACACACACACACAAGACTTGTGTTGTTTTTATTGTTGCTCTTAGTGGAGTTTTTCTGTAGATCATTATTTTTGTGAAATCTGATTTTACATATAAGCTTTCATAATGTGATTCTAAATAGATAGTTTTCAAATATCTAGAGATTAAATATATAGAATTAGGTTTTATATGTGGATTTTCAGATATATATTAAAGTGAGAATACAGTCATGTAAAATTTTCACAGATATCTAGGTAGCTTGTGAGGGTCAACAATTTTCTCATATTTCTGCAGTTTGGCACTAGTAAATGTTGATCAGAGAATTTGATGCACAATTAATTTTTAATATTTTATCTATATCTTCCTGCTTTTTCCCAATGGAGTAGTTGATTTGAATGACAGTGGTTCATGATGTGTCTTTCCCTTGAAGTCACAGTTTGAAGACTTTCCTGTTGCTAAAATTCTTCTGGGGATATTGCTAATGGTTCCTGTCACCCTTTGCCCCCCACCATCTGTTTTCTGCGTCATTCTCCACAGGCACAGGAGTAGCAGGAACACATATGGCCTCATCAAGTAGCCATGCAATTAGAAATCAGTGTGTGTACAGGTCCTATGAATATTTTATTGATAATATTGATGAAATAGTGTTTGCTATTTTAAAATATGACTGTTTAGATGCAATTCAAAAGCTGTTCATAATGACTTAATCAAATTTATTTGTACAGACGTACTTAAATACGGGCCAAGTGTTAGCCATTGATCAATGTTGATCAAGCCAATTTGAATATTGAACAAAGCCCAGAGCCAACAGAATGTTTCTCAAGGGAAATGGAGATGTTCCTGGTCAGAAACCCAGTCTGCCTCCAAGTCTTTCTTCCTACTCTCAGCTTGGAATCCTCCAGCTCCATCAGTGAATATATACCTGCAGGAGGTCAAGTGCATTAGCATTTGTAACAAGTCTTAAGGCTCATTCTCTACAATTCCTGTTATTTCACATTGTCCTTGGGGGCTAGTAGAATACTGCTATTCCCCCAAAGTCTTCAAGAGAACTGAATCATATGGGTCATCAGTGGTCCTTGGGATCCTTTTTGGAAGTTTGGACCTTGCCATACAATGCTGGGCTTTTGAGAATGTTTGAAATTTATGGAGAGAACTATTTTCATCCAGGGCATCAATCTCTGCCTTACCTCTGTAACTTCTGATCAGCTAAAAGGAATAAATAAATCCTTGTAAATTAGAGAGAATGGCAGGTCCAGCTTTATTTTGTGCACAGTTACAGTTCCAGGTGCCTGGGAATCTGTGCCCCCTCCAGACTCTTGTGTCAATTAGGGAACTTCACTAACAGAGAGAAGATAGGTCTATACAGTGTGATATTTCATTGTAAGAACAAGGTAGTTTTAAAAGCAATATTCTTCATAAAGACAGTAGGGACAGAGAATGGTATGGACATTTTATTGAATTTGATAAATAAGCATAAAATATGAATTAGAACTGGGCCATTGGGAGCTGGAGCTTGTAATTTCTTCCTTTTGCTCTGTCACTAGTGAAAACCATTTTTGAGAGTTAATTTGAGGGCTCTGTTGTTGGGGACACTCCTGTTAGCCCATGGAATCAGTTCCATTCATCCCTACGCTTCTGTATGCACAATCACAGGATGGTTTCTTTGGTTTGGATCTAGTCTCTGTCATTTATTAACTATAAATTTGGGCAAGTATTGTTATCATGATGTCAAATGACCAATGGAGTGTGGTGCCTAGTGTAGAATGAGTGTTAACATTAGTTATCATCATTGTTTTTGGAAGCCTCTTTGGAGTTCATTAGAAGAGAAAGATTTTAAGCACTTGGGCTCAAAGAAATGGAGGCGGTTGGGAAGACAGGAGGACACACCCGAGGGTGCTAACCAGCGCTTTGGTTCTTTACCACCAAGGAGCAAGGTGGCACTTCACAGTTATATGTTTGGTGATTTGGAAGAGCATCCTACACTCACTATTAATTGTTATTGATTTGGTCAATTTCTTCAATAGTTTCTCTTGGGTCTATGTACCTCTTTGGTGTGGAGGGTGATGGGAATGGTGATGGCATGGGCTGTCTGGATAAGATGCATGGAGTTCACTATCGAGGATAAATAGAGAATACAACCTTACAGTTGCCAGTCTGATACCTTTTTACCAGTGCCATTATAAATTTCACTTTAAAAAGCTTTGTAAACTGGTTTTTATTTCTTTAGAAGGGCGATGTACCTCATCTGGATGGTAAGTGAGAACAGTTAAATTTAGAATCACTAAGGAGAATATCAACTTCCACAAGGTTAAGAATAAAATTCCAGATTGTCAGGGAAGTCGTGTGAACTCCATTCATTTGTAACACACCTATTGAGAAGCACCTAGTAATGCCTTGAAATGGACATCATAGGTTTAAATGTAATTCACTGGAGCCTGTAATTCTTCCAGGGCTTAGTAACATTAACTCTGGTCAGGACCTTCATAGAAGGAGAGGGAGGGTACTGATGCAGGGGAGATGTTCTTCCTTCTTGAATTTGATTCACAGTCCCATCAGAAGAAAAATGCCAACATCTTGGCAGAAAACACAGATTTGCATATTATTCACAGACATTTGCATACTGAGTTCAAGAGGCTCTATCTTCAAGTATGTAAAATAAATAGTGTAATCTACTGCAATTGTGTTCCAATCCAGTATCCAGTGCATTCCACAAATGAAATACATAACACATTTAAAGATCACGTTCCAGAAGACGGAAGATGGCAATCAGAGGAAGGTGGTGGTGAATTAGTAATACTGCCAGGGAGCGGGGCCTGTCTGGTGTGGCTGCAGTGTGAGCTGGGTAAGCTGCTGCCTCAGATGTCCTCTGCAGAGGAAGTCTGCTTGGGTGGGTCTCACTCCTCTGGAGTCTGCAGTGTCAGAGCTCTTGGTGCCAAGGTACTCCCTCTGCCAAGGTGGAAAATATCACAGTCGTGTCTCGACAGTGCTGCCGTCTCCTAAATCCTCAGGGGGCTGGACAAAAGTCACACTATGGCATCTGGGCATGGTGGTGCACACCCTTAATCCCAAAATGAGGAAGGCAGAGGCAGGCGGTGGCTATCAGTTTGAGGCCAGCCATGTTGACACAGTGAGTCCCAGGCCAGCAAGGGCTACATAGAGAGACCCTAACTCAAAAACAAAAAGAATCACACTATGTGCAGGGAAAAGCCTGACACCTGCATTCCATTACATCCTATGGATCTTCCGTGTCTGAGCCTAGAGACCTAATTAACTATGCTGGTACAGCATTGAGATAAGGGATAATTGGGAGAAACCCAATCAGTCCTAGCTTCACAAGCCTTCAAGAAGTACCCGTCTCCTCAATTCACATTGCTCTACCAAAAATGGTTTTGCTCAGTAATGCTACTTATAGTTAAGTCCCCTGGCTTCCTTCTATAACTAGATCACCACACTTTATCTTCTCCTAAATGAAAATGCTTGAGCTGTTACTGGACAGGCTAATTATCAGGCTGTTCAGAGTACACTATTGCCTAACATAGTTTATTCCCTGAGAGATGATGTTAGGTGGGTAAACCTCATAGGATGTAAAAGCCAATGTTCCTCCAGTGTAGGGAGGATAGAGTTAGGTCAGGAAGACACTTTGCATGGTTCCCACTCATGTGAGGGTCCCACCCATTGCCTTGATCAAGCTTTAGGCATGTTTTACATTTTTCTTTTATTTTTGAGATAATATAATTGTGACATTTCTCCCTTCCCTTTCCTCCCTTGATAACTTTCCATGTATCCCTCCTTGCTCTCTTAAAAATTCATTGTTTCTTTTTCATTAATTATTGTTACATGCATATGTGCATGTACACATATATTCCCAAATCTAATTTGCTCAGTCTGTATAAGGTTACTCGTATGTATGTATTAAGGGCTGACCATTAGATGCTGGGTAACCAGTTCATGTACTTCCCTGGGGAAGATTTTCTCCCACTCTCCGTGTTCCTCAGTTGCCTGCAGGTCTTTGTATAGGGTTGAGATCTTGTGGGCTTTTCCCCATCTACTTTGGCATACCTATTGGTGTGGTCCTTGTTCAGCTCATGTTTAAACAGTCATGTTGCTAAGGCTTTCTAGGAGTAGTTTCTGACATTACTAGGAGACACAATCTCACAGCAAACTCCCCAATTCTTTTGCTCTTACAGTCTTTATTTCTTCTGAAATGTTCTCCAAGCCTTAGGTGTGGGAGTCTTTTATAGATATCTCAGTTGAGACTGGGCTCCACAACCCTGCATTTTGATTGATTGTGGTTTTCAGTAACAGTCTCTGTCTGTTGCAAAGAGAAGTCTCCTTGATGAGGGGTGAGGACTGCACTTGTATCTGTAGCTAAGAGCCTCAGATGAGAGAGAACATGTGAGGCTCACTTTTCTGAATCTGGGTTTCTTGACTCAATTTGCCTTGGTCAAGCTTTCCTTAGAGGCCTGAAGAAGACCAAGTCTTCTGATCCACCGCAACACTGACTGAAAGTGAGCTCTGTTCTGTTGATGGTATGTTTCTGTCTGTGACCGCCCAGTATTTCAGCTTCCTGGATTCAGATGTCCTTCTTCTTGTCACTTGAACGAAGGCCAGCTATATGCCAATCTTACCACTGCAAAAATGCAACCTTGGTGGCATCCCAGAAGAGCTTTGAGCTTGAGAGCTCAACTGTTTAGGAGGGTAGGGAATGGTTTGGCATAGTCTTGGGGAACAGATGGGCTTTACTGTGATTTTCATGCCAGCTCCCGCCACCCCTCATCTCTAGGTAAGTCACTTAACCTCCTGCACTTGCTTTTTCCATTTGCAAGATGGGTGTTTAATACGTACGTGCCTTGCAGGTTTTTGGAGAATTAATTAGGCAAAGGTTACAAAGTAGTTGGAAAATGAAGCACTAAATGTTATTAAGTTGGATAATTATTCTGTGCTAACTTAAAATTCCTTCAGCAGACTTGGATATAAAAGCAATTTTTGTGCTTTATCCCAGGCTAAATAGGTACATGGCAATTTTGTTTTCTGTGCATCGATGTGTTATGTATATTAATTTAGTGGTTAATCACTGCCAGTTGTCTCTTTTTTAAAATCTATATTTAAAAACAAAATGGGAGAGTTGGGGGAGGGGGAAAACATGATTTTTTTTTTTAAAAAAATCTCTTTGTATGCATCCACCAAAAAGATCTTTATTTTTATTTCATGTGTATGAGTGTTTGCCTACATGTATTATCTGCACTACATATATGCATGGTGCTTGTAGAGGCCAGAAGAGCATGTTGGATCTCGTGGAACTGGAGTTACAGATAGCTGTGAACCACCATGTGGACAGGGAATTGAACCTGGGTCCTTTGCAAGAGCAGCCAGTGCTATTAAACGCTGAGCTATCTCTTCCACACTGAATTGACTCTTTTTAACATTCTAATTATTTTACCAATTTCACCGTGTGCTTTCATTATTTTTTACTTTCTATTTTTAATACCAACTCAGCTCTTTCATTGTTTGCTCAACTGAATTAGATGTTTGTTTGTTCATTTTGATGCTGGGGACCAACCCGTGTGTGTGCTAAGCAAGTGTACTGCTATTGAGCTGTACAAAGGAGCCAGCAGATCTCTAGAATGGATGAAGGTGGTCTGGGCACCGTGTCAGGCCTGGGGGCTAGGCTCACGGCCATCATGACAGAGTCAATGTCACCATGTGTTGGAGGCTACAACACAGTTTTCCTCACATGTCTGAAAGAAGGTGGATGTACTCATGCCTGGCCAGCCAACCAGCTGCAGAAGTAAAATACAGATCCGAGCCAGTGAAGTATTTATTGACCCTCTTCTCTTTCCAAGATGAGCCAAAGAAATGAAACCTATGAGATCCACAACTCCCCATCCTTCGCTACTCATTTTCCATAATCGTTACTTGCCCTGGAAGACTGGCAAAGTGTGAGACTGAAGAAAGTTCCCAAGTGCTCTGAAAGCAGGCCACACTGACTAAGCACAAGCCTGGCCTGTAGGGAGTCAGATTTCTTTTCCTGTTCCTATTCATGCTTTTGATGCTTTTTTTTGGTAAGAGTTCCTTTGAATTCTCTGCCTTTCTCTCCCACCCTGACATATTAGTTTTCTTTTTTCTTTTTTTTCTAAGCTTTGAGGAGAGACAGAACTTTTATTTCCACGAAGTTTTTATACCTATGAAGGTATTTAAAAACATCAATGGAAGTGTGTTTTATAAAAGGTCTTTGAACTGTATGTTCACTTGTAAGGTATTTGTTTGTGTAAATATTATCTATTGCCGAAGAAAATTTCCAGAAGTCACTAATGCTATTCAAATGTTATAATCTATTATCTTTTTGTTTGTTTTTATTTTATGTGTCTTTGTGTGTGTGTGTGTGGTTTTTTTCTAAGCTGTTTCTCCTCACCTTTGTAATTGTTTCCCAGATTGACAATTTATTTCCCAGTGCCTGCATTGCAGGAGTTGGGTAAATTGGTGATTAAAAAAGCATGAATCTGGAGATAGTTGTCCGGCTGTGTGTTTCAGCTCCTCCATCTAGTAGCTGTGTAGTCTGAGTTACTTTAAATCTTCTGTACCTCAATTTATTTTTATGTTAGATGGACTTATAACCCAGCCTTATGCAGTGAGTAACTGTATTACTGTGAAGAGCCCTTGAGGCATAGCACATAATGAGTGATATGTATGTGCCTAAGAGTAAGGACTTGTCCTGTGGACCTCTGCTGTGCTGATGCCATATGACATTTTCTTAGGAGACACTGAAGTATGGAGCTGGCATGTATCAGAAGATCAATGTTGGGGAAAGATGTGAGGGCATCTACTGTAGCGGTTCTCAACCTTCCCCATCCTGTGATCCTTAATTCAGCTCCTCATGTTAAGGTGATACCCCCAGTCATAAAATTATTTCCTCGCTGCTTCATAACTATAGCTTTATACTGTTATGAATCATAATGTAAATATTCTATATGTGGGGTATCTGCTATGCAACCCCCAAAGGGGTCTCACCCCACAGGTTGAGAATCACTGTTCTAGAGTTACCTGGTTTGAGTGGTGGATGAATAGTGGACAGCCAATGGGCAGCCAGCACCTGTTTGGGTCAGGTTCTTCCCCTGGCCTGTGGGAAGACCTGCTGCTCCTTCACCTGGCTGTCTATGCAAAAAAATCCGTCACCCCAAACACCCACTCTAGTTTAGCCTCCCAAGTCCATCGTTTACAATTGACTACCTGTTAGCGTCTCTGCATTCTTATTTCTGTTCTTTTCATTGGTTGAGTATGGTCCAGGACCCAACCTTGGTCCAAAGGCAGAACAAGTTGGAACATGTAGATCAGTAAAGAGGGTGACATACAGGGTACTCCTTCTAAGGCAGCTTCTATATGACTTGTTTCAATTTTTAAATAAAATTTATAGTAAGAAATACATTTGACATCAAAATAGCACATACACCTATAAAAATAAAATTGAAAACAACCTTTAGCCTCCACCTTGACAGGAACTGGGATATGTTGATTTGTTCAATTAAAGAAAAATGCTACCTGTTACTGGCCTCAGGCTTATATGTGCTGGGATGGGGTGGAGTCCATGGGTTCTTGAGACTTTAGGATTGAAAACAAGAACCAACTTTCAGGTTGTGAAAACTGAAAAGACATGCACATATGTCAAATATTCCCCAAGGTTGAGTGACTGATTAGAACTTTGTGATTATGGAGTTGGAATGTTGCAGATACAGATAAAATTATCTGGGCTATCTTTAGTCTCTTTGATAGCCATTCATTGCCCATATCTGTGTTTGACCTAATATCCTTTCCACCATCATGTAAAATCTTTGAAATGTACTAACCAATCAACCTCTACTAACCTAAAGAATGTCATCGGGTAATATCCAGACCTGTATCAGCCTTCCTTGCTTTGCTCTAATACAGCACAGTATTTGGAAAATGACCTAATTTATGACTTTCTTTTGTTCTGTATCTATAAAAAAAATTGTACAACCAATTCCATGTTGGAACATGTTATTCTGAGCAACTCAAACCCATGTTCCTGGGCCATAGTGACTCATCTTCGGCTCAGAATAAATAACCTCTTATTTCCTTTGAGGTGAGAGCTGTGTTTTGCTTTAACAGTTGGTAGTTTCCTAAAGCAGACTAAGGTTTCCTTCAGACACCCTCCCCTTCTCCACCTCCCAGACCTGGTGCTGGATGAATGAAGTGGGATCAGGATGTGTGGTACAGGCAAGCATGGAAGACTCCACCCACAGAGTGGGAGACACCATTCACACAGAGGGTGAAGAAGAACAGAAGAACAAGGAGTGATGGTCATCCTGTTGATGTGGAGAAGTTTGCTGAGGAAGGATTCTAACTCACCCCGCTGGCAGCAAGTTCTTCAGGATGTACAGTAGTGCTCTATGCTTAGGGACAGGTGTCACACCTGCGCCTTCTTTATTTGATTGAAACTCAGGTCACATTTTTGACTCCAGCTACTATTTTTCTGTGGTTTACTATTTATATTTCATTGTCCATTGGTTTTCCTATAATGCATTGGTGGCATCTAGAAATTGCTGTCAAAGGTACAGATCTTCTTCCCCATGTCAGGGATAATCACGTCTCCTTTCTCTACGTTGTGGTGCAGGGGACAGTTTTTAATGTCATTGTCCTCTTCCATCTTCTCACATGTTTCAGACCTATTATCTGATTCTCTGAAAGACTTCTGTGGCTTGATGATGTTCTGTGGAAATAGATGTGACCTCCTCCAGGATGTCTTTTTGGTTTCTCTTAGCCACTGTCACAAACCAGCTCAAATGACAGACTAGATAAACCTGAAGCTTATTTGTCTCAGTCAAGTCAGACCTTACGATGTATACATTTTTATCAAGCTAGAATGAGAAGAAATGCTCCAAGTTTGAAAAAAGGCATCTGCAAAATCTCCCTAGATAGCATCTTAGCAGTGAAAAAGTAACTGCTCTAAAAATGGAACAAGGAGCTGGGTGGTGGCACAGAGCCTTTAATCCCAATATTCAGGAGGCAGAGGCAGGTGGAGTTCTGTGAGTTCAAGGCCAGCCTGGTCTACAGAGTGAATTACAAGACAGCAAAAGCTACACAGAGAAACCCCATCTGAAAAACAAAACAAAACAAACAAAAAACAAAACAAAACAACAACAACAAATGGGACAAGGAAGTTCATCTGTGCACAGTTATCTTGGAGACCATTGCCAGGACTGTAAACTAGAGAAGTAAAGAGAAAAGCAAACCTATCTTTATTTACAGGCACCATAATTATAAGAAGGTTTAAAACACTGTGCCCAAGAAAGCCACAAAGCAGAGTAGGTTAGTGTAGTGAGGTCACAAGGTGTAAGGTATTAATTCATAAATATATTAATAAATTTATACAAAAATTTATATATTATTTACTACTAGTGGACAATTAGAAATTAGGACTAAGATATAATATAAAATATACTTTACAGATATATTTTATGAAATTCTGCCTCAATAGAAAACTTGTTTACTTTTTCTCATATATTTGCATAAATTTAACACCACAAATCCTGATAGACATTCTCTGTAGAAATTAACAGTTAAAAGTTGCATGAAAGATCAAAACAGCCAAAATGATTTCAGTATAAAAGAATGGAACTGTGGGCTACACGCTGGCTATCAACAGGATTGTCTCTACTGCAAAGCAGAGTAATGACGACGGTGTGCTGTTGAATGAGGAGGGATGTAGCGATGGATCCCAGTAGGACCCACTAGTAGACTCACATTCTCTCCGTTCTGACAAAGACTCACATTCCTACCATTTGACAAAGCTGATGAGGTAGTGGAGGAAGAATCTTTTTAATAAATGGTGTGAGGACAGTAGCACATCTATCCATGCACAGGGTACACAAACACTCATGAATCTTGATGCAGTCCTTATATAAACGATTAAAGTTTTAAACTTGATGGTTATTATTGTAGAATTCTGAAACTAAATATGCTTTAGAAAAAGATCAGAGAAAAATCTCTCATGTTTTGATTATAACAATGATTGCTTAGATACATGAAAAGTGCATGAACCAGGCAAAATAATTGGCAAATTGAACTTTAAAAAAAAATAAGACTTCTATTCTTGGAAGAGAATTGCTAAGGACATTATAAGATAAATATAAAGTGGGAGAGAAATTTGAAAAATTCACATCATACATAAAGGTCTTATACCTAGACTATATAAATAACCTTAGTAAAACAAACACACAGAACACTTAAACATGGAGAAAAGACATGAGCAGACACTTTGCCAAAATAGAGAGACTAAGCTCTCGGGAAGAGCCCTGGCATCACTGGTTAGAAGAAAGTTCAAGTAAACACTACAAAGAGATACCACTAAATATGGGCGGCGGTGGTGGCACATGTCTTTCATCCCAGCACCTGGGAGGCAAACGCAGGGGGTTCTCTATGAGTTCAAGGCCAGCCTGGTCTACAGAGCCAGCTGCAGGACATCCAGGAATGTTATACAGAGATATCACTAAATAAAAGTAGACTTTTAAAAAGTGAAGGGGATAGGGAGTAAGGAAGGAATGGCCATGGAAACAAGAGAAGGCAGAAAGAGAGAGGCAAAGAAGAGTCACAGACTTGGTAGGAGTGTTCACGGGGGCCGAAGAGACGGCTCAGCAGGGAAAGTGCTTGCCGTGCAAGAATGAGGATGCAGTTGGGTCCTCAGAACCACTTACAGCCAGATATGGTAGTGTGCCTCTATAGCTCCAGAATTCCCTGGGTGAGATATGAGAAACCCTGGAAACATGAAGGCCGCTGGTGTACACAGTGTTGAAAAGCAAGGACTCTGTTTCAAATATGGTAGAAGGTAACAACAGACACCAGAAGTTGTCCTCATACCTTCACACTTGTGTTGCAGGCTTATGCCTTCTCTCTCTCTCTCTCTCTCTCTCTCTCTCTCTCTCTCTCTCTCTCTCTCTCTCTCTTCTCTCTCTCTCTCTCTCTCTCTCTCTCTCACACACACACACACACACACACACACAGAGTCTTTTATGAAAAGAATAAGAACACAGAAGAGCAGAAGAGTAGTTGATAGGAACTCATAATGTTATAGCCACTTTGGAAAGATTTGCCTGTTTCTTGTAAAGGCTTACCTTACCCAATAACCTTGCTGTCACTCTGGCAGGACCTCCTTTTGAGGTATAAAAGCGTTCATTTACACTAAGAACTGTATGTGAGTGTTCGGATAGCTCTATTCATGATCCCAGAAAGGGGAAATACTGAAATATCCATCAATAGTAAACTAGTAAACGCATTGTGGTATATCTACACAAGGGAATATTACTTGGAAATAAAAATGTTAATGTTTTAATATAATAATATTGAAGAATATAAAAAGCCATTTTGTCAGATGAAGTTTAGACACAAAAAGTTGTCACACTGTTTTATTCCATGTACGGGGTGTTCTAGAATAGGAAAAACATGAGAGAAATCAGATCAGTAGTTGCCAGGGGAAGCAGAGGGGTCAGGGACTAACCACAAGGAGTACAGGTCCTCTTGGGGCATATCACTGTCATGATCCTTACATCCTGCATACTTTTCTATGTATGAATCTAAAAGGGCGAATTGTAATGTATGCAAATCATACCTCAGTAAACTGGACCTTAAAAAAAGATTTTGTTATTAGTCAAAATTTACATACTGAGATATGCATGAATGAATAATTTATTTGTCAGTTCCATTTAGCAATAATGAACCTGTACATTTGCATAGCACCTCCTTTTGATTTGTGAACTACTTTCTGATTTTTCCATGGATATCTTACAACCTCACAGAACAGGCAACATGCTCATGTTTCAGTAATGATCTTTCCACTAAGGTTCGGAGGGGGAAAAGTAGTGTATTGAGGTCACATAGTAAATCTTTTTCAAATTGAGTTTTACCTCTTTATTTCAAGGAAAAAAGTGGAGACTGGGAGCTGGGCATTGGTGGCGCAGCCTTTAATCCCAGCACTCGGGAGGCAGAGCCAGACGGATCTCTGTGAGTTCGAGGCCAGCCTGGGCTACAGAGTGAGTTCCAGGAAAGGCACAAAGCTACACGAGAAACCCCGTCTTGAAAAACCAAAAAAAAAAAAAAAAAAAAAAAAAAAAAAAAAAAAAAAAAAAAACCAACAACAACAACAACAAACACCCAAAGTGGAGACTGGGATGTGGAACCGGGCTGCAGACAAGTGCATGGGATGAAAGAGGAATGGTGATTGATTAGGTATGGGATAGAGGCTCACCATCTCCTTGATTAAACCTCCACGATAACTGTGATGGGCCCGCAGTTTCTTCTCTCAAGTTATGTGATGACATCTGAATATACATTAGGAGGGAAGATGAGAGGAGGAAAGATCCTGTGAGATGGTCAGGACTTTTTCTCATTCTTATAGTGCAAGAGATGGAAAAAACCTTACATGTGTTAGCAAAGTTCTCTACCCCTGAGTGACAGCCCCAGCCATGAAGTCCAGCTTTAGAGGAATCAGAATACAGTGTGGAAAGCTGGAATGGGATGATTTTAATGGGGAATTTTGCTTTGGAATAAGAAAAGACCTCAGAGGAAACATGGTGGTAAAAACAATTCATGGCACTTTACCAGGAAATAATGAATTTGGTAGAAAAATGGAGAAAGCAACAAGATTTGACTTACATCTGAACATAAATTAGACAAAGGAGCTGGATGTGGCAGCATACCTGTACTCCAGTACTCAAGAGGCGGGGTGAGGGGGACGCGAGTTTCAGGACAGCCTGAGGTACATAGTGAGAGACCTGTCTCAAAAATAGCTAAATAAATAAGACGAAGACAAATGACGAGGACATGTGAAAGCATATGAAAATGTTTCAAACATGCTAGCCTTGAAGCGAGGCAGGTAACACAACAAATGTATGGAACTGTGAAACTAGACCTTGATGAGTTACGAATGAATAAGATCTGAGTCACCAGCTCGGCTGGGAGAGAGGGAGGCATGGGGGACATGGGTAAATCCCAGGTAGAAATACAGTCCTGGAGATATAGAAAGACAAGAGAAGAGACAAGAATGGCCCAGAGAGGGTGAAAGAATAGAGAAGGGGTGCCCGCCGTCTGCCAGTAAGAGGGTACCAGGAAATGCATAGAGGCTACACACTGAGAGATGCTAGACACACAGCAGCAGGTCATTCATCTCGTCACTCACCACTGAGGAAAATTAGAACATCAAGAACGGAAGCAACTGCTGTGGCTCGCACACATGTAGTAACAGGTGGTTTTGGTAGAGCAGGATGGCTGAAAGGATGGAGACACGCAAACAGAACCTTAATGAGGACATTTTGTGACAGAGAACACAAGATGAGGAAGAGAAAAGACAGCTTGGAGTAAGACAGGCAGGCTATAAACAAGATTCTTCATGCACATGTACTTAACGTGAAACACACACACACACACACACACACACACACACACACACAGCCAAAATGAGCCAAGAAAATCTAAAAACTGGAAAGTACTTGGTAAAGTTGCAGGGTTTCAGGAACCCTGTAGAGCAGTCTACGTGGGTCAGGAGAAGCAATAGACGGAAATGGAGGTTTAGAAGGCACAGACCTAGGATGGAGGGAGGAAGGGAGAAGTCTCCAAACATGGCCAGTTGGAAGCAGTAGCTCCGGGTCATTGTACTGATCTCATGTCACCGCAAGGAAATGTTCGTGTGAGAAGAAACTGCTTCCCTGCAGTTTATTATTTCAATCCAATCGCCTAGTGGATGTTTTCTGATAGGCACCTTGGTTTCTTATTTATTATAAAATTGGGATCTGAACTTCTCAACAGCAGTCGCTAGTATCAGGAGGCCAGGAGGAACTGCCATTGCCAAAGTAAGCCAGCGCAGTTGGCCTTCCGAGCTCCTCTTAAAGGCAGATGCAGGTCCCATTTGCTGTGGAGGCTGAGAATAGATGGGATTCAAAGGAAGCACATACGATCCTTCCTCTCCGGTCCTTCCATCGGCCTGTGCCAGTCTCACATGTTAAATCCTGGTTCCTTAGCTGAGCCTCATTTCTCCGCATCCCTCCACAGCTGTAGGTAACTGCTTTTCTTGCAAACCTGCTGCTGGCCGGGCTTCAGCCTCTGCCATCCCTGGACCGCCCCTGTGCCGGCTGCCTTTCCGACTCAGTGCACCCTTGCTGTAGTGTCGTGGCTCAAACAAATGCCTCGCCTTAGATCCACCAGATCCTCCTGAACTCAGCTCAAAGGCTGCTTCCTGGAGCTAGGCAGAGGGCTCAGTTGGTGTAGTGCTTGAGGTACAATCCTGAGGATCCGCGTCCACCCCAGAGCCCATGTAAAAAACCTGGGCATGGTGGCATGCGCCTATCATCCTAGTACTGGGAAGGCAGAGAAAGTAGGCTCCCTGAGGCTCACAGACCAGCCATCTTAGCCTAATTGGTGAGCTCCAGGGCACAGTGAGCGACTCTGTCTCAAGTTATAAGGTGGACAGTGCCTGAATAACAGCTCTCACATTGGGCTCCTGCCTCCACTCATACATAGATACAGTGCACATGTACTCACAGGCATGAACCACCCCAAAGCCGATTTCTGGTAGGCTCACTATCTTCAGTACACAGTCCAAGAGCACTCTCCCCCATCCTTATTCCTATAACCTATGCCCCTTTCACACCACTCCAGTATTCAGCTAGGCCTTCCCGTATAGTGAAGTGTCCGTCCTGTGGCAGATGCCAAGTCTTCACCCTGACACATGCTGCTAGCTCATGGGCACACAGCTAGAAACTGATGATGTTTGGAATTCAGAGGAATTTTTGGTGTGTGAAGTTGTTTCTCAAGTTTTCTGTGCTCCGATTCTGGTTGGCATGGGGAAATTGCATACCTCGATGGTACACCCTGGCCTAACAGAGGAGATTCCCGCCCATGGACTGTGGCACTCTGGGTGGCTGGGTCTGGTGAGGGAGTGAGGAGCTGGATGTGGCCTCAGGAGTTTATGGGAAAGGAGACATGGCCTGTGAACGCCTGTCCTGTCTCCTTTCACTCCTGTGAGGTGGATAGACATGGTAATCCGGCTCGAAGCACATACTGTCGCAACAGTGACAGAACGTTGCATTTGGTGACAGCAGCTTCTTGTCTTTTTGAACAACAGTATGAAATGTTAGAGCGACCAGTTTGCAACTGTATTATTACTATGACATGAGCAGATTCGCATTTTCTCTTCTCTACTGATTGAAATTTCTTTCCTGTACATTAAGAAAAATAGAGTCAATGTTATATGCTTCCTTGACACAGGCATCCATCCTTGCTTGTGTGGCTTTATTCCTTTCTGTTCACTGGTTTGTCATTTGTGTCTGGGATGATTAACTCCAGACCCAGCTTTTCATGGAGTCTGTTCTAACCAAACCATGGAGAAAAGTGAAGAGAACTCGGGGTCCCAGGAAGCAGAGTGATTCTTCAGCAAGGGAAGTCCTACCCAGTGCTCACAAGTCTCTGAGTGAAAATGTCCTGCCTGCCCCTGGATTTTATCTTATAGCTATTCTGGTAACTTCTGCATGTTTTCCTTGCCCCCACCCCCACCCCCATTCCCAGGGCTTTACATTTCTCATTCTCAAAATATTGGCTCCTAATGACAATTCTCTGGGAATGTTCTTCAGAACTTTCTCCGTTCTTCACTGGGGGCCACGTACTCAGGGGGCATTGCTGCTCGAAGGCTGCTGACCAGGGACTGAGGTTGCGCCGCAAGTATCATCAGGGGTCACTGTGTCTTATTCTGTTATGGCTGATACCTGTGACACTCAGGCCTGGATTTTGCCAGTTTGAACTAGAGTCTTGTAGGCATGATTGTGGTGGCATGTGTGTGGTTGATGGTTAGAGTCGGGAACAGATGGTACCTTCAATTTGTTTAATTGCAATAGCATCTAATAAAAGGATTGCTTGCCAAAGCATGGGTAATGTGCAGAGGCCACAAGAAGGCCACTTGTTTTGGAGCAAGTAGGAGCTTCTTAATTGATTACCCTTGGGGATCCTGAAGGAGGAGGGAGGGCATGATTCCTGGAATCTGCAGGGGTCTGGAACCCATGTGATGATCTCTCAAGGGAAGCTGTGATCATCAGGGGAGTGATGCATGCAGCCAGTGGTAAGGGTGGAGGAGGGGATAGGAGAGCCAGTACCTAGCTCTTGGGCTCCTTCCTCCTTTGTTCATCTCTCTTATTGGAATAGGGGACACTGGGGAACTCTTTGAGCGAGTTCCTCTAGAGCTGTGGGGAGTGGAGAGCAGATCTTGAAGAGTGAAAGGAGGCATTCAGAGCATATTCAGACTGGAAGAGGCTTTGAGGGGCCTATGGACATAGCTCCTTCAACCTCTCCCCCAGATCCCTGTGAAATCTGGTGTGTTGATGCATGTCTGCATACCCAGGACTCTGGAGGCAGGAGGATCAAGTTCAAGGTCATCCATAGCTACACATCTAATTTGAGGCCAGCCTGGGCTAGATGAGATAAGACAAGCCTGGGCTGCAGGAGAACCTATCTCAAAGAAAAAAAAAGTGATTTAAAAAGAAATACTGCAGCAGACTTTGAAGCAGGTAGTTTCTATTTCACAGATGAGAAAACAGAGCCACGGGTCAGTTTGTGGCAGCATTGGAACAAGAGTAAAATCTCCCCATCCTCAGTCCTGTGCCTTCTACTCACGCAGTAATGTGTAGGGGAGGAAAAAGAAGAGATGCAGAGAAATTAGAGAGTTCAGGGCCAACGAACGATGGATGCTCTGATCCACATGACGTTAGAGGGATTTAAGCAAGCTCAGAACTTAATTATGATCGGCTGTGTGGTTAACAAATGTGTGTATTGATTGGAATCATAAAGACAGCATTTTATATTAGAGAGTGTCTGATTGTGCTTAGGCCTGACCCAGCCAGCTCAAATAGCATAGCTTCTATTTCTTATTGATTCTGGCCTGGCTGCTGGGCTCTCTGGGGTACAATCTCTGAGATTAATCATAAACGCAGGCTATGTGGTGAAGACCATGCCATGTTTGGTTGCTGTGTTTCATCAGCACAGGCCAAGAAAGAGGTTTAATGTGTACACATACATATGATACTTATCTGGACATTGATTTACACATATGTGTATACATGTGCAAGTAACCCTAGACACATATGTTTGTTATTGCTAACAAAAAACATTGACCTTGGAATATTCCCCACATAATATCAAGAAGTCAGAAGCAGAATTGATGCTTATTGTATTTCCTCTTCAGTTAAATACCTTGGGACATGAAGGTTCTAGAACATTGCCTTTATTTGCTTGAGTATTGGTGGAGTTGGAGGGTGGTGACTCATTATTTGTATTATTCATTCATTCAATGCCATGAACAAGCACTTATTGAGCATTGATCTTATGTGTGTCACTTTGTGAAGTCCTGGGGATGGAGAAAGGAGACAGATGTAGTCCACACGTCATCTCATTAGGGTTGGCACAAGAGTCATTCTAGTGACAAACATAGTGGGAACTTAGTCCTGCAGTACCCGTGTGCCCATCCCCTGTCCTGTGCAGTTGATGACTGAAGATATGACTCTGAAATACAATGGATACCTATTTGGATATACTTGAAGGTGTCTTATTACTTGGTATAAAATTCGGAGGCTATTTAGTGGCCGGTGAGGTGAGGAGGGAGCATTGCTGGTCAACTCTGAGATTTCGAGTCTATTTTCAATACAGCCCATGTTTGATTGTTCCTTGCAGACTTTAAAACAACCTATTTCTGAGGTTAGTGGAAATTGCACTCATGTTAGAGCAGGGGGAGGAGGGCAGAAACCCTTGGGTTGCTTTCTAAGTAATTTGAATCAAAAGAGACTCCTTATCTGCCTCTGAGCAGAGTAGTAGATTCACATTCAATGAATAAATATCAGATGCCTGTTATTTGCTAGATGCTTTCAAGTAAATTGTTTAATATTCGCAGTGACCCTGTGAGAGAATGATAATCCCCTTTACAAGCAGGAAAATGAGCTCCAAGTGTTTTCTGGTTCTCCTGTCCCTCTTCTCCCAAGATAAGCAAGTGTCTAAGTCAAGGTGCAACCCCAACTCCTTCGACCTCAGAGCTTTGTTTGCTTCACTGGGTCTTAAAACCCTATTACGCATTTCTATTTTGGTTGTATTAGTTAATTTTCTGTGACAAGTGCCCGACCAAAAGCTATGTAAAGAAGGAACGGTTGGGTTTTGTCATGGCAGCAAGAAATCTTGCGTCCGTGTTAATTGGGAAACAGAGAGAGAGAGAGAGAGGGAGATGTTCATGTTTGGCCCTCTGTCCCTTTCCCCCTTTTTACTCAGCATAGGACCCCAGCCGATGGGATGAGGGCATCTATATTCAGGGTGGATCTTCCATTCTCAGCTAATTCTCTCTGGAAACAACTTCATAGACACACCCAGGGGAGTGTCTCCTGGGTGATTCCAAATCCAGCCATGTTGACTATGTAAATGAGCTATCACATTTGTTTTCATTTCCTGATAGTCCCTGCTTACCTGTTAGTGGCATTATAGGAGTCCCACAACACACTGGGCATGCTCTTTGAGAACCCTTCATATGTGACAGTGATTTCTGATTTGTCTGTCATGGCTTCTGGAAGACTGGATCCCATTCCATGTTGGGTGTCCTCTGGCATGTAGAAAATTATTGATTAATATTTGTCAGATAAGTCAATTTTCAGAGAAATTCTGACAAAGGAGGTTGGCTCACATTGTATGGATAAAAGAGCTGAGGCGTATAGAGCTAAAGAAAGTGATCCAATATCTTGCCATAGTTAAGAATGAAGGCTTTAGTGGCTTGGGATACATGCAGACCATAGCAACAGCCTTTCTCAAAGCTAGAGCTGAGAGAGGGTTTAGTTGGTAAAGAGCCTCTTCAAAAATATGGGCACTAGAGTTCAGATTCCCCAGTACCCATGTAAAAATCCAAGCATGGCAGGATGTGCTGTAATCTCAGCACTGGGGAGGTAGGCACAGGGGGGTCCCTGGAGCCTGAGGGCCAGCCAGCCTTCCTGGATTGATAAGCTGTAGGGTCACTGAGAGACTCTAACTCCAACAGTAAAGTGGCAAGCGATTGAGAACAATACTTGTTATTGACCCCTGGTATCCATCTGCACCTGTACGCATGCACACATGCACGCACCCTTACACATGCATGCACATACATCTGTGAACATGTGCACACAAAAAAGAATAAAGGCTCAACACACGCCTATGAACTCTAAAGCTTTGCCCTTTCTGCTATAATCCAATGTTATGGGTTTTTCAGAGGTGCTCTGTTTGGGGGCTTTAGTGACTTAGACTATACTCAGGCCATAGAAACAGCTATTCTCATCAATACCAATATTTTTTACTTAGTCCAGCACAGGCTGTTTATCTGCAGCCCAAAACTTCACTTTCTGAACGATGCCTGAGGGTTGAATGATCCATCTCCTATCCTTGCTCTCTTGTCCTTCTAGAATCTTTGAGTTCCTTTCCAGGTGAGTCTTTCCTGCTTCTCCACTCTTCTTTGATCATCCCATTTATTTTCCATACCATCCCCCCTCCTAATAGTCAGGCAGAAGCCAATCATTTTTATTAACACTTGAAAATGCTATTTGGCTGCTAAAGCACACAATTGCCTTAATCGGCTACAAAAGGGTAATAATCAGATTCAGGTTTCAAAAGGTTTGGCTTTCAGAGGGACTACCCACACTGTCCTTGGAGGCATATAAATTAATTATAATTAAGAACCATGTGCAGATGGTAGAAGAGAAACTTTGAACAATTTTTCTCTGTCTTCCTGCAGAATATTAAAGGGAAAAAATCATCAGTGTTTACTTACGGTGAGAGTGTGGCTGATCATCTGTGTTTGTCTTAAAACACAAGTCTGTAAAGTGTTGTATAGTCCTTCATTAGTTATCTGTACAACTCTCTACTGAGAACTTGGATACTGGCAGAATCGACACCTGTCTGTTCACAAAGCAGGGAAAGGCTCAGGTAGAAAACCCTTCATTTGGCTACTGGAAGTTCACGTAGTAGAGGCTCACGTGGTCGTCAGATGAGCTGATGGAGTGAGGGCAAGAAGGCACTAACTCAGTGGAGCAAGGAGGGGCTTGGCAGAAATACCTCTGCACACTCAGAGCCAGTGTGGCCCCTGGCAGGGATGGGGCAGATTTTTGTGGGGTGTCTGAGGAGCTGGTGGCTCCTCTCCTGAATTAGGAGGATTTGATTGTTTTCTTTCTGGGCATCTATTGCTTGTATCCTTTCCTTCCTGTCCATCTTTGTTGCTGTTCTCCACCACGTACTTCTCCAGAAGCAACTTGACTTAGGATCTGTTTTCACTTGTTTGCTAGTTCCATCGTTTGTATCTGTGGGGCCTGTGAACTGCTGACACTCACTCCCCACAGGAGTATACCTATGTGCGTATATTACCAGGCAGCAGCGAGTCCTGCTTATGGCCATCTAGGCCACACACTTTAAACACAGATCTGGCATGTTTGTAAGATAGCCGGGTCAACCTGGCATTCTCCACTGGCTTCAGAGGGGTTCAGTCTCAGGAGCTACCCACACTTTCCAGCTTTCCACCCTGTTCCTCTCTGAAGACCAAGTAGGGTCAGGGAGCCCCAAATCCCTGAAGAGGAATGGATGGTGGTGATACAGCAAGAAGAATGAGACAGACAGAACTCAGACATAGCTCTGAAGGTTAGAGTCAACCCAAAACAAAAGTTGACCCCTTTTATGTTTTATTTGTATATATTTAGCTGATTTTTAGTAGGTAGATGACCCTAAGCACCTCACATTTTTCAACATCATCATCATCATCATCACCATCATCATTGTGTAAGTATGGGTTATGCACATATAATGGGCAGAGGACAACACTTTTGGTATGGGGCTCTCCCCATCATGGGTTCTGGGGATCAAACTCCGGTCATCAGGCTTGTACAGCAAGAATCTGTGCCCACTGAGCCATCTTGCTGGCCCCCTACATACATTTTAGAGACTGAAACTGGATTTGCAAACATGTAAAATATGTAGATGCCATTGGAAATGGATGTTGGCCTTGTTCTTCATAGTGGCATCTGACAGAGCAGGCTCACCATCTGTGCTACCCACACTGCCTGCTTCATATGCCTAGTGAACATATCTGCTGCCCAAACTGAGTATTCTGACTCAAGAACGCCAATTCAATGTTCTTTCTCTGTCTCTCTGTCTCTCTGTCTCTGTCTCTGTCTCTCTCTCTCTCTCTCTCTCTCTCTCTCTCTCTCTCTCTCTCTCACACACACACACACACACACACACACACACACAGATTGGAGGTCAATAGTTATTTTCATCGAAAGGCTCAGGTTTTGTTTGATTAGGTCCGTCCTTTGTTTCATACAGTTTCTTTTTCAGTCTGGCCTCAAACTCACTAGGCAATGCAGACTAACCTTGAACACCCGATTTTCTTGTAATATCTCCCCAGTGTAAGGGATTATAGGTGTCTATCACCATGCCTGGTTTGACACTACTGAGGGTTGAACCCAGATCTTCATGCATGCTAGACAAGCACTCTGCCAACTGAACCACACCCCTATCCTTCTGGTCTAGATCCTGAAGATTTAAAATTCCAACTTAAGAGGCTGAAAGGAAGGCTCAGTGGTTAAGAGCACTTGTTGCTCTTGCATAGGACCACAGTTAAGTTTCCAACACACCACATGTTGGTACACAACTACCTATAATCCTAGTTTCAGGGGGATCCAATGCTCTCTTCCTTGTGGATGCTACATGTATGTGGTACATAGACATACATGCAAGCAAACATAAACATGCATAGCAAAGATCTTCAAAAAAAATCTAATTTAAAACCCCAAATTAACTTGGAACTTAAAATTGCAGAAGTATGCTAATGAACAAATTCTTTTGGTTCCACTTTATAGACTTGGGTTAATGATACATTGGGTCATGACTCACTTGAGTTATTGCTTCAGACAACGATGTCTTCTGTCATCTTCTGCAATAGAATTTTCAAACTTTCTCTGTAGAGGTTTGCTTAGGACACTTCCTTATTAATTCTTAAGCATTCACAGTTGTCTTTGCTGTTATGAATATTATGTTTTCTAGTTGGTTAGAAGAAAAGTATTGATTTTTTTTCTAATAGGACCATTTATCTACAAGCCCTGCTGAGCTCATAGTAATTCAAGCAATTCTTATGGTCTACCAGATTTTCTACGTAGATAACTGTATTTTTAATAAAATGCCTTTTTTCTTTTTCTCTCTCTTATTTTTGAAACCTAACCTTGTGGTGCTGATGTGGGCACTGAGCATGACAGAGAAGCACTCTCCCACTGACCTACAGCTCTGGTGCTTTAAAAATCTTTTGAAAAAGAGCCTCACTAAGTATCAGGCTGGCAATTGGATTTATGAAGTAGCCCAGACAAACCTTGAATTTGCAGTTCTCTGAAGTGGGTAGCCATTCCAGCTTTGATCTGGAAGTTCCAACCCCCATTGAGGCATCGGTAACTGTCACGCCTACAAGGCAGGGCCGAGAGAGGACCCCAAAGACCCGAGATTCAGATACACAGGCTCTCTTGGTTCCTGGACCCTGGACGCTGGAGGTAGATTGAGCAGAGTTCTCCAGAGAACACTGCCCGACTACACCACACCTTTCCCAGACCCTGTAACCTATCCCTTCACTTGTGAGTTACCCCACAAAATAAACCTCCCTTTTAACTACGTGGAGTGGCCTTAATAATTTCACCAATAGTTCTCCTGCCTCAGGTTTCCAAGCAGCTGGAATTATAAGCTTGTACTGCCAGACCCAGCTAAACCTTTTGTTTTCTTGATTTATTTTATTAGTATTTCTAGTAACTCTAAAAAATTAACCTTGCATCTTCTCAGTGTCAAAGGGAAGGAGGTCAAAGGTCTTTGGTGTATAGCTTTCAGGAGAAATCTTGGGATCTACTTTCAATCATCAAAGAACTTTCTTTGTTTAAATGTTACATCTTTTCTGCTGTGGCTAGGTATTCCAATTCATGTAATGTGCGTTCTTCATTGTTTTGAGATTATCATGTATATGTCTTCTTTGATCTTTTAGTATAGAAATTGCTCTGACATGTAGATCATAGTTAGTTGCCTCTTGTTATCAATCACATTTGATCATTGTTGTTATCGTTAGAAATACATTGTGTTTTGGCTAGCTAATATTTTATTTTTGCCTTTATGTTCACATGTGATTGAAACCTATAATAATCTTTACTTTTTCTCTCTGAATCGTTAACTTTTTATCTTGGCAAGGTTGGAGTAGGGGTGGTGGAGGTTGCTGTGTGCAAACTGGAGGAGTTGGGATAAAGCTAGGTGTGATTTTGGTATGTTCTGATGTGGATCTCAATAACCAGTTGTTATTCTATTAAGAATATTCAGCATATTTTTTACTCCTTTTCTCATTTGATATTTTATTAAATATTGTGCATTAAGTTTAAGAACAAGTAATTTTTCAGAATATTTTCTTTCATTATAATTTCTGCTTTATATCTTGTAATCACGTTTTAAGATATATGTTTCCTTTACATTTTTTCATTTTTGTCTATTACTCATCTCACAACTTTGTCATTGTCATTTAAAGGTTCATTTTGGGTCTGGTCATGTCTGTGGCTATGTCTGTGGTCATGTCTGTGGTCATGTCTGTGGTTATGTCTGTGGTCATGTCTGTGGTCATGTCTGTGTTATGTCTGTGTCATGTCTGTGTCATGTCTGTGGCTATGTCTGTGGTCATGTCTGTGGTCATGTCTGTGGTTATGTCTGTGGTCATGTCTGTGGTCATGTCTGTGGTTATGTCTGTGGTCATGTCTGTGGTCATGTCTGTGGCTATGTCTGTGGTCATGTCTGTGGTCACGTCTGTGGCTATGCCTGTGGCTATGTCTGTCTTTTGTACTGCATTTCATTCATTTTCTCATTTTTTCCTTTCTGTCATCATTGGTTTTATTTTATTTAATTGAAAAATCATAAAATATATTCTGGTCATGTTTTCCTCTCCCACATCTCCTCCCATCTCCTCCCTACCCACCTGTCTGCCTCCATGCCTTCTTTCTCTCTCTAATTAGAAAACAAACAGGCAAATAAAAAAGCAAACAAATCAGAATTTTTAAAGAATGAAAAAGCACAAGAAACAAATAACACACACAGTTGGAAATCATAATATACAAGCAATATGAGACCAAAAAAATCTACAAAACAAAAACATTTATTTGATTTATTCTTTGAGAATTTCATAGAATATACTTTGATGATATTCTTTGCTCTCTGTTAATTCCTCTGAGATCCTCTCCCACCTCCCTACCTTCCCAACTTCATGCATGTTCTCTATTCTAAGAAACAAACTTTAAGCCCAGGGAGCCCATTTGTGTTGACTGCTCCTGAGCACAAGGCCTGCCCTGGAGTGCAGTTCAAACATCTAGTGTCACTCCATTGAAGAAAGCTGAGCCCCTGCTCCCAGCCGCTGTGAATTGCAAATATATTCATGGCTAGGCATGGGACTTCATGCCCATGCCCCCTGTGGTCATGTCTGTGGTCATGTCTGTGATCATGTCTGTGGTTATGTCTGTGGTCATGTCTGTGGTTATGTCTGTATTTTTAGATTCGTGTGTACTTAGAATTGTGTATCATCCTGGTGCCCGTGTGACAGTTATTAACTTTTGATGGTTTTATTGTTGGCTTTTGTCTTGGTATCATAATGTTGAGATGCTCACATTGACCTTCAAAAAAGTTACACTCATGTTTTCCACAGTGAAGGCCACTATGCTTTCCCTACCTTCTTAGGTGGTAGGTTTTAAAGCACCATAGCTCTTCAGCTTTATTCATAGCTTTGGAAGCTCCTGAGTCTGAAGCATGGCTCTGATGCTCTTTTATTAGACACAGTCTCCTTCTGTAGCCCAGGTTGGACTCGATCCTTCAGTCTTCCTATCTCAACTCCCTAAGTGCTGGGATGACAAGCATGTGCAATGACATCTGTCTAGTTCCCAAGTTTTTAATCCCTGGTTGACCACTGTCTGTCATATTCCCGTCAAGGTCTCTAAACAGAGTGACTTCAGACAACATCCTGATTGAGTAGTGCTTGGCAACTTTGGCTTAAATTTTCCTACAAAATCACATTTCACGCTTTCTATTAGAGTTATCCTGGGACTCAGTTTTCTCTAAAGAAAGTGTTGACCCATCTCCTCAACCAGATGTAGGTAGAGGCAGTTAGGAGCAAGGGTAGGCTGCCTCTTGTGAGCACCATGCACCTTAGAGCAGGAAGCCTTTGGCAAGGCTCACCCAGACCAAATGCCAAGGAAGCAGAGGGCTGAAAGAATGGATGGTCAATCTAATCCTGCTGCCTTCTTGCTGATTCTATTTGCACCCCTTTTATGCATGAATTTAAAGCATGATTTGAGGACATAGAGCTTCAGGATATTCACTCATTATTGGCCCCTAGACTTTATGGCTCCTGAATTCAGCTACGTGACCAGGATGCTGTCAGTGGAGTCAGCTGTTACTCTGAGGATATTGTGTGTCATCTTTTCAGAAAGTTGTATCTAAAGAGAATGGATGTCTTTTGCCCCATGTACAGTCCCTCTGAACATTCCTCTTAGCCTCTGTCTGACATTCCCTCACCCCACCCCTCACATGCGCATTTTGTGCTGTCGTAAATAGCTAGGCTCCTCAGGCAGCTTCAAAAATCATCACAGTAACACGCTTTGCATCTGCAGAGTGCTTTATAGTCTTCAAAGGACTTCCATATACACATTATCATTTGATCTTCACAACCCCTTCCAGAGGTGTAGATTAGGCCCATTATCCTGATTTTACCAATGACAAAATAGACAACATCAATTAGGTGACTATCTCACCCCAATGCACTTTGTTAATACGACACTAGTTTAAAGCCAGGTTAGTACTTTCATTCACTCACTCATTCATTTGTTCATTCTCTCTTTTATCTACCTTACTGAGGCACTCCCAGGATGGAAAAAGAAAGGCTTTTAGAGTCAGACAAACTTGGCTAGGAAGCTCAATTTGCTATATGATCTTGGTCATGTGTTTAACCTCCCAGACCTCTCTTCTCACTTATAACTCACTTATAACTTATGACTTACAGTGTTTTTATAGGAAGCAAGTAATGCATGAAAATCTTTTGTCAATCATAGTATCTGTCACACAGTAGGGAAACTATTTGAAATACAAACTTATATATCACAGTTTTATGTATGATCTAATGAAATGGTAAAAGCCTATAATTGTCTATAATTGATAGAATCTATCCTGTTTATGGTATATGAGTCAGTGCTACATCCCAAGAATGTAAATAGAAATGAGACAAGACATTTCTTTTATGGCTGTAACTTCTCTTAGATGATAATCCTGAAGGGTAGAACATGTGTTCATGGTATCCTCAGCATGAAACTAAGGGTCAAAAGTTATGTCCAGGAATGGAATATAGCACAATTATAGACCATGTGCTTAGCATGTGCAAGGTCTTGGGTTCAATTCCCACTGCTGGAGGCAAAAAGAAAATTAGGGGAAAACATTGCCTTCAAAGTAGTCGGTACTCACTACAAGATGACTAACCTCAGAGGTCTGTTTGTGAGGAGGTCACCTATTGGTTAAGATGGGCAGATGAACTGTTATATAAGTGTACTAAACCATCCCAAGCATTAGGTAGACCTCATGGGCTTTGGTGAGAAGTCAAAGGACATGCTTCCCAGTTCTCCTTGGGAGGGTGAAATAAAATGGAGAAGAGGGAACAAACGTCAAAGAGCAGGGCATTCAGTGTAGTCCTGTCTGAAGAAGAGCACAGCATTATTTATCTTAGACCACACACTTTCTCTCAAGTGGCCCCCAACCCCTGTGTCTGAAATGGAGTTTGTATTCAGAGCTTTTTCTCTGTGCAGCTCCTGGTCTCTCTGTCACTGTTATCTCCCATAATGTATTACTTTGTAAAGAGCTCTGTTCTATCCCAAATATGAAGGAGACACTTGGTAAAACTAGATCCTATTCGCTGAATGTCACCACTAGCCATTGCGTAAAAGAATATAATATATTGTGTGAGAGAAAATGGAGGAACATGAGAGATGTTTAAAGAGAGCAAATAAAAGCATGAAACAGAAGAGCATTGGGTGCATAAAGTTAATAAACTGCCGTGGCAGAGTGGGACACTTTTAAATGTGAAGAAATCTAATTTAGGGACTTGTAACTGTAGGATTAGGATCTCACTGGAACGAAGCTAGTGGATAGATTTAGCCAAACTCTAAATGTCTGGGTTCTCGTTGAAAATCAGCCCTTAGAACTGAGCATGTGTATTTCCCATCTCTTTGAGATACTAAATCCAACTGTCTCCCACTGACTATTTGGTGCTACACAACCTCTGGATCCTATTGCCTTTCTTTAAACACTGAGAAGGAGGTGCTCAGTCCCCAGTTCTCCTGGCAGACCCTCCATAGTCCATGAGCATGGGCTTTTGGAACCTATGGAATCATTCCTCATTTCTATAGGAACAGGGAGACCAGAAAGCTGTCAGGAGTGAGCTTTGGTGGGTATGAACCATGGAGACACTCATATTATTTCTTTCGGGAGAAGTGAGGCAATCGACCCAGGTCTTCTCTTGGCAACGCTGAAGGATGACTATAACAGCAAGAGTTCCAAAAGGTTTTCTGCCAAGAACTGGATTGGATTTTGTGCTTCCTCAGCCACAAAATGTCCCAGCATCTCACTCCCGAGTCACTAACGCCCTTTGTGGTCAGTCTGCTCAGCTCGAATACTTCCTGATCTGTCTTTGTTCAATACCTTCATTATCATTTTTTTCCTTGTTGTTAGCCAAATTCTCAAATTCTTAGGTGCCTAAGAATTTTTAGTCAAAAAAGCATGTTTTCATGTTTGGTAGAAAAATGATAGTCTCTTCTAGATCTGGGTACAGCTGGTAGGCTGTTTTCTTAGAGAATAATGCTATATTAATCTATTTGTGTCCTGGTATTGTAACATCATTGACCTTGGAGGATTGCATAACCATCCTGAGCTTCAGTTTTTCCATTTGAGAAATGGGAATAAAATGTCTAATTTGTAGAATTTTCAGGAGAAGCAAAGAGATTGCACATGAGGAGAATGCCTTCCAGTGCACAGTGTCGAATACTGTACAATAAATGACCATTTAAAGCAAAGCAGCACAGACAGAGCCCATTCTCGTAAACTAAGAGGCACTTAGAGCGAATGATGGGAAACATAAAGAGAAATGACCAGGCTCATATTCTACAGAGTCCTGCATCTTTAGTCTGCTGTGTGGTGTGTGATTTAGGAGCCTTTGTGGAAATAGAGGGAGGGGCCCTTTGTAGGAAGAAGGCAGTGAGTTGTACACAAATCCTTTCAGGAAGTTACGGCTACAGGCTGTCATCAGAAATAACATAGAACTATCCTCAAGGTTGACACTCCATGACTCCAACTATGAGTAGTATTTGCTTGTTTGTGTATTTTGCTGCATAAAAAGGTCAGGATGATACTGTTTCTTGTAATACAGTAATCAATGATGTGGAAGGCAGTGTGGGGTGTATAGTGTCATAGAATACAAGTTAGAACACGAAAATCAGAAGATTGGGTTCAAGATTGCTTCGAGTGGGGCTAGAGACATGGCTCAGCATTTATGGACACTTGCTGCTTTTGCTGAGGACTTGAGTTCGGTTTCCAGCACCCGCATTGGCAGCTTACAATCATTTGTAGTAACTCCAGTTCCATGGGATATGATGCCTCTTCTGGACTCGGAGGGTACCTGCACACAAGTAGTATATACTCACAAAGACACACAGACATACAGACTCTCTCTTTCTTTCTCTCTTACACACACACACACACACACACACACACACACACACACACACAATGGAATCTTATCTGTTTTTAAGGACTGCTTCACTTAATTTATTAAGTCTTGGGTGGGTCCCTTAACTTCATTGACTCTTGGCATCAACATGCATAAAATAAGATACTAATATTCCTTTTATTTTTTCCCCGCTGGGTGATTGTAAAGATCAATTAAAATTGAGTACCCATGTGTTGCTTCTCCGATTTAATGTTAAGAGAGATTTTAAAAGGGAAACACTGAAGCGTTTCCAGGCTGTCACTCTCTGGGAGGCAAACACCAGGTCCAGGCAACAAGAACACGGGGTCTCCATGCCTGGAGCTTGCTGGATTCATCTTATCCAGGCCGTGTTTTGTGGCCAGCCTCTGCTGAGCCCCCTTTACAGATCACTTGGCCTGGTCTTTGCCAAGGGCAGCTCAAGGATGGTTATAACTAGAGTGCCAGGGGTCCAGGCAACAGCAAGTCCCCTCCTGCTGTTCCCAGTGTTTGTGTGCTTGGCTGGCCCACACTCCTCAGCACATCCTCGTCTGCTTTATCGCTGTCTGTTGGCTGCCGATTTGTCTTGGTCAAAGATTTCTTAGGCTTTTGAAAATTTCTTTTTCTCTCATCATGCCCAGAGAACATCAGAATTAAGAGACTGGGTTAGGGGAGAGAAATTGAGTTTCACGACCAGCAGATAGAGTTTCTTGACTCTCCAGCATTCAGATGCTGCAAAGATGTATTCCATAGCACACCTCATGGTTTAAACCATTCTCTTTTCTGTTTGCAGAGAGTGGACAAGCTGAAGATGAAGCCCAGCGCAGAGTGCTGTTCTCCCAAGTTCTGGTTGGTGTTGGCTGTCCTGGCCGTGTCCGGCAGCAAAGCTCGCTCCCAAAAGAGCCCCCCCAGCATCGGCATCGCGGTCATCCTCGTGGGCACTTCAGACGAAGTGGCCATAAAAGACGCCCACGAGAAAGATGACTTCCATCATCTCTCAGTAGTTCCCCGGGTGGAGCTGGTAGCCATGAACGAAACTGACCCAAAGAGCATCATCACCCGCATCTGCGATCTTATGTCCGACCGGAAGATCCAGGGGGTGGTGTTCGCTGATGACACTGACCAGGAAGCCATCGCCCAGATCCTCGATTTCATTTCTGCTCAGACTCTCACCCCTATCCTGGGCATCCATGGGGGCTCATCTATGATCATGGCAGATAAGGTAAAATGCGACTATTCTGAGGAGCAAATGATGCATTGTTTTTAAGGCAAAACTAAGTAGTTAAACATAGAAATTTACCAGGGCATATAGAGTGAGTGAACAGATGAGAACTGGTCAGCTAGGCAATGAAAGCGGAAAAATGATCCTGGTTTAGAAGTGCCTAGAGCAGTGGTTCTCAACCTGGGGTCGAACAACCTTTTCACAGGGGTTACCTAAGACTGTCAGCAAACACAGAGATTTGCATTATGATTCATAACAGCAGCAAAACCACATTTACAAAGTAGCAAAGAAAATAGTTTATGGAGGCTGGGCTGAGGGTCACCATAGCATGAGGAACTGTAGAAAGGGTCACAGCGTTAGGAAGGTTGGGAACCACTGCTCTAGAGTTTAGGACAGGTTTATGTGTCTGTTCCTTTGTGACTGAGAGATATGAAAACTTGGAGTCTTGATAGATTTTTTTTTTTCAGATAGGTATGTGAGTAGATCCTTCAACACTATAAGGCATCTTCTGTTCTATCATGATTACTATGTTTTCCCCCACAATGGTCACAAGAATTTAAAAAGAAAAATGCCCAAAGCAGGTAGTTTCTGTCATGAAGACCCAAATATCACAGGAATAAGAAGGCATCCACTCACATCCACTCAGGATCTGCTCAGTCAGAAGGATATTAGCCCCACAACGACAACAGCCATGTTTTCTCCATTATTATATTTGGAGGTAGTTTTAACTGTGGTTTCACACTGGAGTCACCTGGAGGGCTCTGAATGGCCCTGACATCTGGTTCCATAATAGCCTGGGATTCTAGGGTCTGAAAACCTCCTCAGGTATTTCCAGATTACAGTTAAATGAGAACATTGCACCAGGCGGTGGTGGTGCATGGCTTTAATCCCAGCACGCAGGAGGCAGAGGTAGGCGGATCTCTGTTAGTTCGAGGCCAGCCTGGTCTACAGAGTGAGTTCCAGGACAGGCTCCAAAGCTACACAGAGAAATCCTGTCTCAAAAAAACAAAAAACCAAAATACCAAAACAACTACAACAAAAACCGAGAGAGAGAGAGAGAGAGAGAGAGAGAGAGAGAGAGAGAGAGAGAGAGAGAGAGAAACATTGCTTTGAAGTTTCTGAAAGGAAATGCCTGAACTCATGTTAGATTAAATGTCATGGACAGTTTCCCACTTGACATTAACACTGAGTCTGAAATCACAGAAAGCATGTTCTGCTTGGATTTTTGAGCCGTTGTTAGCTACTCGGTTGTTTATGCCTCACCCCACTGATCCATGCTCACTGCTTAGCTTCCACAGTCCTCATACCTGTTCTTTCAGCCATTCCTGTCTCACAGTGTTTCACCTTCCTGCGATATGTGGAACACTTGCCGTTTTTAGAATCATGTCCACCTTAGTATTGCCATCTTAAATCGTCATCACTTTCAGAACTGCCTTTAGGTTTCTATCTCAAGGTCATGCTGTGTGGTCAAGAATGTTGGGGAGCACCCCCAAACCTCACCTCGCTACTCCAAGCATGTTGCTTGAGAACTACCACAGCCCAGATTTAGCAGAGAACACTTTATGACCAGTGCCACCATCTGTTGGTGGCAGGGGTGGGGGGATGACTACTGCTTCTGCCTCCCATAGTTCAGTCTAGGGCAGGCTGGGCTGAGAGCAGTCTGTGGAGAATCTTCAGAGTCGTGTGAGAAAGGTGTTCTTGTGTTCACGTGGACACCCAGATGAATGTTGGACAAGAGTGCTAGCAGGAGTCGCTTGGAATGAACTTACACCCAATGGAAAAGGTGCCAACTGTGGGAACCCACTGAGTGCTTGCTTCGGGTAGACACAATTTTAAAAGGTTGCTGTCCTCGGTAAATTATGTTTTATTTTATGCATGGTATTCTAGGGGTACAATATAGCATTGGAAGAGTGTTGACGTGATTAAGAGCCAGATTTTAAAATCATAAATAAGTGTGTGCTCCGTTCCAGAGTACAACAGATAAAAATGATTTTGCTATTGCTCATTTGAGTTATTGCAAACCTATGTTATTTCCCTTGAGTAAGGAGCTTCTGCATAAGCTGATTGGTTGCATCCCCCTGGTATCTCTTGCAAATTCTCAGCATGAATATAAAACCAGGAACTGAGATGCAGTCTGGGTGGAGATGGGCTTTCTTGCTCCCTGGTGCATTCTGGGTACTTTGAGCGTGTTCACTATATGCTAGGCCATTAGCCTGTTCATGCATTATTCTATTTAACACCACTGAGCTAAATGGCAGTGCCTGTCTTTCAGATGGGGAAACCAAGGCTCAAAGAGATTAAATACCACACCACCATACTTTAACTGCAGCTGTCAACTGTATGCCCCATTGCCCTCCGAGGAAAGGATGAGGCTGGTGGAGGCTTCCTAAACGTTCTTACTTGTTCCTCTCTCCTTTGTCCTATGGCATTGTGGGAAATGTCATAGGATGGGCGGTAGTCTAGCACCCAGTTCAGTGTCAGGCAATGCAGAAGGCTCACTGTAGGAGAGAATGAACAAGAACCAGTGCAGCACAGTTCTATGGAGAACCTGCTACCTACTGCCTCCTACAGGTAAAGGGCAGAATTGATCTGGTAGTGTGGCCCAGGGGTTACTACCATGAGAGCCACTCTTCTGTCTCCATTGTTACTGCATTCACAAACCTCATCTCACCTTCTCCCCATTAGTAAAAGGAGGTGGGCCACGATTGTTTTGGAAGAAGTCCTAACATAGAGTAAATAATGTCTAATTGGGTTTTGGCCCAAAGTCAGAAAGAGGAAGAAGGAGGAAGGTCCTGGTAGCCAGGGAGCTGGACGCTTGCTCATGGAAAGTAGGGGATAGGGTTGATAGTGGCCCGAGAGGGGGTGTCACAGGGCCAGAGGCATGAGGGGGTAGAAGCGATTCCAGGCTGTGCTGAGGAAGGTGCATAGACTTGGAGGATCTGCATGATATCAAATAGAGGTCACAGGCAGAGAAGTTTTGGCCTCCAAGTCTGAGGTTAGGTTTGTTTGTTTTTAAATCAAAGTATACATTCAATAGCCATAGTCACATGCTGTACATGTAGAGTGAGGGCAGTGATTTGACACCTTTGACAGACACTGGGTCAACAGGATAAAGAACTTCAAAAGGAAACTGATGAGGGAACTTTGAGGTATCCCGTGTCTGTGGCTGAAACATTTAGTAAGCAACTGAAGAGTGATGGAGACACCTCCTGTTTTATTTGCCCTGTGGTTGCCATGCTATTTACTTTTCTCCCTCCTTTCCACTGAATAGAATTGAATGGCTCCCTCCCTGTACTTGTGGAGCTTTTGGTGCCTGAAAGACACCACTGTTATAAGGAATTCTGATGACGCAGACGCAGAGCTGCTCCAGCATCTGGTCAAATGGTGCACACTCATGTTTGCATACACTAACGGATCAGTAAAAATGTCAAGTGTTCAGCTTTCAGCAAGGTAAATGCACATTGGACTATGGCGGAAGGAAGCACAGGAGGCCATATAGCAGAGCTAGTGAGAACTCAGAAGCTGGAGTCTGAGCCGCTTCAACCACCACTTCCTGGATGTGGGACTCTGGTTTACTCATCAGCTTCTTATGGTTGACCTCAGCTTCCTGTGCTGGGCAGTGGGGACAAGAGGGTCCATTAGTGAGTGGTTGAGGATTAAATGAGATATGTGGCTCGTATCTCGCTAAGTACCCAGATAACACTGAACAAGAAAACTCAGGAGAGAAATCTGGGAGAGGGCTCTGAAGAAGGGCACTGGAGTAGCTTGTCTCACCCAGGAGGTTGACATTCATTAGAGTATGGAAGACTGCTGTGGCCAAAAAGGGTGCACCCATGACAGAAAAAGCTCTAGCTAGCTGCCAAAGAACTTGTAGTAGAAACCTGTTGAGAGCAGGAAGAAGGAATGTTTAAAAATGTATGAGGTGCTTCTTGGCAGTCCCCCACCTGAGAATAAGTAACGCATTTTATTTTGTGTTGTTATAATTGCTTTTATTCTCCTTGAGATACTGGATTTAGGATGATGATCTGAAATAAGGCTAGAAGCATTTCCATTTCTTTCCAGGAGCTTTTTCTACTGATTGTGTTTTCACATTTTAGCTCAGAGATATTAAGTAACCAGTCCAGAACAGCACAGCTTGCAGTAAGCAGTGAACTGGGATTCAACTCCCAGAAAAACATGTTTGGAAACCCATGCTTTTTGTATACAATTTTGCTTCATAAGACACCGAATTAAGAATTATAAGTCACACATTTCAATCTCCATTCTGATGAGTTTTAGAAATTTAGGCAATCAGATCATTTAAGTGATATGAGACTCAGTAGACAGTTTGTAAGATATAAATTGGTTTCCTTCTACCCAATTTACATCATTTTGAAGATAAAAAGAAAATATGTGAAAAATGTTTGAATGGTACCGAGCAAACAGACACTTGATAAGAACACTGGAGTTCCTGAAAATTCTTCCACCTCTGGCATCAGTGACAATGAAAATGGCTTGGGCAGGAGGTGGGACACAAAGTCCCAGGATGGAGATTGACCCAAGTTCAATCAAGATGAAATGAGATCCGAGCTCTGCAGCTGTGTGGATAGGAGAGGGAAGGGTGCGCTGAGTGGGAGTTGGGGTTCAGAACAGATGCGCTGATCGGAGTGAAAGCCTGACCCCAAAACTTGCACCTGCACCTTTCTCCTCACTGAAGGCTGTGCTCTGTGTGGCTCTGACTCCTTTTCTAGAGGGCGTGGTTGGGCAGTGATGCTCTGAACAGTATAGTTAGATTTTTCTGTTTTCTGATTTTTAAGTTTTATTGTTGCGCTCTGTGTGTGTGTGTGTGTGTGTGTGTGTGTGTGTGTGTGTGTAAGGCATTTTGGAGCATAATGCACAGGATGATGGCCTCTGCTTCTGCTCTCTTCCCCTCTCTCTCCTCTTTGGCAGTTTCTTTGGAGAGAACAGATAAGCCCTAGGTCGTTGCCTTTCTTTCTCCCCTGCCCCATTTTCTCATGTGGATTTACTTAGCACCACCTTTAAACCAGGATAACTACATGTTATGCACACCTTTGCCCAGTGTCTTCTCTGCAATTTTTGATGCCCCTTGGTTTTTCACCTGCTTTTGGTTGCCTAGGACATGGCATTCTAGAAGCAAACTGGTATCTTAGCATTTCAGACATAGGGGTAAAGCATGTGCCTGGTACACATTAGTGAGCACTTTAATTTTTCATGCAGTCTTATGAGGTAAGCCCTAGCATTTCATTTCTGTTGATGGGGAAAAAATTAAATGTATTTATGTACCTTTGTCAAAATCCAGTAGCTGGAAGAATGGTCCAGCTGGATTCTGAACTCAAGGATGCCAGTTCATGCCCCGAGGAAAGAAGAAGTCAGGGCAGAGATGCCTGTCTGGAGTGTAGCTTCTCTCCAGCCCTCTTTCCTTTCTTGAATTGTACTTTGGTGAAAGATGAGTAAGCAGTTCTCTCTAAAGTACTGGAAACTTCAGGTACATGCAGCTCTCAGCTCTATGTAGAGTCTAGATCTTTCTATCTTCTGTGGCATGTTTCTGGTTGGCTTGCACATCGTCTCCTTAAAAATTGGCTTTTACAAAGACTGCCCACTTGATGTCCAGGGCCATTTTTTATGCTTTTAAAAATTGAAGACTTAAGCATGCTTTTCACAGAACAGATAGAGTGTTAGGAAGTTATACGTGAGTACCATTCCTCATCTGCCCTTCAGGAAAGTGGCTGTGTCTACTAGAGCACAGGGCACAGCAAGGGAAGGGTGCTGGCTTTGGAGCCAATAGATACGAGGTGTCCTCATTTCTAGTCTTGTGACCTTGGTCCTGCCATCTGAACTTGCTGAGTGCCATGTTCTCCAAGGGGAGACAAAAACCCTGGGTTCAGAGTGAGCCTTAGGAAGCAAGAGATGTTATACTTGGTAAAACTCAGACCTTTCATATCTGCTGTGATGTATTTGCACACAGCAGACCAGTCTTGAATCTCAAGGAAAATGGGATTATCGATAACTGAATGAGAAGCCCTTGGGGCATTTGTTGTCTTCATCTGAGATCTGGTGACTTAATTATGATAAGTTATTATGCAGTTACCGGGAGAAAGACTGACATTGATAACCACTTATTTTTGTCAACCTCTGCGCCAGTCACCTGATTCCAGCTAGTTACCTCACACATATTATCTCATCTTATGTTTTTGTTTAATTTATGAGACAGTTTGTCTCCATCTTACAGATGAGGAAGCTGTAGGTCAAAGAGGCTTAGTAATGCTCCCAGGACCTCTAAGTGGCGATCTGCTCATAATGGCTTAAACGAATGATATCTCAGCAAGGAGTCTGGAGGTGACCCACTCTAGAGGTGGGTCAATGGCCGAATGATGCCAGGACTGCTGTGTGGTGTCCTCTGGTATTTTTTGTCATAGTTTAGATGTGGCTGTTCTCACCATAGACATCATGTCCTTATTCGAGGAAGGGAAAACATTAGGGGAGTGTAAAATTAGGGAGTATCATTCATCCTCATTGCACTGTCCCAAATGATGTCAGTAACATGGCCAGCCCTTGGAGGTGTCCGGTCTCTGTGGTAGGGTGACAAGGGGATGTGGGGGTGGGAATGGCTTTGAGGGCATCTCTTAAAGGAAATGACAATTAAGAATTCAGCAAATATCCTCTTGATTCAAAGGCCCAAATATCTCTGAGTTCTCCTGCCTCACCTCAGATGCTGCTCTGTGTCCTTGCTCCAATCTCTTCGGGTGTCCTCTAGAGCACAGCTTCCTGAGATTTTTCCACTTGTGACCCCTTTTTGCCTGAGAAATTTTTGTGTGACCCTAAGTGTAAAGGCATATAAAATAAGTATGCAAATCAAACATTAACAATAGTAAATAACAAAGAAACTTATTTTAAAACAATTATTTGGTATGTGTATAATTTTCCATATGAGAACAAGTTTGAATGTTAATGAGATAGAGGTGCCCATTTCATTTTACATAAAGAATTAAATCTTGGCTGAGTATTTGATACTGCATGACAGAGAGCATCTCCATTGTTTCTCAGATTTGAATGATACTTCAAATTTATAATTGTTAATTCCAATAAGAATTATCCCTTCACATAAATACATAGTAAAAAATGACAGAAGTATGTTGGAGGCCATTTCAGAAATTGTTTGAAATTCTGCCCTAATTCCAAATCCAAACTCATTCAATGATTTAAAAAAAATAAGAATCAATTCAGTAACCCAAATGGTAATTTTAGAAATCAAGCATTTTTACATGATACAATTCTAGGATATACTAATTTGACCCTTGCAAACTGAGGAATGATGGTCAAAAGTATTAAATTTATTTTTTCCCATAATTAAATTATTATGTTTTAGTAAAAGCAGAGAACTTCATATGTATAGTAAAAACACTGCACTTTATTAACACACAACAGTCTCAAATCTGGGCTGTGTGTTTCAGGTGGAATCTCTTGGTGGTTCATGGCATGAAAGCCTACACAGTGAAAAATGTGCATGTTCTATGTTCAGAACTAAGGTCCCACAATTCAACACAATGAGCAATGCTGGAAACACCTTGACTTGTTAAATGTTTGATTTCGAATTAATTTGTGGTTATTACATATTCAGAACTCTTTTACTGATGGGGTCTGGATCTGTGACTTAGGACACTAGGCTCTAGAGCTAGGTCCTCAGTCACCAGTTGTTGGCTTTGATCTCCTAAGTTATCAGCTTAGTCTTTCTTCTTTCCATCTTTACTTGTAGGGATTCTTAGGAGACATTTAGAAATATATAGGGACTTGATTGGATGTCACAATGACTGTTATATGTGTTTGTTCATGTTTTTATATGCATCACAGGCACTTAAAATCCAGATACCAAGCACATAAAGTACTCCACAGTATGTATTAGCATCCATGGTCAAGAGCAATTTCACTCAAAATATTAGTTGTATATCCATGGAAAAATATCTCTGTGACCCACACGCGTACTCAGATCATATCCATATTAATAAATATAAGCAATCATGAAAACTCCCCTGATCCTCATTCTCCCCTTTTGTTCTGACCTTGAAAGGTGGTCTCAAATCATGGTTTTCACTTTTTCAAATCTCACTTTCTCCAAACTGCCAAAGTCTTGACCTTCTGAGGCACTGTTGACCCTTTAATACAAGTCACAAAAGTTATGATGACAAGAACAGTTATATGCATCATAGATTGCTGACGGTAGGAAGGAAGTGATTAGGACTATGATATGGGGAGGCTAAATGTGTAGTAAGCAGTTGGATTTGGGTTTCAAGGTAAAGACTGTTTTGTGGGCTGAGCATCTAGATTACTATGTTAGTTAGATCACATAATCTTCTCATGTGTAGGAAGAAGGTGGTTGAGGACATGAGCATGATAAAGCCCAGAGTGAATAGTGGAAAGAGGGAGTGAGGGGGTCAGAGTGAAACACTGAGCGCTGTGAGTGCACCAGGAGCACAACTTTAGGCTCAGCAGTCAAGAGCAGATCCTGAAGTTTAGAGGTTTCAAGATAGAACAGCAGGTACATGGAATCAAGGACAGAACCCTTGGTTCTGACTCAAGCATAGAATTTTGCATCCTGGGGGTTAAGGACAGAGCCTTGGACATAGGGGGTCAAGGGCAGAAGCTTGACTGAAGCACAGTTTGTGGGATGGCTGGGACATATGGAGAGCATAACAAAGGACAGATAGAATAACTGTATGACAATAAGAGAAGACGAGAAACAAGGGAAGAGAGGGAAGTTAGAAACCAAGCGTTTGAAAAGGGTACTCAGGAGGAAACCCAAGAGCGAGTACACTCTCAAAGGAGGATAGCTACCAGTTGGCAATCAGCCCAGCGTACTCTCTCCCATCAAGCAACCAGCAGGTTCTGCTATCCCCCCTTCTTAGGTATCTCCACTGACACTGGCTTTCTCTTGCTTCTACTACATAGGGAAGCTCACTTGAGAGTCTTTAAAGACTCAAGTCTGAGGGTCACAGTTTCCCTAAAACTCTACCCTGGCTTCCCACAGCTTGGAATATGACATCCTCTTTGATCAGGGCCCAGACTGCCTCACCATGAGTTCTCTTAGTCTTCCTGCCCTTGAACAGCAATGTCAAGCCACACTAAATTATTTACAGCTCCCCAAATGGTCTTGGCTGGTTTACATCTCTATGCCATTGTCTATGCTTCTGCCACTCCTTAGAGCATCCTCGTCTGTGTCCCCCAGAACCACCAATGCACTGTTCAAGAGGAGTCATCCTCCTCCTTCAGCAAATCCTTTCTGACTCTCACCTTTGGAATTTGTCATTTCTCTCCCATGTGTTGATCAGTGCCCTATTAATGCTTCTTCATAACTTGGTCACCTATCATCATTATCCTGTGCCGTACATGGCTTGCTGTGAGACTTAGTAACTGTGTGTTCCTAGCACTAGGCATAGTGTGTCACGTAGCAACACTGACCTTTAAAAACTGACAGTCATTGAACTGTGCACTCTATTGCACACTTACTGGGTTGAATGGCGACCCTCAAAAAGATATATCAATGTCCTAACTGCTAGAACTTATAAAGGTGACTACATTAGTTACTTTTCTCATCAATGTGACAATGTATCTGGTGGAAAAAGCTTGAGCAGGGTAAGGTTTGTTTAGGCTCACACTTTTAAAGATGGCAGTCCATCAGGTGGAGGAAGGCATGGCAGAGCACAGTGGTTCATATCATGGTGAACCAAGAAGCCAATAATGGGATGCTAAGGCTATGATGCTTTCCCTTCCCTCCATGGTATCACTCTCATATCTTCTTTCCTTAGTTAATCTTCTCTAAAAACATCTTCACAGACACAGTGCCTCACCAGTCTCTTGGATGACTCAAGTTGCCAATAGAAACTGGCTGTTGCCATGACCTAATTTAGAAAAGGGTCTCTGCAAATGTAATAAAGGATCTCATGATGATATCATCCTGGATTATTTGGATAGACCCTGAATTAAGTGACAAATATCCTTCTAAGACAGAAGAGAAGATATAGACACAGAGATGCCTGTGTAAAAGGACAGGCGAGAAAGCCACTCAAAGCTGGAAAAAGCAAGGAAGGAACCTCCCCAAGTCTTCAAAAGAGATGGCCCTCATAACATCTTGATTTCAGGATTTTGTTCTCTAGAAGAATTCATTTCTAATTCATCTTGAGAGCATTCATTTCTATTTTTTAAAGGCAAGCATGTGATGGTTTCTTGCAGTCTCCCTAGCACACTGATATGCAGGCCATAGTTAAGGGGGGAAGCACTAGAAGCCACTGCCTAGGCTGTTTCCTGGCTTTCCTCTCCTGTTTCCTGTGTGGCACTGGGAATTTTTTAAAATATATTTCTCTGAGCCTTAGTTTCCTAATCTATAAGATAAAGATTCAAGGAGACTCGGATCCATATAGTATTGAATAGGATCTTCAAAGTGGAGAGATCAGGGAGATGATTTGGTTGGTCAGGTGCCTGTCTTCTGAGCATGAACATCTGAATTTGGACTTCTAGCACTCATGTATAACCTGGATATGGAACAGTACATCTACCACTCTAGCACTGGGGAAGGGAAGATGGGCAGATCCCTGAAGCTCATTGGCAAGACAGCCTGGCTGAATTGGTAAGCTTCAGGTTGAGTGAGAGGCACTGTCTACAAAAAATAAATAAATAAATAAATAAATAAATAAATAAATAAATAAATAAATAAATAAAATCACATGAAGAGACAGGATTCTCACTGTCTAACTCTAGCCTGTCACATATGATTGCACATGTATACATACCTAGACAAACGTGTACTTACGACACACACATAGTGACTAGGAAATACCTGGCAGATAGTGGTTAGTAAGATAAACAAAGAATAAGTCATTAACAGTGTGATTGGAACTCACCTAACCCTGTGGTGATTGGGTGTGCACTTTGGGTACTCTGTCTGAAGGTGGTGTTCTTATTTCCTGGGCCTCTCCAGGTAAGGGTCAATGCTAGCAAGATACAATGTCTATGATTTCCTTAGCTGTTCTCCTATGGAGTCTCCTTGGTAGAAATGTGCAAGACAATTTCAGGAATTGCTTCTCTTCTTGCACTCTGTTTTATTATTATCATTAATTTTCCTGTTTTCCATTCTTGGGTATGAGTGTGTGTGTGTGTGTGTGTGTGTGTGTGTGTGTGTGTGTGTGTGTGTGTGTGTGTGTTCAAGTGCAGTTGCTGATATCTTTGTACTTTCCAGGCCCAGATGGGACACCTCCCTGGCGCCTGTCTCCTTCACTCATGTCCTAGTGTCTCTGGGTGCTTTTCTTTTGTATAAGTTTTCTTTCTTCACCACTGTGACCAAAATACCTGACAGCTCCAACTTAAGAGGAGGAAGGCCTTGTCTTAGCCAAGTTTCAGAGGTGTCCTTCACTCACACTGTGGCAGATAAGAAAGCAGCGGGAGCCTAACAGGAAATGCCCAGGGCAAAATGCAGCCACCAAAGATAAACCACCAGGGAGCTATTTTCTCTGACCAACTCCCATCTTCCACAGGTCTACCACCTCCTGTACTTAAAGCTTGAATCCATGGGTGGAGTAGCCCAGGTTTTAGCTCAGGGTCCTTACAGTTTGCCTCTGGAATTACCCTCACGGATGCAGACATGATCTACTAATTTCCTATGTGCTTCTCAACCCAGTCAGGATCAACAGCACATTTTCTCTACTGTTAAGTCAAAACTTTCACAACTTCTTTTCTCTTTATTCCCTTCCATTACATGCTTTTTATAGTCACTGTTATGACTATATCTAATCATCCTCCTTTTTAGATTCTCTCTTCACCCAGCTAGAAGCCTACAAGCTTTGCGAGGGCAGGGACTATGTCTTTCTCCTCCATGTATTCCCAGAACCTAGCTTACATTTAGCATATTGTAAGCCCTTAATACCTATTTAGTGGATGTATGTGTGAATTCATTATTTTAGGGCAGCAGATGTGAGTTGCAATTAAGAGCAAAGTGTTTTAAATCCAAATGAAAATGGATAATAGGATTAATCTCTCTGGTTACTGGCAAAGCCATTCATTCCTTATCTCTCTCTGGGCTGCTGGCTCTGTCGCCCTCCCCCTTTACACCTAGTCAGGTACCAGCCTTCAGGACTAGAGTTAGTTATGCAGTTCCACTTTATTTCTAACACACATGACCAAAAGGGGTAACTTGGGTTAGGGGTTCTGTGAAAGGCAGCAGAGTAAATCTTTTATCCAACAAAGTACTTGAGTCCAGTCGGTCTTGGTTTATTAGTACACATTCAAAAGAGGAAACAGAATTTTTTTTTTTTTTGGTTTTTCGAGACAGGGTTTCTCTGTGCTTTGCGCTTTCTGAACTCATTGTACCAGGTTGGTCGAACTCACAGAGATCGCCTGCTCTGCTCCAAGTGCTGGAAAGGCGTGCGCATACGGTCAGATTTTTTTTTTTTCTTGAAAGATGAACATTGGCAGTTTCTATGACATGCTAAATTGCCTAGCAATCACCTGATTTTATTTAATCCAGGCAACGACATTTCCTAAGGTATTAGCCAGGATTTAGGAACTTCATTTAGCAAAAGCATCCTTTCTCTTCATTTATTATCCATGAAAAAGAAAAAAAGAATTTTACAGTCTCTACCACTGAAAGTGGTAGAAGGAAAGACTTCTTGTATGGGATTGATTGACGCTTAGCAGATACTCAACTAGACGGTATTTTTCAAATGGGAGTTGCTCAGATTTGCATATGACTATCTCTCAGAAAGGCTCCTTTTGGTTTAGTGGCCAGTAGATAGGGTGTTTTCTAGGTGACTAGATCTGAGGATTTTGAGGTATCTGCAGCTCAATCATTTGGTAGATTTAAAATTGAATTGACTGTTGGGAAGGGATGGCCACTGGAAGCTGGGGTCTGGATGGAGGAAGTGGCTATTTGCATCCTGTCTTTTTGGGGTACATCTTGTCCCCCCTGTGTTTCCTGTCTGTCTCCCTGTGTTTCCTAGCTGACATGAGGTGAACAACTTCTGCTTTCACATACCCCCTCTTTCATGGTATTCCACCTCAGAGCACACAAACTGAAATCACTCTGACCTACCTTAGATACAACTTCTGAAGCCATGACCCAGAATAAAATTTCCCTCTGCTATATTATTATTATTATTATTATTATTATTATTATTATTATTTGGATATTTTGTCATGGCGAGAAAATCTTGACTAAAGCAGTGGTAAATGTTTTAATGAACTAGCTGAAAGGAATATCATGGGCTATTTTAGTTAGACTTGTCACGGAAGATCCCAGAGGACCTGAATTATGTGTGAAGATGTCAGGGGTGGTATTTTGTCAGAGAGAAGAGCAGGTGTCAGGGCTTGAAGTGGGAACATGTTCTTTTATTTTTGCTTTGGTTGGGTTTTGATGAGTTGCAGAAGGTCAGTGTGACTTAGATTGATGAGGTACTCTGGGGCTAGATCTTATAGGGCTGGAGAACCCTAGCATGTAGTTGGATATTTTTGTATTCTTCCTAGGCGTGGGAAGAGAATGATGTAAGCTGAGGTACTGTCCTTACAGATAAACTTAGCATAGTCCAGTAGGTTAGAGCCAATTTGAGTTTGGGCTCTAGCTTTCCTAGGCTAGGCAATATCTTGCTGTGTGTGATTTCTCTGCTTATGTTTTCTTACCTCTGTGATGGGGCTCAATACTTACCTACTTTGTCCCCAGATTCTTTTCACCTCCACACACTATGCTCTTGACCTCTTTTCCTCTCTTGAATCTTGACTCCCTCCGAAGTGTAAATAACCTTTACTCCTTATTTGCTGGACACACACCTGAATGAGTAAATGGCTGGTATTCCTTCTAGTAGAATTGAAGTACAAAGTCTTCAAACCAGGCACCCTTTTCTTCTGATATTTCTACAGGTTACATAGTTTTTGCTTTGTTCACAACATTTTTTTATAAACTTGAAGACAACAGTAAAAGTGCATAGACAGCTAGAAGCATGCTGCTCAACTTTGTTTTCACTAAATAGTTCTTGGAGTTTCCATGTTAAGGGTGTCCTTTGGCAGCTCACAGATTTGTGTCTACCTAGTTGCAGCCGAGGGCCATTTCCCTTCTTTCTAAATGAAATGATGGCCATCAGAAGAGACCCAGCAACAATGGTGCATCCCAGGTGAAGTTTTTGGTTTTTGTTTGTTTTTTAAATGAATGTTGATGACATCAAGCCTGGGAGACAGAGCAATGGTTAGCCAGCCCAGATAGCCTGTCTTGAAGAGAAGGTTCCTGGCATACCCCCAAGTCCTCATAGCCTGTCACCATGTGTCTTGGATGCATTCTGTTGTCTTGGCAACATGTTCTCTGGAGTTGTAGGGAGCAGCAGCCTTTAACCTTTCAGTATCATGTTGCCAGGACAACAGACTTCGTGGGAAGCCAGGCTCACTGTCACTGCGTGTTGCCGCCACCCACCCCTCCCTCCTACTCTGACTGCCTACTCCTGTTTCCGCTGCCTTCCATCTGTACCCCTCCATTTCTGCTTTGATGATCTGCTGGCTGCATATTCTCTCCAGAACACCCCCCTCACTTTATTATTATTATTATTATTATTATTATTATTTTTTTACCATTCCTGGGATTTCACTGAAGTAACGATTAAAAACTCAAAAACTAAAACTACATGTCTTAATTGATTAAGGGAATTTGGGGCATTAAAATGAGGAAGTTAAAAATGCAGCAAGAAGAAAGGGGCTTCACATAGTTTTTATCATTTGGTTTAGGGCATGGTGGAGATTCTTTTTTTTTTAAATTGCTCTAAAATTGTTTTATTATTTTTTTCTTTTATTGAAGGTAGGTGTTTTTTCATATGATATGTTCTGATTGCTGTTTTCCGGTCCCCTGTGGAGTTCTTCTCCACAGCCCCTCCCATGTGGATCCACACCCTTTCTGTTTCTACTTAGAAAACAAATGGGTATCTAAGGAGTAATAATAAAATAAAATAATATAAATAAAAAACAAACAAATCAGAATATGACAAAACAAGAAAAGGAACCAAAGAAAAAGCACAAGAAACATATATCAACACAGAGATACACATGTTTGCACATACATAAAACTCATAAAAACACAAAACCAGAAGCTGTAATATATACACAAGGACCTATAAAGTAGAGAAACAAACAAACAAACAAGCACTCTGACTTAACATTAAGAGACAAAGTACCTCCAAAGATGCCGTTGAGCTCATTTTGTGTTGGCCGTCCACTGCTGAGCATGGATCCTACCCTTAAGAGTAGTTTATTTTCCCAGTGAGACTCCCTTGGAGAAAACTAATTTTTCATTTGCAAGTGGCTATTAGCTTCTGGGTTAGGAACCGGCCATGTGTCCCTTCTCCTCTCAGCTCCAGGACCCTATATGGTGCAGACCGTTCAGGCTCTGGCATGCTGCCTCAGGCTCTGTGAAGTCTATGTGATCCATTGTGCTGATTGTTGAAGGCTTTGTTTTCTTGGTGTCCTCTATCTCCTCTGGCTCTTACATTCTTTTTGCCTCTCTAAGCAGAGTGCCCTAAGGCCTGAGGGGAGGGATTTGATGGAAACATTCTTTTAGGGCTTTTGTTCCAAGGTCTCTCACTCTCCACATATAGTCTGGCTGTGGGTCTCTATATTAGTTTCCATCTGCCGCAGGAGGAAGCCTCTCCGTGTAGCAGAATGTCATCTGGGGTCATTTTAGTGAGAGATTTTTGAACCTTTCTATCAGCAAGAAGTTTTTTTTTTTTTTTTGTTTGTTTGTTTTTTTTTTTTTTTTTAATCCCATGAAAGAATCTTTGGCTTTGTGCCCAAGATGCCTAACTTTAAAAGTTTGGGGTAAAGATGCATTAATTGATGTTTTCATAAAATTCTCCCCAAAGCATCTGAAGGTAGAGGAAAATCTGCTTTCCGGTGGCTGATTTCCACTTTCTTACTTTCCCAGCTTGCTGTCTTCTGTTTCCTTTCCTCTGCTCATTCTCCAGCTTCTTCCCCCATCTTCCTCTTTGTTAAGCAGCCACACAGACACAACAACAAAGCCCCACCGATCACAGAACTTTACAGTGTGGGCGTTCTACTCAGCCACCTGAAGGCAGCTTCAGGGGCTGTCTCTGGCTTCCAGTTTCCAGTTTCAGGGCTATCTCTGGCTTCCGGTTTCAGGGGCAGGCTGTTCAGGAGTGTGGCCTGCAGAGAATGAGCTCTTTGGTGTTTTAAATCCTGCAGTGGGTTAGATCTGTATTTTCAGAACAGGTCTGTTTTATTCCATTCCATGTTCAAAAAGCCGGGTAACTTCTACATGGCAGGGGCTGCACTTTGTGTAGTTGGTACTTTGCCTGCGTTTAGTCGGTTTAACCTTCAAAAGATATCTAGGCTTGAAGTAGAAGTATTATTTGCCTTCACTTACAGCTGATGAAACAGGATCGAAAGGAAAGTGGTCTCTAGTTTTACACTCACAGTGGCAGTGTGGAGATTGGAGTCAGTGACTGAGTGGCCAAAGCTTGCGGTTTTGCCAACATATTTTGCTTCCTCTTGAACACTTTCAGCGCCTCAGCCTTTTGGGGACAGCTAGCACTTAGCTGGGAGGAAGACCCCCAACTGCCCAAACAGTGCCCAGGTGGCACTTGGGTAAAGCTGATTCTGCTGTTAGTCTTAAGTGGGAAGAGCAGGGTTGAGGTAGGGGCAGGAAGCAGAAGATGGTTGGAGGGAAAAGGAAACAGAGCAGACATTTCCAGTCTCCCTGGGCCTGGGCCAGCAGGGACCTGCATGGGAGTTCTCATTCCCTCCAAGGTCTTCGCCAGCAAGAGTAGACCTCAGACCCTTCAAAAACCTCAGCTTTTGACACTTCCGAGCAGACCTGAAGGTTTGACTTTTGGGTTAGTTCTGGAGTTGGGAGATTTTTTTTTTTTCCTACCATGGTACATGTTAGGAGAAAATAGACTCAAATAGACATCAGCTGAAGACCTAAGATTGCGTCTTGAAGATGAGTTGTGAAGAAAGGTAAGAAGTGTCTTTACCTCACCATTTGAAGTGGTTTTAGGTCTTGTCTTATAGGTTACATACTTCCTGCTCTTGAACATCCCTAGAGAGTCATCTGTAGCTATTGTTACGTTGTTCTAGCAGCTGCTGGAGGTGCTACCCAGAGACACTTCCTCTGGCCTCCTCCATCAGCGCTGGCCTCCTCCATCAGCGCCAGCCTCTTTGCTAGGCTTTCAGGACCCACTCAGCTTGCTTGCTTCTCTGACGTCCAGAGGTCTGTTTATGGATAAGAGTGGTGTTCAGGGGTGAAAAAAAAAAAAACTGTGTCAAGGGGGTGGGCCAGCTATCTGGATGTGCTTGGGCAACTCGTGTGAAAGGCAAATTTATCACACAGTGTGAGAGCCCTTTTCAAAGGAAAGAGGCCTATCTCCTCCCCCTGCCTGGGTGAGGGGGAAGACACGAGGCTCACTCAGTACGTATTTGTTCATAATGATAGATCCTTTACAGACGGGAACAGACCATATGCTTTTGGACAGGAGCCTACATTGCAAGGTGGGATGGATGAGTGAGATGTGTTTTTGCGTGTTCTTTTCATCTCAAACATCTGTGATCCTATGAATAATTCTCTTCCCCCTGGCCCTGGGCTGGCTGCTTGCCTGGAGTCTCTGCCAGAGCCTACCCCCTAGTGCCCCTCTGAATGGAGATATCAGAGGATCCACTGCTCTGGAGGGATGGCTCTGGATGCAGGCCTGGTATTGAGAGTAGAAAAGGACCGAATCCTCAATCAGAGCCCACGGTTGGGGGATTCAGGCAGGAAGCCTGAGTGCCGTGATTCTCAGGACCCGTCGAGGAAGGCACAAGGGAACTGACCCCTCAGACCATCAGCAGATGCCCAGCAGCAGGCCCTGTCTTTGGCATGCAGAGCTGTGGACGGGGCGCAGGCTGAGCAGCAGGGCTCACTTCAGGCTGCTCTGCGCAGTGGAGAGTGGTGGTCAGTGTCCTGTTCCTCATCCTGCTTGCCTGCTGTGGTGTTTGCCCAGGGAAGGCTAACCTGAGTATGTCAGATGGAGTGGAGAGGCAAGGCACTCTTCTGGCCCTAGTCCCCACTCAGTGGTCTTCTCTGAGGTTACATTGACAGCTGCATGTTACCAGCGAAAGCCACGTCGTTCTCTCTTCAGAAGCCGCAATTTTTGGGGAACAAAAATTACTGGTCAAGGGGAGGGAAAGACTGATGGCAGTGAGCAGGCTCTGGGGTGACGTCAGTTCCTCCTGAGGGGGGCCACACCAGCCTGGTGATAATGAGAGAGGGTCAAGGACACAGTGGAGCTCTCTGGGTGCTGTACTGGAGAGGCCTTTCTTTCCGGTGGATGTACCCCCTTTTGTGCTCTCCTTGACCCAAGAGACCCGCCCAGGCACTACCTTGGGGGCTCAGAGACTCTCGGAGGAGTTGCCATTATCTACAGCCACTTCCTTGACTTTGAGGAAATCACATCAAGGTGTTAATGGGACTCTTTTATATGTTCCCATCCAAGCAGTAACCATGGTCAGCTCTGCCACTCAGATGTCTGGATGCTTTGCCCTGGGAGAGATACAATTGAAATGGAGTGGATTCTTAATCTGCTTTTCAAACTAGATTTTATTTCCCCTTTCATTTTTGACAACTCTCACCGCCCTCTTGTCCAGTGCTTTGTCTGTCTCTTGCCTGCCCCTTCCTCAGCCCCTGCCTCCCTTCCTAGCCCACTGATAGGGATTTCCCCATAAAGTCCGGTGCAGTTCAGTGCCAGCTCTGTTCTCCAGATAGCCCCCCCCCCAGCATTTTCACCTTATGGGTCTTTGTCTCACGCTAAGCTCTGTTCTGCTGACTGATTCCTTGCCAGGGTCTAAATAAATAGATGCAGTGATTATGTGACCCTCTCCCTGGGTGTTTCTAGTCTGACTCATTGAAGACATAAATAATAGTGGGATTTCAGGAACCTTATGGGCTCATTAGGGAGCTATGTATTTAAAACAGAAGATATTTTCTTGAGGGCTGCAAATTGCCTGACTACAAGTCATACTCTGCTTGCTGGGCCACCTTGTAGGGATGGGTCTGTCATCTTTGGCCAAGGAGGGAAAAATTCAGAGCCCACTGGGAAGCTTGAGACAGCAGTAGCTCCACAGAGGCAACTGGGTTTCTGGGGTTCTTCAGGGAGGTGGGAATGAGAGAACAGGGGTGCAGCCCAGGTTGCTGAGTTGATTTGGGGTTGCTTTAATTTCCACTATAGAGAAGGCATCAGTACCACTTCCTGCAGTCGGCCCCAGATGCTTTTTATCGTCTCATAGACCAAGCTCTTGGCTTGTCAGATGTGGTCCCTCTTTGAGTCCACCCCCCCTTTTTTTTTGCATCATAGTCCCTTTTCTCTGCCCTCCTTCCTCTCTTTACTCAGTTACCTACTTCTCACTGTTTCTTCTCATTTTGGGTTCATGTTTCTGCATCCTTCCCCTCACTTTGCTTCTCCCTGTCTCCTGTGACCCACTCTTCCATATGACATACTTTATGTGGTGTGCATAGCCATCTTCATGCTTCATTTTGTCAGTGACCACGTCCCTCGTGGCCTACCTTTGGACCTGGCATAGTTAAAAGTTCCCAGGTGGTCTGTCCTTGCCTGCTGGAGCTGTCACACATTAGTTTTAGAGTCTGTGGCAAGTTGATTGCATTGGTTAGGACTTGGTATTTAATGAGGCCATGCAAGGGCATATGTCTTCTCTCTGTAGGATCCTATTAACTCTCCTCTGTGCCATAGCATAGGTGAATTCCAGTGTCCACATTCATGCTCTCAAGTCACAGAGGTTGTCTCGGTCAATGCTGAGTTTTGATAAGTGATATCATTAATAGATTACAGATATCTGTAACATGATTCTTAAAAGGTGTTATTAATTAAAAAAAAATACCTGGAGCCAGATATTGGGTGAAAGCTAAAAGATCAGAGAAACAGAACAAGTCACAGCCAGCCTCACCTCGCCAACTCCTCAGCCAATCCTGTTTCCACGAATCCTCAGACTGAAAGCCTCTGAGTCCTCACCCCTGAGGGTCTCAGTTGAACTGCGCTTAGTTCCTGTCTCCTCATAGCTTATATACCATTCTCCACCCAGCCATGTCACTTCCTGGGATTAAAGGCATTCATGCTTCCCAAGCAAAGACATGAGATCTCAAGTGCTGGGATTAAAGGTGTGTGCCACCATGCCTAATTCTGTTCCCAGCGTGGCCTTGAACTCAAAGAGATCCAGACAGATCTCTGCCTCGCAAGTGATAGGATTAAAGGTATGTGCCACCATTGTCTGGTCTCTATGTCTAATCTAGTGGCTGACCCTGTCCTCTGATCCCCAGATAAGTTTATTAGGGTACACAATATATTGGGGTATGCAATATATCACTACAGATACCTAGCTAAACTTTATGTTGAGATCCTTGCAGACATATCTTGTAATACTAAGTCTGAAAAGAATTCATGCTCAATACAGTGGATGGAATTTAGTCTCAGACATGGGCTCAGATTTTGGCAATTTTTCTAATTCATTCCATTTTGAGGGGATGGGAGAATCAGGAGAAATGGGATCTCATATAGCCCAGGATGACCTTGAATACAAGTGCATCCTCAAATTCCCAATCTTTGCTCTCTCTGCCTCCCAAGTCCTGGAATTACAGGTGTACACACCACCATATCTGGGTGTTTCTAGTTAGTTCTGAGAACTTTACCTACTTACGCTTTCCGTGCCTCAGTTTCCTTAGCTGTGCGGCGAGGAAAACAGAACTGCAACCAGTGTCTGCCTGCCCTCAGCCTCCACTGCCTGCATTTCTCTTTCCTCTCTTGTTCCTAAGTCTCTTTGGCCATGTTTCCCACCTGAACTGCGCTCTCCCTGTCTTATTAACGGTTCCCGGACTCCCCCTCTCCTTTCTCAGTTTTGTGGTGATTCTTCCCCCTTTGCTTAGTCTGTTCCTCATTCTCGGTTTCATTTTTGTCTTCATCATTTTGATCCCTCTGTTGAATTTAACTTCCCTTGCAAATATGTTTCCTGATGCATCCCCTCCCCCACTCACACCAGCTACTATTTCTGGGCCTTTTGTAGCTTCTGGGAGAATGCGGTAGTTTTAATTATTTATAAGCATGAGAGAATAATTAAATAAATGATTTAATTACCTTTCTCATAGATATTAGCACCAGTGCCTGGAGTATAGGATACGGAAATTGAGATGTATCGGCAGGCACCCTGGACATGAGGAAAGGTTGACTTGAGGCTGGAAAGAGTGGAAAGGAGACCTGGGAATTTAACTCTCACTTGTCAAGCAACTGGAAAACAATAGTCCATCATACTCAGCTAGGATTAAATTAAAGAAAGGATGTAAGTGTTACCGATATTTAAAATGAAGGGAGAAGCGGCAAGCTAATTACTATTATTTAAGAAATAATGTATGTTGAGGTTGGAGATACAGCCCGGTAGGTCAGAGGACTTGTGCAAACACGAGGATCTGAGTTTAGCTCCCAGAACCCATGTAATAGAGCGGGCATGGTCATGGGGCCCCAACACCCACCCCCCACCCTCCCCCACCCCACACACACTGTTGGAGTTAGAGACAGGAAGAGCACTTGGTCAGCCAGCTAGCTAGAAATACAACACTAAGAGACGCTGTCTCAAGGGAAATAAGGTGGAGAGTGGGCCAGCAAAATGCCTCCTAGTCCTCTGAGCATGTGCACTGCACACATAAGTGTACCTCTAACATACACACACACACACACACACACACACACCACTACCACCATAAACACAGGTGCACATACACACAAATAAGGAAATACGGTGTATATATCTTTGCAGGGAAGAAAAACAGGTGCTGATTGGTTGCTGCTAGCTTTCAAGGGACTTCGTTCTCTTTTGAGTTGCTTGCTGTGGATATCACGCTATATAAATAAAACACTGATGGCCAGTGACCAGGCAGGAAGTATAGGCGGGACAAAGAGAGAGGAGAATTGGGGAAACAGGAAGAGAGAGGAGAGACACTGCAGCCACTGCCAGGATAAGCAGCATGTGAAGACACCGGTAAGCCACCAGCCACGTGGCAAGGTATAGATTTATAAAAATGGGTTAATTTAAGATAAAAGAACAGTTAGCAAGAAGCCTGCCACGGCCATACAGTTTATAAGTAATATAACTGTCTGAGTGATTATTTTATACATGGATTGTGGGACTGAGGGGATTGGTGGAACCTGGAGAGAAGCTCTCCAGCAACAATTGCTCCCTCTGGCTCACTGGGGACAGCCATTTAGAGGCAGTAGAGATCACAGGCAAAGAGTCTAAACTGATCTACCCAGCCAGGATTCCTTGCTTTATAACCACCATGGCACCCATGGCTATCTGCCTCTCAGAAGGTCCCTTAACCACGCTTGGGCCTCCTTTCTTAATCTGAAAATGAAGGCCTTGGGGTTTTCAATCCATTCAAGCTGATGTTTATACAGCATCTAAAAGCACAAGGTACTGACTGAAAGAGAAGTAACACCTCTGTCACTACAGAGGAGGTCACTTAACTTGTGAAGCCAGGGAGAGCACATTAAAACTAGACAAAGCAAATAAAGATCTGTGGTACCGTGGGAAGATGTGTGGTCAAATTCTGAGGTTTTAGCTTATATTCTCACTGGCAGCTTTTAAGACTGGGTGTTCTGAGTGTGGCAAAGAGAAAGTGAAGTGGACTCCTGGGAGGATACTCTATTTCCATTCCAAATCTCTACCATGGCTCATGTGCAACATGAAGTCTAGACGGCATGTTGTCATGCTTGCTTGTGTGAAAGACTGTTCAATGTGGACAGGATCACAGAAGATAGTGCAACACTCTGATTTCACAGTGGAGGATGCTGAGCCAAGAGAGATGAAGTGACTTGCCTCAGATCTCTCCTGGAGTTGGCTTGATTTTCTAGATTACCAGCTCAGGCTCTGGTAGGGCTTTAACCTCCACGAAGTACCACTCCTCTCTACTTGCTCAAAGTCCAACAGATGATTGGATGGATGGTTATGATGGATGTCTTCTCTCCTCCTTCCTGCCTATGGCTGAGGATAAAGAAGACATAGTGAAACCAGGATCGGGGTGGGGAACCATGGCAATTCACTGTGACCCAAGGTAACCGACTGTATGGGCTAAACATGCCAGATATTGAAAAAGTGGTTACTTAGTATATTTTTGGTCTATATTAAATAGGAAAACTTATATATCATGAGTTGCATGGATTTCTGATACTCATAAGCAGACGGATGGAAAGTGAATTTGGATAAAACAGAGCATTTAGTGGAGACTCCTCATCATTCAAAGGACACCCCCACCCCAGTGTCTGTGTCTTGTCTACTTCTTGCAGGCCATAAATTGCACTGCTCATTTCTCCAAGGAGACTAGTGTAGTATGAATGTGAAATGTCCCCTAAAGCTCACATGCTTGAACACTTGGCCCCCAGCAAGTGGTACCGTTTATGAAGGTTGTGGGCCTTGAAGCTTTCCAACCCGACCTACTTCTGTCCGTGCTCGGCTTCCTGAACTCAGAAGTGATGTGACCAGCCCGCTTCCGATTTCTGCTGCAGTAACGTCTATGCGGTATCCCTCTAGAATAGTGTATCCCTCTGGAACAGTGACCCCAAATAAGCCCTTCCCCCCTTTAACCTGCTTTTGTCAGAGAGTTTTGTCCCAGCACCAGAAAGGTGGCTAAGCTAAGTACACTTCCCCTCCTCATGTGGACAATTCCTCTAACTGAGTCACTTCAGAAAGAAGACTCGTGAATGGACGGACATGTATGTGCAGCTAAGAGGTTGTACTGGAAGAGCAGTGTGGAGGAAACGCCTGTGGATAGAGATTGAGGTTTCAAAAGATAACACGGGCATATTCCGTGATGCTTTATAGTTTTCCAAGTGTAGGTGCAGGCTTTGTCTGAATTTAGTCCTCCCTGGTTGTGCCAAGTGGAACTCTGAGTCACAGTTCGTCCCCATCACCCGCTAAGGTGCCAAGAAGTTAAATGAAGTAGCAGAGATGGAGAGATTCTACGATTAGGAATAGACCTCGGAACTGGTTCTTCTGGCCCTTTATTTACTGCTGCACTGAAGAGTGTTTGGATGTGTGGAGGAGGTTTCAGGTGCCCACAAGAGTGTCACACAGGAAGGATGCTGGGAGTTTGGCTGAAGAAATTCTTTATTGGCATTGGCTGATGAGCTGGTTAAAAGAAAGAGAAAGAGAAAATCAAGAAGTTACTCCAGGAAAGCAAAGCAAGCAAACAAACAAAACTTTGTATGCATGGAGTCTACATTCTTTTTTCTTTTTTTAAAGGGTTTCTTTGTGTAGCCCTGTCTCTCCTGGAACTTGCTTTGTAGACCAGGCTGACCTTGAACTCGGGGATCCACCTGCGTTTGCCTCCTGAGTGTGGGATTAAAGGCAGTTGCCCAGCTTTGGAGTCTACATTCTTAAGCGCTAAGACATATTGGAAAGTTTGGGCAAATATATTGGGTGGGAATTCATGGGCAGAGGCCCATACAGACCAGGCCAGCCAAGGCTGGCAAACCAATTCCACACCTCTTTATCCATGTTGTCGTCTCTTAGGGGGCAAAAGAAACATCTAGAAGGTTCCTTCCCAGGGTGCACCTGAACTTTTTCAGAACAAAGCCCATGATGGCCTGGGACATTTTGCCTTCATTAACACTTCATTAAGCTTTGTTAGATATGTGCTTTTAGCCAGAACCTGGCAAGGGACCCTTACTGAGGTGATAATGAGGAGAAAATGTACTAGATTTTTGGCCTACTCTAGAGTTGTTGAATGTAGGCTAAAATATATTTTGATAACATTGGCTTTGAAATGGCTATTAAGCATCACTTTACACTGGGTGGTGTAAATAGAATACATAAGCACAAACAGAAAGAGATGCTCTCGCCAATGTAACATGACACATTTCAGAGCATGTCTGTGATTTGTTGCAAACAAATTATAAATATCTGAGTTGTGTTGGACTCTGCCACGATGGTATTTTGATAGATTTTCAACTTGTACCTGCTCTTCTTTATAAATACTCCTTTAAAAAATGTGTCTGACAATTTTGCATGGCTCCTGGTGCGTCTTATACTAACAGTTTTCTGGCTATCTAATATGTAGCTATGACCATATGTTCTTGGAACTAAACAATGCCACATCCTCTCCAGTGTTCCTAAATGTCCTGTCACCTGGATTTAATATACTATGATGCCTGAAGGTGCAGACATTTTATAAAAAGCAAACAAACAGGTATCTAATCTTTATTTTGAGGAAACTTTTAAAACTATCTCAAATTGAATGACCCCCTAGAAGAATTTTATGTAGATACAGCTGGCTGAAACATCATATTTGTAATAACCAGCAGTCAATACCATCCTGAAATCTGAAAGTGTGTGTCTATGTGTATGTATGTGTGTGCATGTGTGCAAATGTGCATGTGTGTGTGCATGTGTGTATGTGTGTTTTTGTGTGAGTGCATGCATGTGTGCACACATGCATGTATAGCCTTGTGTACTATGTATGTGGATCCTGCATAATAAAATGGGTGATATAATGGAATTTATAAACTGCTATTCCTTTTTCAGGGTTGGCACTGTAGTTTTTTCTAATGCTATATTAGAATAACAGCAAAGCAGATTTTCTCAGAAAGGAAAAATTCACCACCCCAAATTTCCAGCAATCAGCCAATCAGAAGAACAGTGGAAAAGAAAGATGGTAGCCTGCAGAACACCCACAGTGTGCCAGGACTTTGGTTAAGCTGGCTCACTCCAGTTCACTCTGCTGTTTTGTGGATGGAAACTCATCACTTTTATCTTCTTTCTATAATAAATGTAGACGTCATCTTTCTTTTCAGCCTCATTTTCACAAAAGTGTCAATATTTTGATAATGTTATCAAATTATCTTATAATTAACTCCTAGGAAAATGGCCTGAGATTAATTCATTCATTCAGTAAATCTAATTGGGTGTCCATTAAGGGTTACACGTGGTGCAACTCACTAAAGGCACAATGGCAATGGTAGAGGCAGAGATGAACAGAAGCAGACTTGGAGTCAGGGTTAATGTGCAGGACGCTGTACTGAAGGAGGAGATGGCGTAGAAGTCAACTTTTGAGAAACTCAAGTCCAAAGGCATCATTTAAAGATGGCAGCAGTGTTGGACAAATGCCAGGCATGGTCACCTTGCCACTCTAAGGGCTCACCTCAGAACTCTAAGAAGAAAGCCTGTCCAAACCTCTGGTGAGGCTGACAGCACACGGCTTCCCACTAATGTGTGTTGAATGTGAGAAACAGAAGCCAAGAATTAAAACCAAATGCCCAGTATCACACAGTGGGTATCTTAGGAGATTTAATTCAAACATCCCCGAGTTGGGGGTTTGCATGTTGGAGTGTGAATGTACAGTCTTACCCCTTCCTCTGTCCTCAAAGTTGCCTGGCCACTGGCAGTGACAGTCACCCCCTTTCATTGCTTTCCTGCTGGAAGTGTTTCAGTCTTGGTGGGGGCCTTTGCTGCCCATGGGGTACAGACCAAGTTTCCTGGCCTCCTACCTCTCAAACTACTTATTTTATCATGTTGGTTGGAGAATCATTAATCTTTATGTTGTCCAGTAGAGGTTTAAAAAGTTCCTCCACTACACTGTGCCTTTCTTAACGAAAGGGTATTGAAAGTCGGCTCACAACAAGAAAGAGCATGGTATTCAGAATAAAGGATAGCCCGTGAAATTGAATACATCTCACTGTACCAACAAGATGCTATGCTGTCCTTATTATTTTCCTATCTCCACGGGCCAATGATAACTTTATCAGGGCTTGTCATTGATCTATGGCCCAGGGATTAGGAAACACTGGCAAAGATATTATGGCCAGAGGCAGCATGTCTGTGCAAATTACTTCTAAAGGATGTTGCTCCAGATGTGCCCCCTGAACTGAGGGGGCTGTGCACATCTCCTGTGTCTGTGACAGAAATAACAGTGTGACAAAGAGTGTTGCACTGAGGTTCTCTGGTATATCATAATCTCCTTTGGTGACAACCTGATGAGGCACGAGAAGAAGGGGGATGTGATCGATGTACTGCTTCAGCCTTAACAAGCCTTTTATTTCTGTCGGCGATGACATATTCATCAATAATCTGAGAGGAGAAAATCTCAACACTCCTTCCTGGTGGGAAGGGGATTTCAAACGCTTCTTGCAAAGGAAGAAGGCTCTGGTGAGAGTTAGAAGGGCTGAGTGAGATGGCTGGCTTTGGGATGGCTGACGGAGCAATTTTGAACAAGTTTTGTCACTTACTGGGTCTCAGTTCCTCATCCCTAAGAGGAGAATGGCATCCCCCGGAGCAGATCTAGTCATCCTCAGGATCAAAAAAGCCCAACAGTAGCTTTGCATTCACCCACAGGTAGGCTGCTTAGGCTAAGAAAAATGGTACATTTCCTTGCTTTGAGTTAATATTGTAGCAGCTCATTGATGTACAGTTGTCTCATGTTGCCTATTTATAAAAAGGAAAACTATGATTACTTAATAGAGGTATGAATATAGGGCATTATTCATACCCAGAACGAGGAATATTTTTTCTTCTTCTTGCTTCTGGCCTCTAGAGAATTAAACTGAAAGAATTCCTTTTACTTTTATTTTTTAGAAATGTATAAAAAATAGTAGGGCAAAACAATTCAAAGCTTAGAGAAGACAAAAGCCCTACAGGCATTGCATTTTTAAAGAAGCAGCTATTTAGTGTCATTTTTAAAAATCGATGAGGAAATATTTAGCATATTTTGCATGTAATAGGTGGTAAGTGGTCTAAGTTGAAATTTGCTGTATGCTTTATATTTTATTACAAGGATTGTGTTACTTGTATTTTGCTAATTGATATTACATCAATGAAACGGCTTGGTTTTCTTATAATCTTATGAAGTATAGCCATTTTATCGACGAGATACTGAAGTTCAGACACATTGAATGGTTGTCAAGGTTACTTATCAGGTAAGATGTGTAGCCAAGATTTAACTGGGTATCTTTGGTTTTCAATCACGAGCCTCCCCCTGTGTTTCTAGCTCACACATCCTCACTCCCTAACAGAGAGCAGGCATCTAAGGCCCTGCTCTCAGCCCTAGAGCTGACCTGTCCTACTCTGCTATTCTGCCTTCCACAAGTTGACCTTGGGTTGTTTTGCAGCTGCATGTCTGTGGAAAGCTTCGGTTTAGATCAAATGAATTGGTACCAGAGGGAGTGAAGCTGGCCCTGGTGATATGGAAGGATGCAGTGGGGCAGAACTGAGAGGTGCAGAATGAAACAGAGCGACACATCCTGCATTGTGGTGGCATGCATAATGTCCTCTTAGAGATGAGGAGAAGCCTGCCCTACTGCTTGAGATACAAGTGCTCTGGTCTTTCCTTAGAGGATCTGTTCATTTTCTCCCAACTGTGCTGGGGAGAATCATTGCATTTTCTTCTGAAATATTCAAGTATAAATCTATCCCATAGTTTCCATAGAAAACAAATAAATATACACATGCAGATTTCCTATGATATTCTATTTTTATTTTAAAATGTATTCTTTGACAGTTTCATACACGTGTATAATGTATTTTGGTTGTATTCACTCACCCCTTAACCTGAATCTCTTCTTGGTGTTGCTTGCCTGAGCACAGGTGTAGGCTGGAGTATGAGGAACTTATCAGTTGCTGTACCACTAAAGAAAATGACACCTCCTTCCCCAGCAGCCGTCAGCTGCCAGGTGCTTCTTGGGGAGGGGTAGAGGGCTCATGAACCCCTTCCTTATGTGATGATATTTTCATTTGACTATATTGATCCATTAAAATAAGTGACTGGTTATTAGTGACCAATGGTGAGTTTTCAGTAGTGAATGGGCACCATAGGATTGTTTTCATATGTAAATTGTTCTTGGTTCTTTGGGGCTTGTGTTTGTCCTTGTTTCTCTGAGGACTGTGCACCAACAGTGGCATAAATCTGAGGTGAAGTCACAAGACCATTCTCTGACACCTGGGCCTTCCTTCACTTTGGCTGTGCCTCGTGTTGGCGCATAGCCTTGGCCAAAATCCTGGACTTTTCTGAGCCAAAGTTTCTTTGTCCATAAAATGATAATGGATGACATCATGATTAAAATGAGGTACACGAGAGGGCTTTGTTCAGCTGTCAACATTGGTAAGCATTTGGGTTTTATTCTGACTCTGGTTAAAAGGAATTGAAAAGATTTTCACCACAGTGATTGTGTGCTTGGTTACTTTTAATCTGATTGGACCATTTTCAAATTTCTTTCGTTGGGAAAATGTGCATGCCCAAATGTTGCCTTCTTGTAAGTGAGTCACTAAAGCCACTTCTGGGCTCCATGACCCTTACTCTGAGCGTTTTCAGCCTCTGTTCTATGCACATCTTGCCGCATAACTCCCTTTGGATGACAGAAAATCAGGAGTCTGTGCTCCAGCAGAGACCTCTGTGGCTTCATTCACTGTTTTACACAGGCACGCTCCCTAGGCCAGGGCTGACTTAACTAGTGGTCAGTAAGTAGCAGACACCAGAGAGCTCTTGGTAGCACCTTATGGCCATGAGTTGGCAGAGTCAATGACAAAATGTGGGCCAGGCATTGGGTGCCTTGCTAAGTGACTGGTAATTGTATTTGTTCCCGGAGAAGGACTTCCCGGTGGGTCAGATTATCTGTGAATGTGAGGTTTGCAAGCGCCAGAGTGCTTGGGACAGTATTAAGAGGGCAGGAGACCAGCTTCATGCCATAGCGTGTCTACAGGGGTGGGGGTAGCGGGGTAGGAGAGCCTGCAGTTTTCTCTGTGCAGCCACCTTCAGCTACTCTCGTCTCCTGAGCAGGACATCCCTCTCCAGTCACTTCTCCTCTTCCCTGGCACACACCTCCAAGGCCACATTAGAGCTTCTCTCGTGTCACACCTGATCATCAGTGTCAACCAAGCAGATGGATAGGTGTCATGACCTAGGTAACCCTTGAAGGGGTGATGGGAGAGGAAGTAAATATGTTCAGGGGAGAAGACAGAGACAGCGGAGGCCCAGCCCAAAAGCTTGGCATGATTGTCACAAGAGGGCATTTAAGTAATGTGCTGAAACAATGCGTGAATAATTCCGTTATTCTTAAAATGCAGGTTAGTTCAACAGAGGAGCAGGAAAAAAGAAACTGAGGAGCTGAGACAGGAAGATTGGAGCTTACTGAGGAAAACGGCGCCAGAGCTGAGCTGAAGCGGGCTAAAGATTTTTCAGAAATGAGGATTTTAGAAAAGTTCTCTCCCTGGTGAATGAGACAGCCAAGGGTATCTTGGCAGCCAGAAGGGCCAATGCCACCTTCTCAGTGGGCGCACTGGGTCCTGTTTGACTGTGTTTTCAGAGTCAAGGTTTGACTATATAGCCTGACTGGTCTGGAACTTGCCATATAGACTAAGCCGACTTTGAATTCACAGAGATCTATCTGCGCTTGTCTCTCCAGTGCTGGGATTGGAAGCTTGTGGCACCATGACCAGCCTGAGTAAAATTTTTTCCTGAGTCCGTTGCTTGTCATTTTTCTTACTTGAGAATTTATCTGTCCCATTTTTGTAATATGCCTCTCTGAGATGTAGATATTTGCTCATCTAATTTTAGTGGAAGTGAGTGATTTCACTTTTTCTCTTAATTTTCCCTCCTAAATCTCCACATCTCTGGCTGACTCAGAAACCTACCTAGAGACAGCCAGTAAGTGTTACAACTGAGGAATACATGGCATGATACATTCCATTAACCAAATGTTTGATCACATTTATTGGAAAGACAGTGGGCCACAGCAGCCCCATGAAAGGCTAGAGATGGAACCATTAACTATTTCCCTGATTTCCATCAGCTAGCTCTCCACCACGGGAGTGACCCACAAATAAAGACATGACCAATGCAGAGATTGTCTTGGCTTTGTGGAGTCGCTTCAGCACTCACCTGGAATTACCACCTTCCAGCCACTCTGCCGACTCCATGCTTCTGTGGGATAATCCCGAGACCCCACTGAAAAGTGGGTAGAGATTCAAAGCAATGAATTTGAGCATCAAATTGGATTTTGGTGATTCCTACCTGTTTTGATTTAGGAAATTACGTAACCTTTGACGGCTGTGAGTTCCCGACTGTTGAATCAGACTGATAATGATAGTCTTACGCAGTTAACAGAAGCAGATGCCTGACCCCACATAAGCACTCAGTGCAGTGCTTGGTGGGACAGGGAGCCCTTCTCACGGCCAGACACTAGGCCTCCCTCAGCGGATGGTTCATACGACCCTCGCAATGATCTGGAGAGGTAGAGCTGATTGAAGGAGCGAAGAAGTTCAGGGTTTAGGGGTCCTTGCTCAAGCCTGGTCCCACATATGTGAAGTGGTGAATGGGGACATGATTTAGTGAAATGTCTGTCCTAGGTAGCACGGGACCAGACCCAGAAAAGGGGGATCCCAGTAGGAAAGGCCTGATTTTCTTTATCTGGGATGTGGGAAAGCTTCCCATGGATCCTACAGTATCTATCTTGAGTCATGACCATAAGAGGGACAAGGTAGGCTTTTGGGCAGTGTTGGTGGTGTAGACACTCTCCAACAGCAGAGAAGAACAAGGGAGAATTCAGCTGCACGGGCTGAGAACACACATCCAGAGCGAATGATGTAATGTAAGCTGATGTACACAAGATAGGGGGTGCTGAGTGTGGGCCTGGGGAAAAGCAGGGATACTTCTGTGTTTCTTACTGGTTTTGAGCTAAGAGGAAAATGGGCTCTCCATTCCGCCACTCCCAGCGTCATCAAGAGTTTGTCAGGTTGCCTGGACACCTGTGCACACACCACTCCATCCTTTGACATCTGAGTGGGTGTGTGGCATGGACCAGCTCACAGCTTTCCTCCTGGTCTGGTTTGATCCTATATGCTGGAGTCACTTGGCTCCCCTCCTCCCTCTTAGGGCCCTCCAGAGCATTAAAAGGAGATGACAGGGTAGGTACGGAAAGAGAAACTATGTTTTTAGTAACAAAAGATCCGAAGTGCTATGGCAGGTAATGAGGTTGAGAGCCTGTTTGCAAGGTAAAATGAAACGCTGAACATTAAGTGCGTAATTTTGAGTAATTAATGTTCCAGACGGAAGAACAGTTTTATATGCTAATTCATATTTTCCAAAGGTCCACAGCCACTCTGAAAACTATTTCCCAAATTGCTGTCATTGCTGCCTCCATCTGAAAGCATCCCACATGGTGCAACTTCATGGAGGCATGTTTCCCTGATGGCTTTTACATTTTTTTTTTTATATTCCAGTCAAACGTGTCTTCCCCCCATAGTCCAGAGTTCCCAGCCAGTGTGCCATGAATAGGTTATCAATGCAGCCACATTATTGCCTTGCTCAGTTCTCTGTGGTCTCAGGACCCTTCCCCTTTATCAGTAGACTACAGTGTCCCTGTGGCTCTCTGAATGAGGTCTCAGAGTGATGTGCAGGTTTGGCTTAGGGCTGCTGCTCTGAGGGTAGTCCTGTTGACTGGAGAACTCCTGGGTTAGCATCTGTGTGCCTTAGGGGGAATCTTTCTTAAGATACAGGTTAACTATATGCATACACAGTTCCCAACCTGCCCAGACCGGAGAAAGAAGATCCAGAGCAAAGCCCGAAGCTCCACCGTTTGAATCTCCCTCGAAGACTAGCCAGGCCTGGAGAGCATCTCCTTTTGGCCCTCTGAAGACTGCAGACTTTCCTCTCTTTTTCAAACCCCCTACCTTTTTTCTTTTCTTCTTCTTCATAGTTCAACTATTTAACTCAATGTTTAAAGCCACGCCTGGCTGCCTTGTGGTGATTTAAGGTTGCCATGGCGATGTGGCCTGGTTCTCCGAATTAGGACATGCTGCAGCTGCTTTCCTCCCTCCCGTTCTTTCTAATGTGGTCCATGTTCTCTCACATGCCTCTCTTGCTTTCTTCAGCCCTTGCCTGCTTTCCTCCTTCCCGTTCTTTCTAATGTGGTCCATGTTCTCTCACATGCCCCTCTTGCTTTCTGAAGCCCTTGCCTGCTTTCCTCCCCCAGAAGGTTGATTTAAGTACATCTCCTCAGAGCCAGGTAGGTTCACATACCTGGAAGGTCCTTTCCTGATGCTCCGCCCACCTGCATCCTTCAGCTCTCTCCCTGTCAGTCTGCCCACGGAGATGACATTCCTAAGACCTTCAGAGTCCTTTCTTGCTAGCTCTGCACCTCATACCTGTTTGGTCTGGGTGACACCAACGGAATTTCGGTCTTTCCTAAAAGCTTTTGTGAGTGGAAAGAGGTGGGGAAGAGAGGTTGCTTAGACTTTCCAATATTCCCTGCATTTCCCACAGGCTCACAGTTACCTCAGGAGATGCAGGGGCAATAAACAGGACCCAGAATGAACGATGGAACAAGCGTCTTTCCCACACCAGGCAATTCAGGGCTGGCTTCAGTTGCTTTTCTCAGTGCTGTGACAAAATTCCTTAAAATCAGTTTGAGAAAAGAAGAGTTTGTGTTGCCTCAGAGTTTGCGAGCATAGTCCAGTGTGGTGAGGAAATCATGGCGGCAGGATTATGAGGTGGCTGGTCATGTTGCGTCTGAGGTCAAGAAGCAGACAAGATGAATGAACACTGGTGCTCCACTTTCTCTTGATCTGTGGATCTGTGATCAAGAGAACTCTAGCTTGTGGATGGTGCTGCCCACATTTAAGGTGGGTCCTTTCTGCTCCTCTAAAACTTTCTGAGAATGCTCTTAGATACAGAAGTGTACTTCCATGGTAATTCTCATGGTAAATCTCATCAGGCAGACAATGAAAATTAACCATCACAGGGCCCCAGACAAGCACAAACTTTAAGAAAGCTGGGTACTGTAAGAGTGATACTTAGGGCAAATGGCCAACTAGACTGCAGGGATTGTCTCCATTATGTTAATTGATGTGGGAAGCCCCATCTTAATTGTGAGTGGGATCATTCCCTGACTGGGGGATCCTGGACACATGGACACATGTACACATGGACAAAGGGCTGAACAGCACATGCTTACATTGCTCTCTGTTTCTTGACTGTGTGCCCAGCGGCTTTGAGCTCCAGATGCCTTCACTTTCCTATCATGACAGACTGTACCTTGAACTGTGAACCAGAACAAACCCTTTCTCCTTTAAGTTGCTCCTATATTTTATCATTGCATCAGGAAAAGAAACGGAGGATGACTATAGAGGCAGCCAATGGTGAAAATGAAGGAGGAAGCAAAGGAGGGCACCGAGGGCAAGGTCGGAGAAAGATGGGAGAAAAGAGGACAGCAGGCTGGATAATGGTGTCCTTCCCTTTCCTCTGGATAGTTCTGGTTCCCAGAGAAGCTGTGTGAGCTACTTGGGTTGTGGTCTGGATGAGATGAGAAGGAGAAAGAGAATGAGGAGAACAAGACAGACTTCACATCCTTTCTGCTTCTCTAGCATTACATTAAGGCCGACTAGAAAAGATTCTTTGCCCATGTTCAGAGAAATGAATGAGCTCAGATGTGTTCTGAAATCTCTTACACACACACACACACACACACACACACACACACACACACACACAGAGAGAGAGAGAGAGAGAGAGAGAGAGTGGGGGGGGAGCTAGGTCTCTGTTACTAAGAGTCTGAGGCAATCATTTTGGGAAATAACTTGGTCACCAGATATCTTTAAAGCAAGTGATTTGATTTATGAGTGTAGACAAGGAATAATTTTGGAAGGAAGTTGTCATGGTTTTCACCCTTTAATGTGTAAAGTAGCCATCTCTGAAACCAATGGATCAGAAGTACACTGTTCTCAATTCAGTAATTCAGGTCTTCCCCTCTTTCTGTTGCTTACCACTTTTAGTAAACCCAAGGTTGTTTTCTTGACGGTATGGACATCGCATTCCTTGACCTGTGAGAGGGGTGAAGGGAGAGCTCCAGCACAATTAGCTAGGTAAACAAGGAGGGTGCTGTCATAGGCCAAGGTTCACTAGCAGGGCAGCCATGACAGGATGAGCATCCAGTCAGGGTCAGGGTTGCTAATGTGTTTGCACTTAGGTTGAAAGATGAGCTCTTAGTCGTGAGCTGGACTTGGCATTTTGATTTGCTTTTGGAGTTTGACCTAGTGCTGCTGATGGGACTTCCGGTGGGTCTTCTGTGATAGTTTTAAAAGGTAGCAAGCAGGCAGCCATGTTTTCAGCTTGCCACCGCCTATTAGCAGTGTGTATGCTATGGTGAGAGGTATGAGCCTTCAATTTACAGACTTTCAATCACATTCAGAAAACATCTTTAGAATGACCTTCAGTGTAGGTGTTTGCTCTATGATTTCCATGAAGGAGGAGTCTGGAGTGTATGGGGGAACAGTTGGGATACTGGTTCCTTCCTGGTTTTCACTAACAATCCCTGATACTGTGAAGCCTCTTAGCCCCTGAGCATATCACTTCCCTGTGTGTGAAATGGGGTGGGAAGGGGGCAAGATGAAGCCATAGAGACCTCATCAGTTATGAAGAGGTTGTTACACCATTGTTACCTATCAGCTGGCAACAAGGTGACATCCTTGTCTTAGGCCACTGTTGAAGATAGGGCAGACAAGATGTATTTCATATCTGCAGTATCATGGGCTTAGTTATTACTTAGGAAAACCAATCAAAACACGCCAGGATTTATAGCAGAATGGTCTATTCTATTCTCAACTTAAAGAACCAGACTGGAAATCAAGGGAAAACTAGAGAGCAAAATTAGAATAACACAAAGATCAAGGTTCTGAGAGTCTGGAGAAGGTTATAAGACCAATTGAAAGTGTCTTAAGCAAGGTTCTAGAGTCCTCATGTGAGGACCAGGCCTGGACAGTGAACTTAGATGCTGTAGAGTTCTTATAAGTCCCTACAGACCTCTGAATATTTGATTTCAATTATGATATGTCTCAACAGCCTGACATTTGCCAAGTTTAGATTGATGACATGCTCACATGTTAATATTGAGCCACAGCCTTTATTTATGTTCAATGCAAGGGAAAATAATGGAAAAAATAACTTTCATATATCAAGCATTATGCTAGGCACTATTCTCAATAATCTCACAACCATATTAAGAGCCATAAAACTTCAGCAGTGAGTGGGTGTACACCAGACTTTCCCTTCCACTTTTTTTTTATTTGTAATGTGTTTTATCCATCAGAGTAATGGGTTTTTCCCCCACAAAGATTAAAGTATTTAAAGTTGGTGAAAGTTCAGGAGCGTTAGATACTCTTGTGAATTTGTGGTAAGAATTTAAAGTGTGCAAGACAGTTTGGCAGTCTGGCATGCATACTCATTCAGCTCTTCAACTCAGACCAATTGATCCTATGACAGTGCAAAAATAATCCTTTAAAAGATAGTCATCACAGCATTATTTATAAAATAAGTAATGGGAAGCATTTTGTATATGTTCAGCAATGAAGGGATAGTTCAATTAAATTATAGACTAGATGATAAACAATCATTAAAATTGCATTATAGTAAAAGGATATTTAATGAGATGGGAAATGTCATTTCTATAAATACATGAAAAACAGCAGGCTGTAATAACAGTCAATAAATACTGAGCCTATTGTGTTCAGAGACTGGTAACAAATAAAACAGATAGACCCCTGCCTAGGGAGTTAAATCCATTGTAGTAGTGGAGGTTATCCAGGGTGTGTGTGTGTGTGTGTGTGTGTGTGTGTGTGTGTGTCTATGTGTTCCAGAAAACAGAAGTAGGGTTCTGTGGTGAGGATATTTGCATTTAAAGAGATTGGCATGTAGATACCGAAACAATGATACTATCTCTGGACAGAAATGGCATAGTTATCCAGATGTTCTGTCTGTTATTTATAATTCTTGAATGTCCCATGATTAACATGTAGCACAATATTCTTTTTTTTTTTTTTTTTTTTTTTTTTTTTTCGAGACGGTTTCTTTTGTTTGGTTTTCTGAATCATTGTAGCCAGTGCTTAATCACGATCGCTGCTCTGTAGTGCTATTCAATATTCTTATGATAAGAATATTTCTACCTTTAAACATGTAAGTCTTAATAACATTACAATTTTTTTGTATTACTTTTCTATTACTGTGATAAAATATTATGATCAAGGCAACTTATAGAAAGACGGATTTATTTGGCTTATGGGCCATCATGAGTTGGAAGCGAGACTGTGAGCAGTCTTTATGGTGGCAGGAGCAGCCGTCGAGAGAGCTCATATCTTAAACTGCAAGCAGGAAAGGAGAGAGAGAGAGAGAGAGAGAGAGAGAGAGAGAGAGAGAGAGAGAGAGAGAGAGAGAGCAAACTCGAAATGATGCATGGCTTTAAACTTTCAGAACCCACCTCCAGTGACATACTTCCTCCTCCTGAGACTTTACACACAGTGCTGCCAACCAGGGACCAAGTATTCCAGTGCCAGAGATGATAGGGGACATTTATCATTTTAAACAACAAAACTTTTCACAGACTCGGTTTTCACTTGTGGACTTCATTTTCACCTTGCTGCCTTTATTTTAAGTCTGTCCATCTGCTTTTATTGGTCAGTACCAATAAACAAAAGTAAATTAAGGAAAATACAACCTTATCACCATCAAAAAAATTCTACATGTAGATGGGTAGATTTCAGAGCAGCTATGTGGCGACTTCCCCTGGCAACTCGGCTTTCCCTGAAGAACTCCAAGTGCTAAGGAAGTTTGCTGCTTCTTGAGCTCATCTGGGGCCTACTAGTCATTTTTCTTCATCCCAGTCAGATTAATCTTTGCTTCTTGATATGTCAGCCCACACTCTGTGTAAGTGTGAGTAAGAAGAGAGACTGAGACTGTGTTATAAAGGAGGGACATGCCTGGTAGTGACAGAGGGCAAGCAACATTGACGAACTGGAAAGAGCGAGAGAGAAATGTGTGTGGCGGGCTCCTGGCGTGGCCTCTCCTCACTTCCTCCTGCCCTTGCCCAGTGCTTGTGCTTCCCTTTTCCCAGGAACAATCTCAGTCCCTTTCAGCCTACCTAATCAGTTTACCACTTGTTACTGTGCATCATTGTGTGCTGACCTCATTCTCCACATCTTTGGGCTTCAGCGACCTCATCTGGTGTCCATGCCTGTTGGGTTTGAGCTGACATTTCAAATAGCCAAGCTGTGTGCTGGCTCCTGGCATGGAAGAGAGGATCACCAACAACTAGGAATCACTGAGAATCCTCCCAACTCTTCCACTCTCAGCAAAACAACTTAAAGCACACTTGCTTTGGCTTGCATTTTTATTTTAACATCTAGTGGTGATGGACGATGGGCTGGAGACAGGGAATAATCATGAGGCTACACATACTGGAACTTCCTATCTATGCCTCATTTATCCTCCACTTGGAGAAATGGGATTTTCTAAGAAGGGACACTCCAGCAAGAATGTTGCCTATGATTTAATGCTACTGCAGTACAGAGTAAGTTTTTGAGTGTGTATGTGTAATGCATCCCATTGCATCATTTCTCAGCTGGAATGGAGAAAAGGAGATAATATGTGTGATGGTTAATACTGATGGTCATGTGATAGAATTCAGAATCATAGAAGAGATAAACCTCTATAAGGAATGATCTAGATTAGATTAGCTGAGATGAAAAGCCTCACCCTAAGTGTGGAGGCACCACGCATGGGCTGAGGTTCTGGACTACATACAAAAGAGAAAGCTGAGCACTATCATTTAACCCTTTCTGACTCCCGGTTGTATAATCAGTGTGACCATCACTCTACCTCCTGCCGTCATGATTCCTCTGCTGTGACAGACAGTAGCATGCAACTGTCAGCTGAAGTAACCCATCCCCCACTTACATTGTCATTATTGTGTGTTTTGTCCCCACCATACATAAAGTAACTAGTGGAATATATAAATAGTAAGTTCATGAACTGTAATCCATAAATACACAGCTTTGTTCCTCTGATAAGGTATTTAAAGGCAAACTAGTGCATATGAGAGAGGAATATGTGGGCTTGAGGCAGAGGAGAGAGACCAAGGCTTTTGTTTTCTATCTTAGAATAATTTCATCATTTCTCTATGGTTCCCATTTTCATTAAGAAAGGAAAGACATGACATCTCTGGGTGTTTGTGGAGAACCACAAAACTAGATATCATCTGTTGGAAAAATCTTATTCCTCAAAGAAGATTCATGAATACACTTACTTTGTTTCCCTTTTTATAATCCTGGTAGTTTTCTTATCAGAATATCTGCATGGTGATGAGTCACACAAACAGCATTATTCCCTCTGAACACAAGGCATGTGCACGGCTTTAGGAACCTGATCTTGCCTTTGCTTTGGACTTCTCCCCATGTTATATGACCTCCTTCTGTAAGGCCCCTAGCTTTTGTTGTATACCTTGCTGGTAAGAGTCTGAAGGACTTAGCTGCAGACAGACCTCAAATGTCTTCTGATGAGGTGACAGAGATGCTTTCCCTGTTTCCCTGCTTTCAGAGAGTGGGCGACAGGTACTGTGTAAGGTTTACTAGTCTAGAGTCTCATCTCCTGTTCCCTTCTATAGCAGGTCATTCACCTCCTCACTTTTTACCTCTTCCCTTTTTCTAATGTGTTCCCAATATGAGAAGAGCATTTATCTTATCTTATTTTGAGGTGGCTCTTTTTTCTGAGCCACTGTCAGAAGACATCACTGTGAGAGCCTGGGGCAAATGCATGGAACAGATATGGTATTCTGGACCATGAAACAGTCTTATAAATTTATGCTGATTGAAACCTTGAAAATTGCCTCTGTGACCACATCAGAATTCAACAAAACTTTAAAATTAAAAAGTGAACTTTGAAGCAACATATGCATCAAAAAAGAAATCAGAGGGTCATTAGGAAATATTTTGGATTTAATTGTAACAAAACCTAGCATATTAGAATTGGTCTAATACAGCTGATGTAGTAAGAGACATTTGAAGAGTTACAAGGTTAGATTAGAAAAGAAAAAAAGTCTTCAATGACCTAAGCTTCCATGGGAAGAATATAGTAAGAACAACACAAAGCCATAAAAAATAGAAGGAATATATAACAAAATATTGGTAGGTCAATAAAATGAGATTCAGACAAATGAAGAAGAAAAATGAGAGAAACCCAAAATCTAGATCTTAGGCAGGACTAATGAAATTGAAAATACCTCTAGAAATATTAAGAATTAAAGAGGTAAAACAGATTACTAATATACAAAAGGGTCAGATATGAAAGGGGCATGCCACTGTGGATCAGACCATAAGATCTATAAAGGAATAATTACCTTGTGCCAATGAATTTGACAGTTTAGGTAAATGAGAAAACTCTCTAAAAAGTACAAAACTGTAAAAGCTCACTCAAGCAGAAAAGATCACTCATATAACTCCAAATCTATTCAAAAGATTGCATTTCTCCTTTAAAATGCATCTCACAAAGCTAAGAATAGAAGGTTTCAATGGTGCATTCTATCTAATGTGTAAGGAAAGATCCCACACAGAACTTTCTAGAAAATATAACAAAGGAGAACATTTTAAAACTCATAAGCAGTATTCTCTTAGTGATAATTTGAGATAAGATTAAGGAAATATTCCTCATGAACATAGAAAGGACACTCTTCAATAAAATATTTATGATTAAAAATCCAAAAAGATGTAAGGAGAATATACTGTCATCTCTAAGAAGTGTTTCACCTTAGTTAGCATTACTATATTGATATAAATAAATCAATTTGAAAATAAATCAATATGGCTTACTATATAATGAGGAAAAGAGACAGAATATATAATCATCATAGATGCAAAAAAATCAATTTAAACAGGCATTTGTAATAAAAAGTAAGAGTGATTTTCTTCAACTTGGTAAAATTATCAATGAAAATCCTACAGCTAGGGATGGGAGGTGGAACTGTGGTTGGTATATAAAATGAAAAAAAGTTTTAAATAAAAAAAAAAGAAAAAACATACAGCTAGTATCATACTTGGAGGTGAAAACTTAGTAGTTTTGCCATAAAATGGGGACAAAAGCAAGGATGTGTTGTCTTGACTGTTCCCACTCAGCATTACCCTAGCAATTGTAACATATGCAATAAGATAGGAAAGAGAATTAGAAGCATACTGATAGGAAAGGAAGAAGTAAAAGTAGCTTCACATATGGCATGACCTTTCATTGTAGAACACTTTAAGGGATTTAAATAAATCATTAGCACTTACACGAACTTAGAAAAGCCATTAAATACAAATTCAATATATGATAATCAGTTATAGCTCATGTATTAGCAGAGAATGATGACAATTTAAATAAATTTTTATTTACAGTAACATCAAAACCATAAGATATTTAAAAACAAATATAGCAACATATATGTAATATCCCTATCAGTAAACAAAAAGATACATTGTCCTCATGGATTTAATATTTAACTTCTCTTCAGCTTCACTTTGAGCTTCATCTCTAAGCCAGTAAAAGTCTTGGTAAGAATTGGGCATGGTGGTGAACACCTTCATCCCAGAACTTGGAAGGTAGTGTAGACCACTGTGAGCCTGGTTTACATAGAGTTCTAGGCCAGCTGGGTTTAAATAACAAGACCTTGTCACCAAGCCTCCATGTGAAAAATCATCTAGGTGAGATTTTTTTCTTTTAGAAAGTTAATTTATTTTAAAAAGTTTTAGGGAATTTACAGGGATTCACATAATCAATGTAATTATGAACATGAAAGAACAAAATCAGAGGACTTAGATGACCTCATTTAAAACTTACGATGAAGCTACAGTGATAAAGACAGTGTGGTACTAGCATAAAGACAAACGCATAGATAATGGGACATTATCTGAACAGGATTTAGGAAGGGATATATACTTCAAAATCACTTGATTTTCAGTGAAGAAACCAGAGTTATTCAATGAGAGGACATTCAACAAATGGTTCTAGAAACAGGATAGGAATATGGACCAAGAAGTGATCCAATGACGTGCCTATGAAAAACTGAAACTAGCAGCATAGTTACAAACTTGGGGTATCATTATATAAAAATGATAAATTCAATCACCAAATTAGTGACCAAAGAAAAGGCTTTGTCTCTATATTGGAACAACATTATTATATTCTGATTGAAAATAAAATCTGTAGGAATAAATATTCCTTTAGTTAAAATTATCTGTTAAGTGTAGTCTTTACACCTCATCACAGAAACTTCTCTTTGCAACAGATAGAGATCAGAATAGAAAACCACAACCAATTAAAATGAAGAGTTGTGGATCCCAGTCCCAATGGATACATCTACAACCAATCAAAATGCAGAGTTGTGGATCCCAGTTCCAAAGGATACATCTACAAAACACTCCTACACCCAAGTCTCAGGGAACATGGCAGAAAAGAGAGCAGAAAGATTATAATGGCGAGAAGATCAGAAAGTTTGCTGTGAGATTGTCTCCTAGTAGTGTTAGAAGCTACACCCATAAACTTTCACCGTCATGACTGCCTAAACCTGAGCTGTACAAGGATGACCCAATGGACAATGCCAAAGCAGATGAATAGAAGCCCACAATGCTTCAACCCCATACAAAGAACTACAGGCAACTGAGGAAGGCTGGGAGCAGGACACATAGTCTTCTCCAGGGAAGAGCACTGTAACTGATTATCTAATACCATATGGTCAGCCCTGAAAACATACATAGAAGAAATATACAGACTATGTACATATATGTGATATATATATATATATATATATATATATATATATATATATATACACAAATAATAATAATAATTAGTGTAAAAAGAGACCATGAATTTGAAAGAAAGCAAGGAGGAGTATATGAGAAGGTTTGGGTTTGGATGGAGGAAAAGGAAGGGAAAAACGTAAAATTTTTAAAAAGTTAAAAAAATAATTAAAAATATAAAACAATAAAAATGTTCTGTTTATCCCATCTTGTTAGATAAGATAACCTCTATGATAGTGTCTTTGCTGTGATAGTTGTAGGTTTTAAGAGAGCTGTAATAAAGAATTTGACTAACTGAATCTTGTGGAAAAAAATTACCGGGAGTTGTTAGTTAACTCCAAATTTTAGTTTGTTTTAAAACTGCTTATCCTATTAGTCTTTTTCTTTTCCTTTTCTTCATGATCACACATTGTCTTACCAGATGGATCATATCTGGATGGACAGAATCCTGTTTTTATTTGTAAGCCCCCGATCTGTATTCTAGGACCTGGTGTACTTATACATCTTGACCATAGCATAGCTCACTGAAGGGCTATAACTACCTCACAGATACTGTGGTGGTTTGAATAAGAATGGCCCATGGCCTCATATGTTTGAATGCTTATGTTTGGTAGACTGTTTGGGAAGGATTGGGAGATGTGGCCTTGTAGGAGGAAGTTCCCCTCCACACCACTGGGTATAGGCTTTGAGGTTTCCCATTACCATGTATCTTTCTTTACTTTCTGCTTGTGGATCAAAATGTGAGCTCTCAGCTGTTCCTGCCACCATGTATATGCTCCATTATTATGGAATTTTAAGCCCAATTAAATGCTTTCTTTTGTAAGTTGCCTTGGTCATGATTTCTTGTCATAGTGATAGGAAAGTAGTCTACACAGATACTTCTAGAATTCTTTTTCCCTAGTGCTAAGAATTGAACCCTGAACCTTGTACACGTAATACATGGAGCTACATCCATAGCACAGAATCCACTAGATTCTGTGACTGCTTTTAACCAAATTACTAGACAAATAGCACCATTATTTTTAATCAAATATAAGCCCATCATCTTTACATAGTTCTTGCCCTCTTTTTTGCACACAAAGTTCCCTTAGAAGCTGCTGTGTTAAAAATTATAATTATTGTAAGCCCAGCTCTTGAAAGGATTTGTACAGTACAGAAAACAGAAGAGCAACACCAAGCAAATTCAATTATTCTCTGATATTTATTTGAATTGCTACCTTACTTATGCTAAAGTCAGAACACATTTCATGGCTGGCTTTGAGAATATTAAAGGCTAACAATTTATGGCCTCCTGTATTTATCCTGTACAATAAAGAAAGTTACTAATGTTTAGAAGCTTTAAAATCCCAACTCTATATTTTTCATCTTATGCTTGGTTTATTATTTTTTAAAAGGCCCTGTATAGAGTAGTTGGCTTGAAATTCTTGGAATTCAAGAGTTTACTCAATTGTTGGCATATCAGAATAGTTACTGCATCTTATTCAATCATATGTGGCTTTGAAGGAACATTTCATAGGTCATTTCTGAATGACCAAATGATCAAGGTTACTATGTGAGTCTAGGGATGGTCCCAGGTGAACAGTGAAACAAAGGAAGTATGATTTTTCTCCCCATCTGTTTATATGTAGCTTCTTTTCTACCTCCTGTCTTCTTCCCCAGTACTAACGCTTTACCATTTCCTAACTGCCCATTCACTCACTCCTGACAACACCTACCTAACCCTTGGGTTAACCCTTTGCATATGACACATCCTCCAGAAGCTTTCATTTTAATGACAACTTCCTGAAGGCAAAGAACTGCATTTCATAGTTAATAACTGGGTCCAAGAATGACCTCTTCTAAGTGTACAGTATATGAAGTATATGATGTGTGTGAATTGTGTGTTGTGCATTCAGAGCATGCAAGAAATGAGCCAATCCCTCAATCCTGGGACTCATCATCATTGCCTGGTTTTAAAGGAATGGAATGAATTCGCCCAGGGATTTGAAGAAATGCCTGTAAGAAATGATTTTTGAAATAGTCTCAAATAAGCAGTGAAGTCCACTTCATTGGGATATAGTTGTGGTAGAAGACAGAGGAGCAGTAAGAAAGTGTTATAGGAAAATGGGACAGTAGTAGAGATGCTGGAGTAGTGTAAATTTTAAGAATGTTGAGTAATCCTGGGTGCATAGAGCTGCACTGAATGGTAGGAGTAGGAGATTGGAAAGAAAAGCACAAGTTGGGGTTGATTGTGAATGGTCACATATGTGATGCTGAGGAGTCTGACCCTTGTCCCATGGGAACTTAAGAAGGTGCATTATAAAGCCTTTCTTGGTAGCAATGAGGAGGGCTGACTGTTGCGGGTGGCAAGACCAGTTGCCTAGTTGTCACAATGTCTAGACAAGGACTGTTGAAAGTATAGAAGCAGGATAAAGAGAATGGATTGCCTTTTAGACAGTTCAAAGATGGACTAGACAGTATTTAGTAGCCAAGTTTTCCCTCATGTCAGTTCATTTATCCATTAATTCAATAAACATTTATCTGTGCTCCCTAATGAAGGCCAAACATTGTGCTAAGTACTTGAAGACATTGTAGGACATGGCTTTTCCCATAACAAGCTTCAAGTAGAATTAGGAAGACTGACATTTCACAATTAAAATGAAACAGAATGGATCCTAGAGTAGAAGAGCAACCTGTGCTGTTGAAGTGGAGAGCTCAGAGGTTTCTCAGAAGCTCTGGGCATCATTCAATATTTTGCTTATAGTCGTATCCACAGCACTTAGCGAAGCACAAGACAATGCATGTTTACCCAAGTAAGGGAAGCTTAGGTGGGTGGGTGTATGGGCAGGCAGCTGACAGATTCTTCCACACTTTGATGCAGGCTAAAGAAGAGACATCTCTTGGAGACTTAAAGGTGGAAAGATATAGATATAGTTTCATGTCCCTAGGTGGTGGGGCTTGGGGTGCACTAGGTATTTGACTGTAAGATCTAGTCTCTTCAGGGGCTCATGAGAACTTTATCAGGGGCTTGTAAGCTTCAGAGCTAGCTAGCAAAGTAGGATCTAGATAGATGTTTATCTGCTGTTCTCTAGCACTTAGAATTCAACAAGGTCTTGTGGAAGCTTCCTTCATCTGAAATTGGGGGTACTGGGGAAAAAGGATTTGGGAAAACAGAATCAATCTGGAGTCAGGACTGATGGGAGAATTCTGAGCACAATGGAGCCTCCAGACAGGGTGTTTGAAGGTTGTGTCTGTTCACCAGAAGAGACTCCATCCAAACTGTCATCCTTAGAGGCTCTAGATCATCTCATTTTATTGTCCTTAGGAGCTAGACCAGAGCCTTCATTGAGACCTTGAAATCTAACAGCTTTCTGTAACTTGGTTGATGTTAAAAATCTCATCTAATATGAAGCTTCATTTGCAATTATTTATCATCTTATGCTGATATTAATAGAGCTCATAGTTTTTGTGTTTTATGGAAGAAACATTTGTGTAATAGGTCAAAGGGTCTCGCTCCAGACACCCATAGGATGGTGATAGGAAATATTTGGCAGTGACACTTTATTACGTTATTAAAACCTGAAACTTTCGGCATCACAAAACATCCTACTGCTCTCATCTTCCATAAAGGATCATGGATTATACTTTCTTTGGAGATGTGGGAGAATATTGGACAATGTATGTATTGGATCTTGAATTTGTGAAGGACTTTTTCTTGGTTCTGGGAGGGGGGTAGTACTGCCCCCTGAATTAGTTTTCTACACCACCATAACAAAATCCTTAAGACTAGGTGATTTAAACAACAAATGCTTATAATTCTCCTACTCCCAAGCAATGGCTTCTCTCTCCCTGGCTTGAAGATGGCCACCTTTTACCCATGTACTCACACAGTCTTTCCTCTGTGTGCTCACATATCTTCTAAGAACATCGGTTAGAGTAGTGAGGGTCTAGACCAATGCGCTCTGGCCTCACTTGAAGTTTATTGCCTCTTCAAAGGCCCCTAGTCCAAAACAATCCACAAACTGAAGTCACTGGGCTTAAGTTGCCAACCTAAAAATCTTGGAGTCACATAGTTTTGTAGCTAGAGTTTTCCTGCCTTGCCCACAGTCAGGACAAATCTTTGTCACCTGCCAGTTCCACAGCCTCTCAGACTCAAGCAAGTAAACACAGAGACTTATATTGCTTACAAACTGTATGGTCGTGGCAGGCTTCTTGCTAACTGTTCTTATAGCTTAAATTAATCCATTTCCATAAATCTATACCTTGCCATGTGGCTTGTGGCTCATGGCTTACTGGCATCTTCACATGCTGCTTGTCATGGTGGTGGCTGGCTGGCAGTGACTCCTTCCACCTTCCTGTTCTTTCTTTTCTCCTCTCTGTTAGTCCCGCCTATACTTCCTTCCTAGCCACTGGCAAATCAGTGTTTTATTTATTGACCAATCAGAGCAATTTGACATACAGACCATCCCACAGCATAGTTTCACTCATCAAACTCCCATAGGCTGTTTAGAAATGTGTGAATATATTTTTTGAAGTTTGATAACTGTAGTTAATGGGCAACTGGGGGTGCTGAATAGCCTCTAGTGTGAGATACTTTCTGGGAGATGGAGGAGAGTGGTGGCGCCACATGTCAATGTCAGAGTGAAACACTGATGGAAGACTGAGAGAAAGGTTTGCACTGACCATTGGGAGAAGGATGTTAAGACAACCTGTGTCTAGTTTTAAGTTGGTGGCTGGCAATTTCTGTGTGTGTGCTTGTGTGTACATGTATGTGTGCATGTCAAGGCCAGAGGTTGACATTAGGTACCCTCCTCAATCACTCTCTACCATATCTTTTTAAACAGAGTCTCTCACTGGACCTGGAGCTCACTGGTTGTGCTGGACTGGCTGGTCCGTGAGCTCAGGGATCCTCCTCTTCTCTCCCCCAGAGTTAGAACTTCAGGTGCGTGTGGTAGGTCTGGCTTTTCAGGTGGGTTCTGGGAGATAGAACTTAGGTTTTCATGCTTACACTGGCAGGCACTTTACTGCTGAGACATCCCCAGCCCCAGTGCCTGGCAATCATAATGTAATGAGTGCTCTCGTCATAGAACTACTGAATCCCCTCCCCTCACTTTCCTGCTCACTTGCTGCATTTTAGTTGCTTCCTTTCAGCAGTGTGCTTGTACCCTGTGAAACAGTGTATAATGAACAAATGAATTTCATGATCTCGGGATTGGACTGGTGTTCAGGCTCTTGATTCTCTTGGGTTACTGAGATTCATTTTCCTATCTTTCCCCCAACTCTCCTGTTACCACTGTTTAAGAGTAACTCCTTCGTGGCCTGCAGGCTTGCAGTAGTATGAAACACACTGGCATGCAGAGCTTAGCCGAGATGTTTTAGACAACCAGATGTTGAATCAGTTGCTAGAAATGTGCCTGTGGCATGGGTGGGCTCTGACACCCTCCCATCTCCAGGCCACTAGTTCCTCTCTCTTTCCTGCCCTTTGATAAGAATAAAGGAGGTTGGACCACTCAGCTTTTTCTCTGAACACTGAAATCCTTTGCAAATATCATCATACTCATTAGGGCCTTTATAGGTTGTTAATTAAATTACAAACCAATGTTTCATACGAATGTTCAGACTAAACACAGAACAAGCCTATTTTGCAAGCATTGGCTCTCCAGGCATGACTCTTTTATGATTTCTTGAGTCATGCTGAATTATTCAGTCTTCTTTTTACAATTTCAACATTGAGGAGAAACAACAAAAAGCAGCAACAATTGCCACTACGATACATAAATCAAAATGAATAATTCAGAACTCCTGTCTTATTTTATTCCCCCCCCCCTCTGCCTACCTCTGACCGATCCTGGCTTTGCTTTCCATTTCACAGCACTCAGCCAGGCAGGCAGAGGAGAATTCTCAGCTTGAGCAATAAAGATGTAGACACAGGGCTTCCCAGTGAGTTGCCCCAGAAGATCCATTCCTGAGCTGCTGGAGATACATAGTCTGACTTTAGTCCCTCTTTGTTTACACATATACATGCATGTATCACACACACACACATACACACACACACACACACACACACACACACACACACACACACAGAGAGAGAGAGAGAGAGAGAGAGAGAAGAGAGAGAGAGAGAGAGAGAGGTGCAGAGGCTCTTCTGTGTGTCTACTCATACCCCATTGGAGGTTCAAATCCTGCCAGCATTTTTCCAATAAGCAGTGTTCAAAGCTTTCTATTCCTGTATTTCTCTCTGAATGATTTCACATAGCGACTGATCTCCAGGTTCCTCTCAGCCATGGTGCTTTTGTGTTTTTGTGCATTGCACACATATCCAGGTCAGCATCCCAAATTCATATTTAAAAGAGGAGAAAGACCAGAAGTCAGGAATGGGATTCCCAGGTCTCAAGTGCAATCCCCTGGCTGGAGTGCAGGCCAGTTAGCTGGATTGAGAGCCTTTCTCGTATGCTCTGTCAAGTTCCCAAGCATCTGCTGGCTAACAGGCTTCTTGGTCTTTGTTTTGCTCCAGGTCAGTGGGCATGGCTCCAGCTGGGCTGGAGTTCACTTTGCCCAGCCAGACTCCAGACCAGTGTACCACAAGCTTACTGTCACTCATTTACTCAGAGCCTCTGGAGAAAAAAGGACAGGGGATGCAGAACTTGCTAAAGAACTTAGCGCATGCTTTTTTCTGTAGGACCTTTCTACCATATTCTAGAAGACCTAGTTTCATATTCACAACCAAGGGATAGCAACGGGGCAGGGGGGCCGCGGGGGGAGGAGGACCCTACCAAACTCTAGTTGACCATCAACAGTAAAGATTAGGGAGAGCCTCTTGGATGCTCTAAGTTAATTAAATCTTTCATATTCACATGCTGGCATGCCAGGCAGACAAGAGAAGATAAAGTACCCAATGGATGGGATTAGCATACCCATGTCTTTAACACACACGACTTGGCAAGATTTTTTAATTTTGCAATTTAAGTGCAGTGATTTGAGTTTTTATTTTTCTGTTTTTTACCTTTCTCTTTGCAACAAAAAAGGAAGAAAGATGATTTCCCCCTCTTCTTCCAGTGACATTGATGCACATTAAGATTACCAGGTTAATGCTTGGTTGGGCCTCTGCTTTCCCAGCAATCTTTAATCATTTGTGAGGGGGCTGGAAGCATGGTGATACAGAGGTGGGTGTTGGAGAGAAAAGGGAGATGCTTTGGCTTCGGAGGGCCTGGAGGCAGAGTCACCGAGAGCTGTTTCCATGGTAGTGCTATGGAAACCAGGTTCTGTGCCTTTTCCCTTCCCAGAGTGGAATTTCCATACTTCATATAGCATGGGCTCCAACATAGTCTCTGGTGCCTGATCCAAACAGTGACTTTACCATCATAACCTTCTGTGACCTATTGTTCTGGCTTCCCAGAAGTGGGGTGGGGGGCGTGGAAAGTGTGAAAACGTAGACTGAAACACAGGGGGAAATTCTGAATCTTAACATTTCTATCCCCTTTTTAGAGCAGGGTGGCAGATAAAAAGTTAGTTTTACTCTGTATTATCCAGTTTTCTGGTTACATCTTGAAGCATTGCTAAATCCTCTGGCATTACAGGGGTCAATGCTTTGCTTCCCCACCCCTTTCAGTCTATTGTATTAGTGCGTAAGGTCGACCTCCTTAGGAACCTGCCATCACACACTGATCTCATGCTTCTCATGATTTGACACATGTGGGGTGAGGGGAGCTGGTATGGCTGAGTCATCGTGGGCTCTTCACTATGCTAATTCCTCCCCGATGTATACATGGCTGGCGGGGGTACAGTGGGAACCTTCCATACTTGGGGAGCTGACTGGTGGGGGTTTGCACATGTGCATATGGGTGTTCAGTCTCCTGACATAGGAGGCTGATTACATCTGCAATTATCACCTACTTGTGTTCTTTTAATGGAAAGATTATTGTGTCAGGAATGACGTCAAATGTAGCTCATGAATACAAGCACCAGAAAGGGGAAAACTGGTAAAATTTACAGGCATGGTTTTGAGAATGGAAGGAAGAAAATGAATGAGGGTTTTAACCCTACCTTTCTACTTCAAAAATAGGCAAAATGGGCTTTTGTGAACACCAGACAAGATATTTTACAGTGAATGCTTATTCTGTTAGACTTTCAAAATTGGCAAGCTTTTAAATAACTCTGCTTGTTATTTTACAGAGAAACATTCCCAAAGGGCATGTATTAGAATGTGAATCTGCATTTTCTTCAGTCTTTTCTGGTTTCTTTCTCTCTAAATATACATGCTTCTCTCTTCTCTCTCTCTCTCTCTCTCTCTCTCTCTCTCTCTCTCTCTCTCTCTCATGTATCTATCTCCCATATCACTTTCTTTAATCATTCCATTTCTTTTCTCAGTTAACAATAAACTCACATTTTGTTTTTCTTCTTTTCCCCAGTAATATGAATTGAACCTTGGGTTTCATACATGCTGGGCAAGTGCTGGACCCCTGCAGTGTTGGTCTTTGTACTGTTTGTCTTGAGGCAGAGTCTTGATAAGTCGCCAGGCTGGTGCTGAACTCCCCCTGTAGTCCAGGCAAACCTTGAACGCTGTGCTTCTCCTGTCTCAGCCTTCTGAGTAGCTGAAATTAGCAGCCTATACTTCATCAGACTTAACCTGAATTATTAAATTATTTTAAAATAATTTTCTGTTTAAGGAATTTGTGAATTCTTGGGTATTGTGTCATCAATTCCTATATTTTATTGTCTTTTATTAATGTTTGATATCAGAATAATGCCTTCCAGTGCTGAAACATGTGTCTATTATAAATATATATATGAAAATAGATATATAAAACATAAAACATATATATTTATATATGAAAAGATGTTGCTGTTTAATATCAACATCAGTATATTGAGTTGGTCTGAGGAAAGCTTTCTCACTCATTTGACTAAGATTCAGGCCTTTAATTCTTTGACGACAAACATTTGCCATCTACACAGCATCCTGCTGGACATTGGTCCAGACAAGAAGCCTAATACACCTTGTGTAGAGCTGAACCAAGAGGACGGTTGATATTGAACTTTTTTTTTTACCTATCAAAGGGCAATTTTATGCTTTAACTGAAGATAAAAGTGCAGTATAAACAAAACCTAGAAAAACAAGATTGACATTTAAGGATAGATTTAAAAACTCAAAAGAGATGATGTTAAGGTGGAAGTTGAAAATAGCACTCACTGACAAGAAGACCCACAGAGGAAGAATCCAGGCTTCTCCATTCTTGGAAGCTGCTACAGTGGCTAACAGAGCAGCCATGAGGCACACGTGGCTATTTCAAGTTAAATCAACTAACAGGAAATAAAGCTGAAAATTGATTCTCACTTGTTCTGAGCCACAGCTGAAAGGCTTAATAGCCACACACAACCGCTGGCTTCTTTAGTTGAATCACAGAGACACAGAATACTTCCCTTTTCTTGTGATGTTCTAATGGTCAGTACTATAATTTCTAGGAGAATTTGAGTGTGGGAGAAAAAAATTAGGTCAAAGGAATGTCAGGTTTATGAGGAAAAGCTGCAGTAGTGGCTTAAGAGAGCCCTGGTTATTCTCTGAGGTTCACCCAATGTCTTCTTCAGGACTGAGCCTCATGGCCACTGATAGTAGATGCTGTTCTAATTTGAATTTAGAGCATCCACTGGAGGTTCAGATTTTAAAGTCCTCATCCCCAGTGCTGTGTTGCAGGTGATGGGACCTGTAAGAGATGGAGCCTGGTGGTAGCAATTTTGGTTATTTATCATAGTCCTTTGCAGGGGATATTGGGATCCTGGACCTTTGTAGTTTCTCTTTGCTTCCTAAATGCAATGAGGTGAGTTGTTCTTTCCTCTAGGCACACCCGCATGAGGTACTGCCTTGCTACCAATCCAAAACCAATTACAGCTAACAGGCTCCATGGACCAAAATCTCCAGAAATGTGATCCGACCAAATCTTTCCTCTTTTAAATTAGATTATCTCAGGTATTTTGTTACAATGGAACAGTAGCTGACACAGTGGCCCAGGGAAATTTGTCACAAAGCCTAGAATCCCCAAAGCAGATACCATACTAGACAAAGCACATTTCTTGTATGTGGACCATCTTTGCCGATGTTGATGGCCACATGTGACCTGGTGTCTTTTCTCCTTACAGTTATCCTCACTGAGTCTTCGTTCACTCTGAGAGCCCGGGAAGGAGAAAGAGGCTCATCTTCCTTCCTATTCACATCTCTGGAAAGGTTTTGTTTTCAGCTTTCAGCTTCCTAACCTCAAAGCCTTCTCAGCTCTGAAAAAGCAAACCTTGATCCCAAATCTAAATAGCTGCTCTGTCCTTCCTTAAGATGTGTCTCTGTTCATATTTCCATTTCTTCCGAATTGAGTCATTTTAGGGATCTCCCTCAATGGTGACACACTTGTCACTTTTTCCTTTGAGGCAATGTCCATGTTGACTTGAAGTCTCAATAGATGGTATATAGCAATGTATGGGCACAGAATCATACTCATCAGACTCAAGTCTTCATATTCCTCTATGGGAGAGGCTGGCCATATTAGTTAACATGACATTGAGAAAAGAAACTTTTGAAGGGTAATTTCATTACCTGTTTTGTGAGACTGAACACATGTATTTGTTACAACTAGCCCATTATGTGCCATGAGGAAGGAGAGAGACAACAATTATGGGTTCCAAAGATTTTATTGAATCACCACTTAAGCGAGTCACTGATTGATCAGGGCCAGAAGTGGGGTTTATGAGCACAAAAATCACAAATATCTGTTGCCAAGTTTTCACCATTTAGAGATTAGGGGCTTCTGTAGGTGTTCCATCATTGTCAATTGATATACAGTGCAAACCTTTCAGTCCAGCCAATCAGATTCATTTGCTCCTTCTGTTGTTAGGGGCAGCCATAATGTTTCTAAGGAACTAAAGATAGATCATGACAATTTCTATGGTTTAGTAAGGAGGTTGATCAGCCACTGGAAAGTTCTCAACACTCCTAGGGCTTGGGAACCTGAATTTTATTTCACCCTACAGGTAAAATGGAATCTGAAGTCAAAATGGCAGTACTCAGACCAAGGTGCTTTTGCCTGTTCAGTCAGTATTGATAAGAATTTTTTTAATGAGTTTATTTTGGCTTACGGTTTCAGAGGGAGAGTCCAAAATCAAAGAAGAGTCATGGCAGTGGCAGTAAGAAGCCAAGAGATCATGTTTTTAGCTGCAAATATGTAGCAAAGAAAGGGAACTGGGGATCAAGTAAGACTATAAATTCTCAAGGTCCTTCCCTAGTGTTGCACTTCCTTCAGCAAGGCTGGCCGCTCCTAAAGTTTCTATTACCTCCAAAAAAGCATCACCAGCTGGAAACCAAGGGTTCAAATTCATGGGTCTGTGGGGGACATTTCTCATTCAAACTACCGTGGGACCAATCTAATAGCCCCACCTTAACTTTTTTCTTTCTGGTAATTTTAGTTATCTGAGAATGTTACACTGACTATCTACATAACTATTGGCTTTCCTTCTTCCCTCCAAAGACTATTTCTTAAAAAGAAATGATAATGTACTCTGAATTGTTCACTCTTTTTATTTTGCCTCTTACTGAGGGAATTTGCACTCTGGAGTTAGTCTAAATCTTGGGTAAATGACCTTACGCAAGTGTCTTCATGTTTCAGTTCTCCAGCTACCTTATATGCTATAGAATCTTATAGAAGAGCATTGAGAGAGGGAGAGGAGGACAGTTCAACATCATTGATGCATAGTGGTGTCTTCTTAATGCTACTGACTTCATTTTGCTCTTTCTGTTGTTATTGCTGGCACATGGCATTGTATTCTCATTTTGCTTCTGGTTGTTGGGACCTAGAGTCTAAGAGTAGGAATGTTTAGGACTTGAGCCATTTTCCACACTTCTTACTCATGATCTCTTATTACCCTGCCTGTATATTATGGTACCTCTATTTAGTAGCAAAATGAAAAACTCTAAATAGTATCTTATTTGGTTTTTACTCATTTTGATTTTCAATTTTAAATGAAAAATTTCAAACTTCCCGATTACTTTTCTTATTTTAGTAATCTGGATACCAGTTAGCTGTTTCATGAGTAAATTACTGTTATACTCACTTGTTACTTCAAGGGAAAGTCCATTGCCTTTCCACCCCAAATGCAAAAAGTTTTGTGGATTTAAATGGCTCATGTCTATGGTAGACAACCTGATTAACATCTGTGCCTTTTCTCTTCATTGTACTGGTTTCCACTTCCATTGCTTACACACATTATGGTTTGCTCTCCTTCAATGCCTCAGGTTTAACAAAGTGAGAAAGCCTGAATTCTTTGTTTCATTCATGTATTTTTATTTGTTGGGTTTCTATCCTATTCATTCTTTATTGAATACCACAGAATGTTGCTCCTGGGAAATGTTAAAAATGGAAATAGATTCAGTTGAAGACAAGAAGAAGAAAAATGGAAAAAATAACATGTACCAATGAACATGGAGGCCAGAAAGAATAGTTATCGGGAAATACTAATATCATAAGCAAACAAATTCATTTCAAATATTTGGTCACAGAAGTTATTTCAGTCCCTATTTTGCTAATAATTTTTGTTCCTACATGGGAGAAATTCATCTTTACATTTTCTTACAGTTTCTTCTCTTGGGCATATACCTAAAACTGTTATGATACAGAGTCTTGGTCACAGTTGTAAGCTTTGTAAGTATCTGTTGAATTGATCCTTATTGAGATCTACTTGATTTATTAACTTAAAATTCTAATTTTGAGCCTGGGAATACCATCATGCCTCAAGAGTCATGGGACATTGGTTCTTTGTCACTTTTGAGAGTTCTGTATAACAGTGGCCATGGATCATGGAGCTTTTGAGAATCTAAACAAAGTGATAGATCCCATTTTCAAAAAAGTATCCATTTTGCAACTTTCACGTGTAGTTTGAGGGGCTAAGGGACCCCATAAGACTCATTCATAACCTCAGGTTTAGCACTCCCCATCTCACCATCATTTATTTCCATATTATCTCCTTTACTCCTTATAAAAATCGATCTCTGTGCCAAGTTCCAGACCAGAAACCTTAATGTCCTTCTCCACTCTCAGCTCTCCCATAATTCTAGTCTCTTAGTTGGATCCTGGAAGTCTGTACATCAAGCCCAAAGAGTATTGCCTTTGGAAGAAAATGCCTGGTATAGCACTCAGGAAAGTAATATAGTACAAGTGTTACTACAAGCAAGGCTAAGACCCTTGATGTTTCTCTAGTCATTGTGAACACATACTTTACAAGACTAGGTTATTTGTAAGTGGCACCTGCCCCTTGCAGAATGGGACTTGATGATTAGAGTTCAATTTTATCTGTCAACTATATTTGGGCATCTTTCCGATATCCCCTTCCTGATCATTGATATGTGTCCAATTTCATTTCCCTGAGCTCAGGCCTCTGTGTTTGGCCAGCTTCTATAGCTGGCAATGGATTATTATCAGATAAATGAATATTGCTGTTAGATGCAATACATTAGTCTTCCTTGATGTGACATGTAGCCAGTATTTTATTGCAACATTGGTACCTAAATTTGGTCCGCAGAGTTGTACTTTCAGACCCAGTGTACAGAGTTATTTGTGGGAGTTTATTAAGTGTGCTGGGATGAAGATGAGACAGGATTTTCTGTGATCAATATGAGCGACTGGTCCAGGTCTTGAATATGCTGAAGAGGCAAAGATGAGTTTTATTTTGTGTTCCTCTCATTCATCTGTTAATCAAAAGAAACCAACATCCATGTGTGCCTACTGTGTGCCTGACAGTTCATAAGCATGAACTCTCCAAGAAGAGTGTCATAGACTCTGTCTTTGGCTTGTATTAAGTCTAGAGTGTAACATAGACACACAAACCCTTTGTTCATTCAGTATCAGTGGGAATTATTTTACTTCCTAGGATCTTCTACTAAGAGAAACAAGCTTCTAGGGAAAAAAGCCTACTTCAGCACCCATAAAACCCTTTAGAATGACCATGTGTTAATTTAATTACATTCATTCAGTAGATATTTATTAAGTACCCATTAGAGAATAGACCTTGGGGCTCCTGAGTGGGCAAGACAGGATCCCTGCTTTTATGAAGCTTGCTTTTCGGTGGCAAAGATGGCAACGAAAATACATAAAATACAATTTGAGGCAAAACGAAGTACTTTGAAGCAAATGAGGAGGTTAAGGAGATTATGCATGATGGAGGTGGTAGGCAAGATGTTAAATAAAGTTCATTGAGACAGTGTGGCAGGGAAAGTCTCTTGGGAGAGACAGCATCTCATCAAAGGCATGGAGGGTGGGAACAGGAGGTGGAGATGCCCCAAAGCAGGAAGGGTGTGTGACCTTTGAGATATGAAAAGATCTCCCATCTGGGAGAGAGGGAATTGGGATGAGGAGGTGAGATTAAGGAGCTTGACTGCCCTGATGATGCCCTGGCTCCAACTCTCATTGCACATAGCAGGGATGGCAGGCTGTATGGTTACAACGGAGGCCTCTGCTTGCTGGGTGGAGATGAGGTGGAGGCGTGGGAGCCCCACAGCAGAGCAAGAGGCCGATTTAGATAGATCCATCCACACATTCCTTGTCCATTTAGTTCTCCTGTGCCTCGTGTTTTTCTGTGAGAGATTCTTCTTCAGTGGGTTTTGCTTACCCCACACTTGCTCTCCCTCCTCGAACTCTTATTAAACATCCATTCATGGCAGCCATCCCTGTGGCTAACATTTCAGTTTATGGGCTGACTTTGGCAAGTGGATCTGTCCTAGATAATAATTTTAGCAATCAGAGAATAACTACTTAAAAAAAAAACATATCCAACATAGCCAGATATCAGGAATATATTCTGTCTTTTAATCTTCATGAAAACCCTTCCATCAGGAATATATTATTCTCATTTTACAATGAGAACACCTAACCTTGGAGATGTGAAGTCTCAGTTGTGGCCACACACATTGTATGAAGTGGACTTGTTAATAGACTTTTGGATCTCTAAGGTCTTCCTGCTATAGCACGGTCTCTTAAAAATGTAAGTCACCTGTGTGGGAGATAGTTCACTAGCATGAGAACCTGAGTTTGGATTCCCAGGACACATGTAAAGCCAGATATGGTAGTGTGCGACTGTAATCCTGACTCTCCTATGGAGAGATAGTAAACAGAGAAAGGACAATTCCTAAAACTTCTGGTCCAGTTATCCCAGTGTACATGCTGGTGAACAAGAAATCCTTTCTCAAGGGGGAAGGTAAGGTGTGAGCACACACACACACACACACACACACACACACACACACACACTCACACACACACATACATTAGAAAACAAAAGACTCTTGAAGAACTTGGAAAGTAAGAAAACATTTTTTGGGACACTAGTATTTTTCAGTAGCAATGGTTCTCTCTCTCTCAGTGTGTATGGTGTGTGTGTGTGTGTGTGTGTGTGTGTGTGTGTGTGTGTGTCTGTCTGTCTGTCTGTCTGTCTGTGTATATGCTCTGACTTTGTCCTCAGGTTGTCAATACCTGGTGACACCATTGATGATCACAGCTTGCGGTGGGGTGCTACTGGTCTCTACCTGGTAGAAGTTGGGGATGCTGTTTCAGGAGCCCACATTTATAACTAGTTTGACGAAGTGTCAGTGGTTGCAAAGTTGAGCAATTCAGTTCCAGGACTGTTTTCTGCATGCCCAGTCTTCTTAAAAGTGTAATTAGGACACATTGTAGTTTTCACTCTCCTCCTAAGGATATGCTAGAGACCATGCTAGAGGATGGACTCCGTTGGTATGCTAGTCATTGTTGAAGTCTGACCATTTTCTTGCACTGTCTTGTCTATGGGCTGCTAGTCTGAACTCTTATCTGAGAGAAGAGGAGCTCTAGCATTTGGAGCCACTCAAATAGATGCTGAGACTTCAGTCCTGAATGGCTCCATTGTCCCATGCTTGGCTTCCTGTGTAGAGGTACAGGCAAAGCTCTCAGCCCTGAAAAGGCTGAGAAAGTCTTGTGAATCACTGTCAGGCCACCCTTAATGTCCTGGCACCAGACTCAGAGTGACTGGAAAGCCTTGTGACATGGGCCTGGCACCCCTTCAAAGTTTAAATGTGCACTGTGGATCTACAGAGAAGGACCAGAGTTCAGATCCCCACCTGCCTTATAAGAAGGTGGTGTGCTAGTTCATCCTATAATACCAGTGTAAGGAGGTAGAGACAGGAGGATCCTGGGCCTTTCTGGCCAGCCAGCCTACCCAATCAGTGAGTACTATGTCTGAAACTCTGTCAAATCATAATGTGGAGAGCAACAGAGGAAGGCATCTGACTTCAGTCCTCTACCCAGGCATGCACAAGCATGTGCATCCACACACCTGTGCACACACCTGCATACACCACACACCCACCTCCCACACTAAATAAATAAGTAATTAAATATATCTTTAAAAATATATCCTGGTGGAGAGATAATAGTCTCTACAAAGACATCTTCTCCAAGCCCTCAGGTTGCCTTCATCAAATAACAACTTTCTCAACCTGGGCAGTAATAGCATTCAGAGCTGTGAGAACACATGACGCAGAGTAAGATTCTCCATGGATTAGTTTACAGAGAATTTTGATATTTGTAGCCCTTATCTGTCCAGATCAAGTAGCTCATTCCACTACTGGAAAATAACAGATGAGACATCGTCTTTCTGCTTCTTAAAGTTGACTCAGGGGAGACATCTGCAGCTGTGTGGGAGGCTGGGGTCCTTCTCCCATGTGCTCTTGCTGTGGGAGAGTAGGGATCTCTCAAAGTAGGCTAGGGTCCTTGACTTGGTGCCCTTCTTTTAGAAGCCTCTCTGTACCTTTCCTCTCCCTCTGGCTTTCCTGACTATGTATATATATAAAATGCCTTGTGCTTAATAAATGTCTGCTTGTAATATTCTGAAACAAGGAGGCTAATCAGAGGCCCAGTTCTGCAGAACAGGGCCGCTAAATGACAAGATTAATTTCCGTAATCAAGCAGCTTAATTTGGACATTTTCCCCCTCTGTGTTGCTGATTGAAATTGAGGCAAATTTCGCTGTGGTGAGATTCTATGCTTGCCTGGGAAAGCTTACTTACTGGCACGGGAAGAGGGGAGGCAAGGTGACTGGTCAGGGCGACAAGGGAAGGGGAGAGAGAGGAGAAAGACCCGGCATGAAGTGAACTGTGGACGGGGGCAATGGCCGGGTGGCTGGGGCTTGCTGGGGAATGAGCTGTGAGGCCTTTACACTGTTGTCCACAGCGCTGCGCTCACCGCTCGAACCCATTTCCACAGGGAAACTGGAGCACACCAGTCACTTGCATTCACACAGCCATGACATTTGGGCTGAAGGGATGTTTAGGAAGTTGTCCTATCCAGATACAGCAGCATTAGGAAAAAAAAAAAAAACAAAAAAACAAAACCTGTTTGTGACTACCATGCAAAACTTCAAGGCAGAAAGCCTGAAGGTTAACCAATCTGGTGGGATATGACAGAAAACAAACAGCAACCTGAAGATGGACGGGCCTTATTTTCATATGAAGTATATTATTTGCAAGGCACCCTCAACACATTTAAGTGGCAGGTAATATTTCTCAAAGTGGAATTTGAACTAAACCCTTTTAACTCTTATCTCATCCCATATACAAAATTCAATCAAAGGACTTACAGATTCTATGTAAGGTCATAAACTGTAAACGTACTAGAGGAAAATAGGGGAGGAAAGTGTTAGCACATTAATCCATGTGAAGATTTCCTTCCCTTTCCTTTCCTCTGCCTTTTCTTTCTGACAGAGTTTTATATATTACTGACTAGCCTCAAAGTCACTATGTAGGCCAGGTCACCCTGGAATTTGCTATCCTGCCTCTGTTTCCTAAAAGCTGGAATTGCAGGCATGAAACTCTACATCCGGCTGCAAAGATCTCTTTTAAAATGTGAGCCCTGGAGCACAAGTGATAAAATAAAGAAAGTGGGCAAATGGCTTGCATTGAACCAAAAGCTCTCTTCACAGCAAAGGAAATGGCGAACAAGAAGAGATCACCCCCTAAATGGGAGAAAGTATTGGCAAGCCATAGATTTGTGAAGGAGTTAATATCCAAACTATAAAGACTCAAACTCAACAAAAGCCATCTGATGAAAATTGGAATTGAAGGGAAGGGCCATAGCTCATTTGATAAAATACTTGCTCTGAAAACACATGGGTTCAACCCTGAGAACACACGTGAAGAAAGCTGTGACAGCACACTATTTGTAGACTATAAATGTTGTATGTGCACACACTGAGAACACACACGAACAAAGCTGAGTGTGACGGCACACTCTTGTAATGCACACAGTGAGAACACACTTGAAGAAAGCTGAGTGTGACAGCACACTATTTGTATACTATAAATGTTGTATGTGCACACACTGAGAACACACATGAACAAAGCTGAGTGTAATGACACACTCTCGTAATGCACACATGGGTGGGGTAAAGAGGCAGGGCTCACTGGCCTATCCTACTTAGCAGGTTCTAGGTTAGTAAGAGACCTTGTCTCAGAAATCAAGCTGGATGGCTATCTGAATAATGGCACCTGAGGCTGACCTCTTTCCTCCACATATATGTGTACACATGTGCATACATACCCTCATACATGTGTACACCTATATAAACACGAATAAAAACCCCAAAAAGACATTTCTTAAAATATTGTGCACAAATAGCCAATAGGTAGATAGAAGAATATGGCTCAGTAGGAGTAAGACATCATTAACACGTCCTAGAACAGTTATCATCAAAAGATAAAAGATCTGTATGTGGAGGATGTATAGAAAATGAACCCCTTATATAACATTCTTGGGTCAGCTAGTGTAGGGATTATGGAAGCACTGTAAAGATCGAGCACTTGGACAAACTAAACATGAAATTTTGTATGACCCAACAGTTCTCCTTGTGGATATAAAGGGACTTAAATCAGATGTCAAAAAGATACCCTCACCCCTGCTCACTTCAACATTGTTCCCCATAGCTCTGGAGCCAGCCTGCAGGTATTTATCACAAACCAAAGGAGGTCAAATGCAGTGTATCTCAGAAAGGAATATTACTTAGCCCTTAAAAGGAAGGCAATGCTGCCCTCTCTAGAAACCTAAACCAGAGGGCATCGTGCAAGGGACGCAAACTAAGCACCTGAGAACATGCTCTCCACTATCATGCTTTTCTGTGTAATCAAAAATGGTGGAACTTACAGTAACTGAGTACAGTGGTATGACCGGGCTTGAGATAAATGTGGTGAGCCTCAAAACTCCCTTTAAATTGGAGGCACAAGCTCAAGAGAACTACTGCCAAGTTTGGTGACTATCATTAACAACAACATGCTACATGCTTGAAAATTGTTAGAATACATTTTAAATATTCTCACCACATACAACAAGATATTAGAGACAACACACGTGCACACACACACACACATGCATCATTTGTATACTATAAATGCATATTGTGTGTGTGTATACTTGCTACTTGTCAAGTAAAGACACAAAAAGAATTTGAAATATTTTTGTACTTTCACTGACACAGATGATAATAGCATGAATATTTACTGTCCTACGGGAAACAAATACCTTGCTGTGGGTACCCAGTATCTTCCTCTATGCTGTACTTCAGGGACACAAATTTCAAGGGAAAAGGCAATTTCTCTCTTGCAATTGAGAATAAATATTTGAACTTTTAACTAGTCACATTTTCCTAGTGCCAATCTCATTTATGTTCTGAGACTGTTTCGTGCCAATCCAGGGACCTTGTTTTAGTAGGAAATGTGCTGAGGTACATTTATCTAGGTGAGTGAAGGTTTTAATACAGGCTTTGTCTTTGTGCTTTCTTGGGTCATTGAAACATCCTAGGCTTCAGTTTCTTAACTGTAAAACAGATAACAACACTGATCTGCATTACAGAAGAATAAATAACTCATCAATGACCACAAAGCTCTGAGCAAGCATTGAGTACTAAATAAATACTAAAAGATGAAGTAAATTGACTCCTAAAAATTATATATATATAAAGAAAAATCAGGTCTAAGCCAAAGCAGACTGGCATTATCAGAAAAGGGGCAAGGCTTTGTGTGTCTCTCTTTGTGTGCTGGGGATATAACAGAAAGGTATCCAGTGGGCTGGGAAACTGATTTAGTATCTAAAGGTTCACAGGGATTGGGACACTATTGCGCACATTCATCTTTGCCCTCACGGCTAGGATTTTGGTGAACCCTGGTTGGATTCATTTGCTCATCCTCTTACAAATCTTAAGTGCCCATTGTGGACGTTATTGCTACCAGGCACTTTGCTGAGACTTCACAGCACCCAAGATTTATTGGAGGAAATAAGACATAACCGAGTGTATATAGTATAAATCTCTGTGAGAAGCACTGTAGGAGCTGTAAAACTAAGTGTTATATATGAACTCAGAGGGAGGGTTTAATTAGGCCGAACAGAGGAAAGTGCACTGGAGGAGATGGTATTTGAAGGACAAGGACAAAGAGGAGGGCAGAGTATGGGGGACCATGGAGGGACCACTCAACTAGATGCAGAGCCTGGAATATGAAATGTAAAATGTGAATTTTCAAGAATACTACTTTGGACCTTTTGCTGGTTGGTGTTGAAGATGTGTAGGAAGGAGTACTCCAGACTGTTTGGGGTGAATTATGAAGGACCCTAAATAATGCTGGAAAGACCAAAAGGCTAATACTACATGAAAAGAAAAATTTGTATGAGCAGCAACCCAGAACACCAACGAAACAGTGATCTTCCTGGCGTGTTGGGAAGAGCAGTAAGTGGAGGGTGGGGAAGAAAACCCACAGGCTGTGGAGATTGGAGGCAGCCTGGCAGGACTGCAGGACTCCTCATCTAACAGGAAGATCTCACGGAAAGAAAAGACTGCTGAAGCCACAGACACAGGAGATCCCAGAGAAGAGGTGAGAACTCGCTCAACAGGTTTCAACGCATCTCCCCAGGACTACATATTCCAATGGAAAGTTATAATTTGTGTGGTTCAGAGAGAGATGAAAATGGGGTAAACAGTGAGTAAAAACACTTAGGAACCTGACTGCTCTTATTGGACACAGTATCCACCCGGGTAAGGCAATTTAAACAGGCAGGAGGGGATGAGGCCCAGATGACTGGTTGACACCAGACGGAGTCTACGAGGGTGGACTTGGCTCAGCATGACCCTGTGTGAGCTGTTGTTTGCCGCTGAGTGTGTCTTCAGTTTTGGCTCCTAGGGCATATGATGCTATGTTGTATGTGCACAAATTCGGCAGGGGTCTCTCCAGAAGGATATTTTTGCACCTACTCACAATCTTCTAAACTTTATCATAGTGTTTAACCTGGATTGAAAGAGGCTTTAGTTTGTAAAATAAATGGTTTTTATAGTACATATCTTGGCTGAGCAGTTTTATGCGTAAACCTCATGGGCAGGGGACAGAGAGGTGGGGTGTGGCTTCACCAGTATCCTGACCCAGTAAGTCATTCTATCTCAGCAGTCCTTGGCAGGGTATTATGTACAGAATGGAGCTCAATAACTGTCATATTTGTCACTTGACATTTTTTTTTTTTAAGTTAAGCATGGGCTAGGAGAAGGCCCAGTGGGTAAAGTACTTGTGTGAGGACTTGAGTTTGAATTCCCAGAACCCACCTGAAACCGGATGCACAAACGTTCATCTATAATTCCACTGCTCCTATGGTGAGGCAGAAGGTGGGAGGTAGGAGAATTCCCCAAAGTTGCAGGCTAGCTAGCTTGGTACATGCAGCAGCAAGCAAGAGATAACCTGTCTCAAACAAGATAGAGGCATGACTGATGCTGGATGTTGTCTTCGGACATCCACAAACACACATACATACACATATTGAAACACTGTTTTAAGTATGACCTTACTTTCCTTGTTATCAAAGCAATGCATACACAATGGAGGAAGACTAGAAGACAAGGAAAAAGTTCACCAGGCATCTTTTCCCTGGATAGCAGTTAGCAATCTAAGCACCTCTCAATGTGCATTGTTTAAAATAAAACCAGGCTATACTGCACATATTTTGTAACCATCCTTTGAATTTTTTCCATAATGTTATTCTTCCAGTAAAAATGTTTGCATCACATCTAATACTTCATAGAATTCTGCAACTTAAACAATTCATTGTTGTTAATATATTGTTATTATTTTAATTTAATTTAATGTGTATGGGTATTTTTGCCTGCATGCATGTCTATGGACCACTTTTGTACCTGATGCCCCTAGAGACCAGGAGAGGGTGTTGGATCCCCTGGAACTAGAGTTACAGATGGCTGTGAACCACCACGTAGGTGCTGGGAATTGAACTCAGGTCCTCTGGAAGAGCAGTTAGTGTACTTAAACTTTAAGCTATCTTTCTATATCCTAATATATTATTTTAAAACTCAATTTGTTTGTTTTACAAAACTGTGATGATTAATATCCTTGGAGATAAATTGTCTTGTCGATCTTAATTATTTCCTTATCATAGATTCATATAACTGGATTTCTTTTGTCAATTGTGTCAGTAGTTTTGGAAGCACTTATCGAACTGACCTTCAGAAATTTTAAGCTAGCATCCACACTTACCAAAAACATGTGACAAAATCCACTTCATCTACCTTTGTAATAATGAGAAAAAAATCTCTGCACAGTGAAGAAGCTAAAATATTCCTGTTTAAATTTTATTTATCTGGAGCTTTTAAAATATACTTATCTGCCACATGATTTTTATTTTGCTTTTGTGAGTTGTCTATTATTTCAGTCGATACTTTCAAGTGGAAGTTCTTTTTCCCTCTGAATCTGCCTCCCTGGTTTTGTTAGCATTATTCTTCATTGACATGCTTGTTTCTTCAGCTGGATTTCAAACTTCTCCATAGCTTGTACTTGTCTTATGAGCATCTAGCACACAGTAAGCACCCAGTCAGCATCTGGTAGAGCTATGGATGCCTGGGTACCAAAGAGATGGAAGTACAGACGAGCCAAAGTGAGAGAGGGTCTCTCTCTACTCAGGCAGACTTACAGGATTCTGTGCAGTAAGGAGACAACTCTTTATCTAAGCCATGTGTACAAAATTCAGGGACCTTCCTAAGACCAGGGCAAAGGTCTCATGACATGTCAGAGTGAGTAAAGGAGACATCTGAAGATGGCCCCTGTGCTAAAAGTCCCAATAAAGACTGAATGAAGGGCAGCTCATCATGGATGCATTTCTTTCTTTTTTCTTTTGTTTTCTACAGGATAACTTAGAATTGACCATCTGTCACTTAATGCAAAAGGAATTCTTTGGAGTCGTTACTATTATTATTGGTCAATTTTATTTGGCCAATGACATTTGATTTCAGTAGCTTCATTTCTCTAGGCCTGCCTGGGATGTCCTCACAAGGTCTTCTCTCTTCCCTTGGCCATTTGTAGATGGGTGTCATGGTACTTACTGCCTATTTTGGAGGGCCTCCTTCTCTTCTTGCTCACTCTCTTTGAAAGTCTTTGGTAATATTTCTAGGGAAACATCCAAGAATGAAGGATAAAAGAAGGATAGATACTAACAGGAGATGGTAATTTATTTATAAATTAGCTTTGGTACAGGGGTCAAAGACTATGATCTGAACACATGGCAGGGTGTTTTATGGAGTCAATGTATGCAGATAATATTCATTAAGTACATTCTGCATAATATGCTCCCTGCATATTTATTGTCCTTATCATAGCAAACTTAATTCTAAATCCATATTTATATTCAGTAAGTATATATTGATATGGCAGAATTTGGTTGATTGTAAATTGTATGCACTATTTGTCTACTGTCTCTTTGGTAGGAACAGCTTTATAAATCTCCCATTTATAGGGCATTCAACCAGAAACAAAGGGAAAAAAGATAGAGACTCTTGGAATTAATTTTTAATTTATATAAACCTTTTAATATTTACTGGTCTACTAGAATATTCTATTTGAAGCAAATGAAATTATTTATATGCATAATGTGTGTGCATATACCTTACACCTTGTATCACATATAATTTACATATTACATATCTACATTAGAGTATTTAAACTATATTTGTATAGTAGAAAGTGAGTTGTTTTTTTTTTTTTTTACATGTGGGTGGTTTATTGGAACATTGTAGACATTCAAGTCTCATGACCTATATTCAAAGTTAACCCTTTAACATGGGGCATGCAATTTGGCCATCTGTAGAAGCAAGCAAACCAGTTAATGCATTACCTTTTTTTTTTTTTTTTTAGCTTAATACTGTGCTGCCCAGAGCAGTGGTGCTCATTTCATTTTGTAACTAGTGAACCTGCGAATATTTGGTGATACATTAGTGCTATAAAGAAGCCTCAAGGAGTAAAGAGAGTAATCATTTGGAAAACAAATGGAGATTCAGATAGTGATTAATACCTAAATTTAATTAAACTTGTACATGAACAAGTTTCTCTCCCCCTCGAAGAGGAAAAACAAAAATCAAACCAACCCCCCCCCCCCCAAAAAAAAAGCAATAAGACAAAAAATACCAAACCAAACTAAAAAGCACATAAAAAACATCGAGTTCTTTTGTGTTGGCTGACTACTCCTGGGCATGGGGCTTGCTTTGGAGTGTGATTGACACACCTCTGCCACTCCATTGGAGAAAACTGATCTTTTGAAGTCACTTTGATAGAGAGTGATGAAATGGTCAGGAGTTCTGATGTGAGTAACACTAAGGTTCATAAATGCTTTTGGTGGTGGTGGTAATGGCTGGGTTATCAAAAGGATTGTGCCCTCTAGCTGACTGGACACTGTGAATATCCCACAGTACCCGTTAAGACTTTGATTGGAGAAAATAAAAAGGATGTGGAAATCTGGTAAGAAAAGCAGACACAAAGGTGGTCTTGAACATCAAAGCCAGCTGTAGGTAGCCTATCACAATCTAAGGCTGCTCCAATAGAGGCTGTTCTGTAAGGGAATGTAATCACCAATGATCAGAATTCCCACAGGTGAATTCTTGAATGCTGAATCAAGGGTTGAAATTGGCGTGTGTTCATCAGGTCTGTTACCAGGGCTCTTGCTGTCCTAGGCTGACCTTTCACGGATGCTGACTGCCTGGCTATTGTTCAGTAGGGTAACATGTGATGGGAGCAGTGTGAGGTTGTGATGTGTTCTAGGTGGGCAGCAAAGTTTTAGGTCTAATAGATTTTTTTTTTCACAAGAGGGTCCTAAGTTGCCTCCCTAGCTCTGCCTGAAGTATTCTCCTAATGCATTCTCCCTCCCTCACTCTCACCCTGGGTGGCATCTTTAACAGGCCCTCGCCCCCTGCCATCTTTTGACAGTCAATTTTTCACAAGAAACAATCCAGGATGTTCCTGGCCACCTCCCCTCCTCCTTCCCTCCCTATTCCTCCTCCCCCTCCTCCTCCCTCCTCTTGCCTCTCCTCCCTCTCTCCTGCTGATTTGTTATTATGTACTGCAGCTGCCTGGAGGATTTTAAATAGACCCATAAAGGCACAGCACTGCCTCTTGGAAGTTTAAATAGAACCTTCTTGTTAATCTTGTCTGTCCTGGTGGCAGGAAGAGCACCTGGAGAATCAGGCATGGGCAAGGGGCACAGGCTTCCTTCCACCCTGAGGTCACTCCTTAGCAATCTTTCAGGTGTCCTGTGATCTGAAAGCATTTTGATTCAGCCTCTTGGGTGGCTGTGCCTCAGCCTAAGTGGATTTGGTGTTGGACTGACGGGCTATAGAACTGGAAATATAGTCCAATACTAGAGCAAAAGGCAAGAAGGAACTGTGGTGAAAACCAGAAATCCATCTCCATCTTCCTCTGATATATCACTTACCCTCTAGGCGCTCAGAGGCAGCGTGTGTTTGGTCTTTAGCCCTGAGGAGGGCCTGGAGAGGAAGGGCTAATTAGTGTCAGCTGCGCCGGTGTTGTGACTCTTAAGGAACAGGTGTATAAGTCGAGGGACAGCATGAAGAGCTCAGATCAGCATTCAAGGAATGTGATGGGTGGTGGCCCTGAGAAAAAACAGTGTGCTTTTGATAGAGGGAAAGCAGTCTACAGATTCTAGTACACAATCCCAACTTTTCAATTATTATTTCTTTAAATTTAGATTTAACAAATGTCAAATCTTGGTATCAATTCATCCATCCAATGAATATTGGACAAAGGCGATGGTGGGAAATGTTTTGAAATCAATGGGAGGAAAACACCACAGGAAATGAGGTCACTTGTTAAATTTGGGGTCTTTAACATTGGGCTAAGAAGCCATCCCCAAAAGAGATTGTCAAGTTATGCTCAATACCCTGTAGGAATTTTCTAGGATGCACTGCTCATCCAAGGCTGGGAATAAAAGTAGGCAGACATCTAGTGAACAGAATTGAAATTCTGTAGAGTGTGAGCAACTGGCTGAACATAGTTTTGGTAGAAGGGACATAGATAATATCAGCTCTTGGCACCATTAGATAATTTACAGTATGAAAGGAGCCAGAACAATAAGCATCCAACATCTTAAGATTTTGTGTTATGAGTTCATGTTCATAGTTCTGTCCCATAGTCACACCACCTTGTGAGGCAAACAATGTCATCTTCATTTTATAGAAGAAAAAAACCCGCTCTAATGGATTACATGGTTCCTTCTAGGTCATTCAGCTGGTGAGTAGAGAGATAGAAAATAATTCAATATAAGATCGTGTTATTCATTTTGTATCCTTAGGGGATGGCACAATGCATTACAAGTGGGTTTTATTTTTTCCTTAGTGGCTACCATGTGCTTTTTCCCCCATAATACTTATTTCATCTTTTGAAAACATATTATTATTGTATGTGTGTGTGTGCCTGTGCACATGTGTGTGCAAGCATACTGGAGTACCAGAGGACAGCTCTCAGGAATTGATTCTCCCCTTCCTTCTTGTTGAGACAGGGTCTCCCTTGTTTCTGCTACGTTGTGTATCCCAGGCTAGCTGGCTCATGAGCTTCCAAGCAGTTCTACCGTCCACATCTCCCATCTCCCTATAGGACTGCTGGGATTACAGATGTGCATCACTGAATCTGGCTTTTTTATGTGAGTTCTGGAAATCTAATTCAAAATGTTAAGTTTGTACAGTAAGCATTCTTATCCACCGAGGCATCTTGTAAGCCTACATAACACTCATTTTAAAGTAAATGAACCATTGTAAGCATTTTAGAAAAAAAAAAAAGGCGGGGGGGGGGGGCACGTGGTCTTGGTGACCTGAATAGAGTTGATCATGGGATATATCCTAGGGCTCTGGTATTCAAAGCATGGTCTGAGGACCAGTAGTAACAATGTTGTTTGTAGGTATTCTTCTCCAGGGCATTGTTAGAGTTTGGGTCCCCACCTCTGACCTTCCTAAACACAACCCAATAAAGGGTTGAGTGTCATCTACTGGGTGGGGAGCATCTTTTCAAGTGCAATTTGCAGTGTGTTAAAAGTGGGACATGGGATCATAGTGAGGTGCCAACTGTGGCTGGATAGCACTTTATTAAGACACTAGAAAGTCAGAGAACACAGAAAGGCACTGTTTCTGAACCAAGAAATTAATCCTCGCTGCACAATGACCCTGCTAGTTTCTTGATCTTAGACTTCACATTTTCCACAAACTTAAATTTATTAAGACATGGCCTATAATTCCCCCTTAGACCATCAACTACTTAAGATAGGATAAAAGCATACAGGTTTTATATTTCTCCCTCACAGTAACAGACTGATAATTACAAACATTGTCTTAGTGTGTATTAAGATGAGGTATAACAAGGCAAGGTAATTCAGAAAGCCAGAAGCTTGTATAATTCTTTCTTCCAAGTTTAAGTTCCTGGAAAATATGTTAATTTCTTACAGTCCCTGTGCATTCAGAGGAGGTGCTTAGGTTGGGTAGCATTTAGGGTCTTTCAGTTCACACTCCTGTGGCTGCAGGGGCATAGCCAGTCAAGTGTTAGGAACAGGTAAGTGAGTGATGGGCAGAAGGACTGGACATTTGGCCAGCCAGATGGACAGACTAGATGTGTTGCCAGAAGCTTGTTTGTTCACAAAGGATTTTAAACTTTTCTGGCTTTGCCCTGTCCCTTTAGTAAAGTAACTTCATATTTGACTGTTTGCTTTTGACGTTAATTTCAAGATCAATTTGAAATGATCCTAAAAGCATCCCCAAAGTGAGGAAGGACTTAGCTGATACTTTGTGATCCCATCTGTAGTTGACCATGCCTATACTCTGTGGTTCCAGTCTGCCCCCCTTCCCTCCACCCTCACTGATGACCCCTCCATTCATCTTTCTTTGGTGATATCATAAGTAAGGAGACATACTGTTAAAAAGCTAACAGGTGTTGGACTCTTACTGTGTATTAACAAATGCTTCATATACATTACCTCCTGGGGTTCTTAGAACATGGTCAAAGACAGGCTTATATGTTATTCTTATGCCCGTTTTACAGGTGAAAAAGAAGTTTGGGGAGTTAATGATACCGTGGGGTGCCATGGTGAGGTCGGGTCCAGGTCTTCTAAGTAACACTTATGTATGTATGTATGTATGTATGTATGTATGTATGTATGTATGCATGCATTTACTTATTTATTTGTTTGTTTGTTTCCTCAGATCTGATCTACTATCTCGCAATTTAGGATCTTCTTGTGATACTCTTTCCCATCTTAATATATTACTAATCTAGCTTATTGTCCACTAAGTGCCCTTTATTTTAGAACTTCTTTTTTTCCTATGAATACTTATCTGTTAGAGCTAACCTTTGTCTGTTAGGTTCCGACAGTATCATGATTGTGCACCAGTCCCTCAGAATTCTGGCGAGTAAGCAGAACTGGAATGATTGTCCCTTTAAGTCCTGAGACATAGAGTGGCCTGAGGAATCCTAGGGCTCTTGGCCACATGCTGCAACCCAGAAGTTGGCTCAAGGCATGTGGCAGCTCCTCTCCTGGCCAGGCTCGCTGGCAGCAGATGCAGGGAGCTGAATTTTAGTGTCTACCTGCAGTGCAGTCTGGCTTAAATGCCCAGGAAGATGAAGTGGCTTGGTGTCCATCTGGACTCAGCGATCACCTCCTGGGAGAATGAAACCTGAATTAGATTGTCACAGCTGAATGGAATGGGGCATTGTGTGTTCTGAAGCTTGGTGACTGGAGAGGTGCTTATCACATTTTGCTGAGTTCCCCATGCCACAGCTAACATTATTTTTAGTTCCATTTCTTCTGATTATTGAATTGTCTTAAAAGATTTGTGTGTGTGTGTGAAAATGATGTCTTTGTCAGGCAACATAAAAGGGGTTTTTGTAGTAATGAACTAGTATAAAATCTATATAATTTTTCTTAATGCCACGGAATCTTTGTGACCTCTTGCAGATTTTGTTAGTTCATTGGAAGGTTGGAGTGTCACAGTGATGGAGGAGCTGAGGGGTGCTAGTGGGTTCTAGGGAGTGCTTATTGTCACTGAGCACTCTAGTGGAGAGGCGTGTCTGTCCGTGGACCTACTGAGATGGGTGTTCGGCTAAGAGGCAGCTCCTGGGGTATTGCCATGGAAATGGAGCTGGTCCTTGGAAATGTAAAAGTGTGTAAACTGAGGACTTTTCCTTTGCTTTAACTTTCATTAATGAGTTAGACTTTTCAGACATTGAAAGTCTGCCTTCCTGCTCTCTCCTCTCCCAAAGTCTGAGTGTAGACGGAACTGCATAGTTACTCCCTGATGCTGAGACCAGGGTGCAGTGGACATATCATAGAATTCCTCTCTGATGCTGAGACCAGGGTGCAGTGGACATATCGTAGAATTCCTCTCTGATGCTGAGACCAGGGTGCAGTGGACATATTATTCAAAGAAGGGGCCAAAGCATCGGCAAAGCAGCTTGAAGAGCCAAGACCAGAGAGGGCTTATCTGTCTTATGGTCTGTAGTAAGGCGAGGGGCTGGGGCCAAATTCCTGGTGAGGGGTTGGTTCAAATGAACAAGCAGAGACATCGGTGCAGTCAAGCATGCTCATTTCATCTGCTTCAGAAAGGAGGGACGGAGCTGAGCACACTCTTGGTTGGAAGGTAAGGGACACCTTGAAGACTAAAGATCTGTGTGTTGTACAGTTCTTCTGTGATTCAGATCTGCTTTGGGATTAGTCAGAATTACACCCATCAGAAGTGGACTAGGGACATTACATGTGACACTGAAGCCCCCAGACCCCACTGCTTTGGGAATGCATAATATCAATAATAGCCCCAATAACATTCACTGATGCTTGCTTCCTCCTGCCCCTTTAAGTTCACAGTTTCCCAAAGGTCATCATTCATGAAATGCTTTGGTGAAGTCTTGGGCTCAGTGTAAGTTCAAAATCAGTTGTGCTATCAGCTAGGAATGGCCACCATTTTCCCCAAGTGCCTGCTTTGTCCTTGCTACTGCTGCCAATTGAAAATTGGCAGTGTGTGTGCGTGTGCACTTGCACATGCGTGTGCACTCTTCGGCTTTGTTCTGGTTTTGAGATAAGGGGGTCTCACTATACAGCTCAGGCTGGCTTCAAATTTTGATCCTCTTGCCTTAGCCTCTCTCTTTCCAGGATTAGAGGTACATGTCACCATGCCTGGCATATGTATTTCTCTCCATGTTAGGCGCCGCTGCTGATTCTTGCAGGAGATGCATTGGTATGCACAGCTTGTGCCTTGCTCCATGGCCTCTATCAGATCCTGTTTCTTCTCCCTAATACCACAGTTTTCTGCTGATTATAGTCTTCAAGTGCATAGGAACCCTGGTGATACTACAATTTCACAAGGTCTCTAAAGAACTATACCAGGAAAAAAGATCCTAAATACACAATCATGTTATATATCACTACTAACAATGTTCCATGGTCTTACTTTAATGTTTTTATAAAAATTATAATAAAAATTTTATTAGTTACACTTATGTTTACTACTTTCATATTCCTTGAGGCCTGCAGGCCATGTTGAAGATAGGGTCCAGTGATGACCTTCATAACTTTAACCACTCCCCATCATGTGACCCTTAGACCCGTTAGTGTGTTAAACTTAATTCCTTCTTTGCTTAAGTTTATCTTTCCTTTTCCTGTAGTAGTAGACAACAGGAAAGCCCTCTCGACATTCCCAAGCTTTGAAAAGACTGTGCCAGCTGGTTGGGAACTTAACCTTTATGGGTCCTGGCCACTGGTGGCCTTTCAGGAAGCCAGAGAGGTTCCAGCAGTTATCGTGGGTACCTGAGGACTATGGCGGGCACATGAAAGTGGAGTCGGCACATGAAGCAATTCCTTACCATGGCATCTGCCAGCTCTGCGCTCTTGTGCAGGTCCCTCAGTATCTCTCAGCTTCATTTTTCTTACGTGCATGTTTGAGTTAAAAACTACCTCCAAAGAGATTCGGAAAAAATGGCAAACGTTAACCAGAGGATGGTAACCACAAGACTGACTAAGAAAACTGTCCACCTATCAGGTGGATCAATATACTGCCTGTGGTCAATCCTGTTGATCCTTTTGAACCAATAGAAATCTGGAAGAGATGGAATGGGAACTCCTTTGTCTTAGGTGGATTCCATTTAAGCCCCTTAATTTTCTCTACCATACACTTTTCTATGGATATTATTATTTTTTTGCATGTTCTAAAATAAGAAAGGGCCATCCAGAGAGCATCCCCAAGCTTTCACCTTCTCTCTTCGCCATTGGCTGCAGGCTCTCACCCCTATGTCCCTCTGGACCTAGCATTCTGTTGCCAGGACATCATGTCAGCCTTGCCACTCCCACTGGGATTCCAGTCCCTGGCATGGCTCTGCCTACACGCTCAGCTCACTCCTGTGCTTCTTATTTCCACTTCAGTCCTGCACAGACCTATCTGCCCATCAGAGGCTCTGGTTTCAACCACGACTTGGAGTTTACTACAATCTTAATTTCATTCTCATGGTGATGCAACAATAGCAACATTTCTATAGCCAGTTTTATATGTTTATTTATTTAGGGAGGATCTCACACCATAACCTGGGATTTCCTGGAACTCACAGCAGGCAATCTCCCTGCCTCCACCTTCAGAATGCTAGGGATACAGACACAAGCTACCATGCCCAGTCCTACTATCCATTCCCTGTCTTTGGGTGCACATGTATCTATTTGGGTCTCTCAGAAAAATAGACATTCTCATCTGGGTCAGGCAGATATATGATTAAGAAATAGTGTGTTTTAGAAGTGGGGATGTTTTGTGTGTTTGCTTTTATTAAATGCATATAATAGTCAAGGAAATCAGAGATGGTACACTTAGAGAGTGAGTTTGGAAGGAATTGAGGATGAGTTGGATAGGGAGGCCTCAGGAGCCTGGATAGGAGGAGGTTGGAGGATGCAACAAAGGTCAAGTGATAGAGATGGGGGTTCACGAAGAAGGGGGACCCTGCAGGGATTCTGTCAGAGGGAACAGAGGTCCCCGCTGGCAGAAGAGTCATAGCTGAGGGACTGTGTTTGTGATGGACAGGATGGTGGAGGTAGGACAGATGCAGTTCTGACCTGGACCAAAACATCCCCTGTTCTGAGTTAGATCAGAACTGACACAGTGGGGCTGAGGGTCAAAGGAGCGATCTCCAGACGATGCCCCAAGACTCAGACGCTGTGAGTGGAGAGTGGCGGCAGAGTATTCATGCTTTGATTCGCCTCCTTTCTATGACCATCCATGTCCTGGGGCCCTTTTAGTGAAGACCGTGTGTGCGCGTGAACACATTATCTCAGAAGCTGTGTGGCATAAAAAAGGACTGAGAATGTTGAAGAAGTGAAAGACTCTAACTCACATAGTCTCCATCTTCCACCAAAGCCCTCCTTCCCACTTGACTTGTGAAAAACGGGCACAGTGAGGTAACTTTGGTTGCCACCAGTTTTCACTCACATTGAAAAAAAAAAAAAAAAAACCAAACACTGAACACCTCCTGGTATTCATTGTTTTGTCAACTTTGAATGCATACCCTAAATAATTTTTTGAAGATTTATCTTATCTTTATTTATATGCATGCATGTGCATGCATGTGTCCTCAGAGTTTGGGGAAGGGAGTCAGATCCTCTGGAGATGGAGTTACAGGCAGTTGAGAGCCATCTGACATAGATTCTGTGAACTGAACTTGGTCTCTCTGCAAGAGCAGTATGTACTCCAAACCATTGAGCTCTTTCCAGCCGAGCCCAGAATTGTTGCAGTAGACCTTGTAAGAGCACAGCTACTATTATCCTCATAGTTGACTGAAACTAAAGATAGTCATGGTTACATGAACTTGCCAAATATTCAGAAAACTCACCTTGGACTGATGCTCACTATTAACACTGAGGTTCTTCCACCTGTAGGTCTTGTCCCATCAGATACAAGGAAGCTGGGGACCCTCATCTCTCTTCCTCTTTATGCTTCTTCCATCTGGAACCTTTTTTGCCTGAATGTGGAGGTCATGTAGACTTCCTTTAATGTGACATCTTTTGTAGATACTGCTTCTAAAGATCTGGGCCACTAATGGGAGAGTGCTATGGAGCCACTGGCCTGTCATTCTGGAACTCTGGCGTGAGTCCTAGTGAGACTGTTGTTGAGTGTAATAGCTTATAACCTCCAGCACTCAAGGCTATGGATAGAACACTAGCTGGCTGCTTTAAAAACATTCCTTCCTACTTAATGAGGTTTTTAAGTGTCTATAGGGAAAATAAAGTCAGGACTTTTAACGACGCCTTTGGCAAGAAGCTGTAGACGTTTAGCCAGAGCTGAGTTGAAGTGTGGAGATACACTGTTAATCAGGTGGTCAGCAAATTAAGTGAGTGCCGCATTTGCAGGGGGTTCACTGTTAGCCTGCTCTTGCTCAGAAACAAGTGCTGAGGGCCTCATGCTCTGGGCCTGGAATGGCCTTCCTTGGACAGAAGGGAAGCAATCTCTCTGGCAGCGAGGATGGCTGCATCTGAAACATCAGCATTCAAAGAGGGCTGCTTGGACTGAAGCTACTAATTCCTTCCCTCAGACACTTTGCTTTTAGGAGCAGAACTTACCCACAAAGAGCACTGATACAGAGAAATCGAAGGTTCTGTAGAGAGAAGAAGTAGGAGTCCATAGAAGAGGCACATGAAATGGTGCTTCCTGTGGGTGCCAGGTGACTTGTGTGCTTCAGTTACTGGAAATCATTTCATCTCCCTTCCCTTGGGGAACTTTTTAAAATTCATTTAAAATAAAGATGATAGGGTAGATGACCCCTAAAAGACCAAAAATTCTGTCTGTGTCAGATACTTGGTAGGATCTGAGCATGTAAATTAGCCTTTTATTCTAGTTTTTGCTATGATGGTTCTAATCAGTATAAACAAGAGAAAGCTATCATTTTAATGGCTCTTTGCTGAACTTTATGCTTGCCACTGCAGTGGCCTCAGAGAGTCCAGTATCACCCTCTGAATTCTGTGTCTTTTCATAGGAACAAAGTAGCAAGCTTTATCACACACAATCTACCACCCTTGAGTATCCACCTGCCTTCCAAAGACACAGGACATCTTTCTAGCTCTTCTCCTGTGCCTCCCAGCAGCTGCCTCAGGAACTACCCAGATAAAACTTCATCTAGCTGGGCATGGTGGCACATGCCTTTAATTGCAACACTCAGGAGTCAGAGGCAGACAGATCTCTATGAGTTGGAGGTCAGCCTGAACCTGGTTTGCATGGTGTGCTCCAGGGCATCCAGGTCCATAGAGAGAGACCCTATCTCAAAAAACCAAAACCACAACTAAACCAAACCAAACGAACCAAACAAACAAAAACCAACCAACCAACCAAAAAACCAGAACCCCAAAACAAAAACCAACTTAATATATTTTTTTCTTCTTTCTCTCCCTTGGCTCTGGGTGTCAAGGTACTAGTCCCAAAGGACTTAATATTTGGTGGGGGTTCATAAGCTTATGGCCCAGAGAGGCCCAGGGCTACTATGAAAAACTTCCCCACGTATTTGGGATAACTTGGTGTTCTCATGGTGGCTTGGGCTCACTGTCACCGTTTATTACACTGAATCAATGGGATTTCTAAGTCAATTCAGATTTCTCAGTTGCTAGCTTAGTAACCTTAGGGGACTGGTTCACTTGTACATTGGAAGTGAACAACATCATCTATGAGATAAAGAAGTTGAGATAGTTATTTCTATTTGTTTAAATGTTTATACAAGTGTATATTGTGCATTGAACATATCCCCTCACCCTCACCCCTACCCTCCCATCTTGCTCTTCCCTACTTCCTAGAGTCCTTTTTGTTCCCCAGAGAGTGTCTTTTCTACTTTTATGTTATATACACACACTCCACATATGATTTAATCTGTCCACACAGAATCTGGGAGGAAATTTGTCTTTCTGAGACTAGATCTTTATTCTTAGAAATGTGGGTCCTATGAAAGATTGCTTCTTAGGAAAGGTGTGATATATTCATATACACACTAGAGTCATAACCAACACCCCATAGCAAAAGACAGGTTAACAAAAGAAAATTTTGCTCATTCATTTACTTGATGTTCATATGACATGGAAGCCTTCAGGATGAATCCCTGAGGTCCAGAGCAGCCATGTTTTTATTCTCTTTTGGAAGAACAGACAGTTGGTATCAATGTGCTTGGACTGAAAGGTGTGATCTAATGGAGAAGACTAAAGGGAGGGCCAAACTTGTTTATTAGAGTCTCCCTGCATTCTCTGTTCAGCATTCCTTCTTGCTGGGTCCAGGACAAGACCTCCATGGAATGAGGGTGTTTGATCTCCTATCAGACCCGATAGGTAAGAGGGTTTCTTTATGGCCACCTCTTATACAGAAAGGCAGGCAAAAGTGACTTTGATGGATACAGCTTCAGGTTTCTATTTCCTGAGTAGGTGGAGAAAGGATTAGGAGAAAGTGAGAGATGCTGCCTCTCTCGGCCTCGAAGTAACCCTTAGTTTGAGTTACTTGGCAGGACAGAATGCTTTGCTTTGGAGTGTTGAGCACCCCCCCCCCATTCTCATTTGAATTGTATCTCAAGATTTATTGATGACCTGTTACATGTGTTGGAATTAGTAGTCTTAGATGCCAGTCAAAACGAGTATAACAGGACATACAAACCCCTTAGATAATTAGTGTGTGGTATGAACATTCTCCCCCCCCCCTTTTCCTTCATAAAATCTTTTTCTTCCTAGGATGGCTTTCATTTGTCTTTGCTTCTCCATATCACCTACCCTTGGGCATAGGCACTGACAATCTATCACCTTGCAAAAGGGGAGGGGTCCAAGAGACACTATGGCTTAGTTAAACCTTTGATTGGTTGGTGGAAACTGTGGAGCAGATGCACTGCTGTAGAACATTAATCCTCTTTCTGTTTAGGAGCATTTGTAGCAGCAAAGACCCAGTTTGCCTGCCCTTTCTTTCCTCACTCCTAGATTGCATAAACAGGGTCTGCACCCCTCACGAGGACAAGTGTCACAAGCCGCAAGTGAGTTCTGGGATCCACCCTTCGTTCAGGGCCCCTCATAAATTCAAGAAAGTTTTTCAGATAATGTTTGGTGGACTCTTTGTCTGACCATGTGTTTCATCCTATAACCCACTTACAGGTCTTGAGAAAAAGTAATTTAATTACTTCTTAGATGAGTCTGGGGAGGCAAGGGATGACCATAAAGCAGCAGGCAAGAACTACCTATCAGAGCTTTTCTGGAGGGAGGGGGTGGATCCCTCTGCACATTTCCCTTCTTCGAAGTCTGCATTTGTTGCTTCTCTTCTGTTGAAAGCCTCAAACTGGGAGGACTGAACACTCTTGAGTAGACCCTTCCTGGCTGCCTCCTTAGCCCTAGGAGGACTGAACACTCTTTTTTTTTTTTTTTTTTTGGTTTTTCGAGACAGGGTTTCTCTGTGTAGCTTTGGGCCTTTCCTGGAACTCACTTGGTAGCCCAGGCTGGCCTTGAACTTACAGAGATCCACCTGGCTCTGCCTCCCAAGTGGTGGGATTAAAGGCGTGCGCCACCACCGCCCGGCCTGAACAGTCTTGATATAGACCCTTTTTGGCTGCCCCTTTAGCCCCTGCCTCTTCTCCATAGCAGCCCCCATCTGCTGCTCCATCCACAGCACAGAGAAAGGTGGTGGGCAAGCTGAGCAGTAAAACGTCCTGGTCCTGGGGCTCTTTCCTTTCATTCCCCTGTGAATTAGTGAAAGAGTGGTTTCCACGCTTACATGGCTCACCTGGGTTCGTGGTCAGCCCAGCCCTGTTCTTTTCAGTCCGTTCTTCTCCTCAGCCCTGTACTTGGAGTCACTCCTGGCTCTTCAAGCCTGTGTTAGCCACTGGCCTTTGGACACTTGTCCTCTCAGGCTCACGTGTGAGTGTATCCACCAGGACTAGGGGTTGTTGTGGGCTATGTGTTACATAATTACAAGGCTGTACAGGGCCAGGGAGGTGGCTCAGTAGGTAAAGGCACTTGACTCCAAGTCTGATGACCCAAGGACCTGAGTTCCATCCCTGGGACCTACATGGTAGAAAGACAGAGCTGATTCCTACAAGTTGCTCTCTAACTTCCACATGGCCCATGTACTCTAAATAAGTGAGTAAATGTAAATTTCAAACAGCAGTACAGTTCTTGAGGAACAGAAAGCATTGCTGTGTGATGTTTTTTTGAGAGATCAATATGGGAAGGAAAGAATAAGACTACCATGTTGAAGGCATTATTGGGATGTGTGTGTGTGTGCATACATCTATATGCATATTCAAGATAGAACAGAGCACAGTTGGGATTATGAAGATATTGGCTCAGTCAAGGATGAGTGGGTTAAGAAGATGGACTTTTTCTAACATTTTTATTCTAATTACCTCCGAATTATTATTTAAATGTAGCTTTAGACTTAATTTCTCCCTCTAGTCCTAGAACTCTGGCTGAAGAACAACGATTGAGACAAGTAGGAGAAAATAAAATTCACCTGCTGAGTTCAGTTTAGGAATTCTTACTAGAAAAAGAAATGGGCAAAGGCCAAAGCTCTCAGACTCTGCTGGAGAAGTTAGGGAGCAATTATGTTTTCCTGGGGAGCAGAAAATTAGTGTGAGACTGGGGGATGAAAAATATTTTGATTCATGCTCGAGTCCTGCTGGTGACTGCGTCACCTTGGGCAAGTCACTTAATTCAGTCACTTAATTCAGTTTAATTGACTCTAGCAAATATGGGAGATTCATATGAGGACATGGCATGTGTGTGCATATAGAGACAGCTTGTTCTTCTGCAACATATAGAAAACAATGATGGTGACCATGTAACAGAATTTTTGTAATTAACAATACATATAGAATGTGTGTGTGTGTGTGTGTGTGTGTGTGTGTGTGTGTGTTTAATAAACATGGCTGTTGGCATGCCTCTTTCATTACATAAAGAGAGTCAAGGTTGGGTAGTATTTCAGAGTGGGTGGCTTCCAGTGGGATTTTGTTGAGAAGGAGGTTACAAGAGAACAAGACAAGTTGAACTAAACAATACAGGAGGGAAGGATGCATGTTTGGTGAATGATGGAGTGAGCCTACCTTGGCTGGGAGGTAAGTCACGTGAGAGCTGACATGTGAGACCACAATGAAAGTGGATATTGGGCAAAACATGAGCGACCAGGTCACAGGAGCAGTTCTTTTTTTTTTTTTTTTCCTATATGTACATGGTGTAAAGGAGTTAAACATTTTTTAGAGGTGAGTGACATGAACCCTGTTGTCTGTAGTGAGAACCCTAACACGGGAATGTATATGGAACAGAACTGAGTACAGTTAGGAATAGAGGAAATTTGACTCAGTTGTAGACCAGATGGCTTAAGAGGATGGACTTTTTCTGACATGCTCATTGTAATTATGCCCCAAGTTATTTAAATTTGGCTTTAGGTAGGGTTAAAACTGAGATGGACGCCAGGGAAGTAGCTAGAGGCTAATTTAAGTGAAGGCTGAGGCCCAAATGAGGATGGTAATGAGCAGTGGCAGGCAGAGGCTTGTGAGGATTTACGATTTACCGAATTAATAAGATCCTTTTTACCTTTTCTCTTAAACTAAATTAGTAAAACCTGAAATAGATCACAAACGTGAGTAGGCAAGGTCAGCAATAAGAGCACAAAACACACTCATAGAGGCTCTGTTCCTTCATGGCTGTGGAATACCCGTCCGAGAAGCAATGATTGAATGCTGCAACCACATCTTGTTCTCAGGAGGTTAGTAATCAAGGAGATGCTTCCTCCGGTTTCCTCTGACCTCCCTTCGTGGTCCGTGGTCCACAGTGGGCCGGGAAGGCTTCTCTGCTAATTGTGGTTGAGTTCTCTTAAGTTCAAGTGCTTCTTGAGTCCTAACCTTGGAGCTAGCACAGCAACAATTCATTCACCTCACCTTGGCAGAAATAAGTCACAACGTTAACTCAGTTGAAGGAGTGAGGAAATAGGCCTCTTTCTTTTTTTTTAAAAATTAATTACATTTATTCATTTATCATACATCCCTACTGCAGTTTCTTTACCCTCCCTCACTTCCATACCTCCTCCCACTTCCATACCTCCTCCCACTTCTACCCCCTCCCCCACTTCTATTCCCTCCCTCACTTCCATCCCTCCCCCACTTCCATCCCTCCCCCACTTCCATCCCTCCCCCACTTCCATCCTTCCCCCCAATTCCATCCCTCCCCCCACTTCCACCCCCTCCCCCCTCTTCCACCCTCTCCCCCCACTTACCTCCTCCCATCTCCCTTCCACCCCCCAATCGACTCCTCCTCTATTTCTGTTCAGAAAGGGGCAGGCCTCCCATGGGTATCAATAAAGCATGGCATATCAAGTTGTGATAGGACTAAGCTCCTCCCCTTGCTGGGCAAGGCACCCCTGTAAGAGGAATAGTCTCCCAAAAGCCAGCAAAAGAGTAAAAAACAGTCCCTGCTCCCACTGCTAGGAGTCTCATAAGAGGACCAAGCTATACAACTGTCACACATGTGTAGAGTGCCTTGGTGGATTCCGTGCAGGCTCCCTGACTGTTGGCTCAGACACTGTGAGCTCCTATGAGCCCAGGTTAGTTGTATCTCTGGGTACCCTTGTGATATCCTTGACCCTCCCTGGCTTTTACAATCCTTCCTCCCTCTCTTCAGTGGGATTCCCTGAGCTCAGCCCAATGCTTGGCTGACCAATTTCCCTCATGAGCATTAATGCAAAAATACTCAATAAAATACTCACAAACTGAATCCAAGAACACATTAAAAAAAAATCATCCACCATGATCAAATAGGCTTCATTATAGAGATGCAGGGACAGTTCAACATACAAAAAAAAAAATCTGTCAATGTAATCCACCATATAAACAAACTGAAAGAAAAAAGTCACATGGTCATCTCATTAGATGCTGAAAAGGTTTTTGACAAAAGCCAATACCCCTTCATGGTAAAAGTCTTAGAGAGATCAGGGATATAAGGAACATCTGAACATAATGAAAGAAATGTACAGCAAGCCGACAGCCAACATCAAATTAAATGGGAGAAACTCAAAGCAATTCCATTAAAATCAGGAACAAGACAAGGCTGTGTACTCTCTCCATATCTAGTTGATATAGTACTCCAAGTTTTAGCTAAGCAATAAGACAGCAAAAGGAGATCAATGGGATACAAATTGGAAAGGAAGAAGTAAAAGTTTTACTATTTGTAAATGATATGATGGTATATATAAGTGACCCCAAAAGGCCTTATTTCTTAGTGGGTAAACTACAAACTCACACTAGCAAAGGGGTGGCTACAGCAGATCACAGATACCCAGTGATACTCAGTCTGTCACAGGGTCACAGATTAACTAGTGCTGGTGCATTAACATAGCAAATGTTTGTTGACATCTTTGTATATTCAATCATCATTTCAAGCTTTTCCTGCCTTCAGAAGGTTTCTGTTTGTCATAGAGACAAGCACGTAGCTAGTTATGGCACTAAGTGGTATATTCTATGTATTAGGTATCTGCTCATTTCTACCTTCCCCTGATCTTGTAAGAGGCTAATTCAGAAACTAGCATATACCAAGTCTGGCCATCAAGCATGCTCTAGAATTTTTCTATTTGAAATGGTGTTGCTTATTGGAAATGATGTCATCTGTTTCATTATGATGAAACATGTTTTAACCTCATGGAGGAGCCTGGAGACTTTGATCAGTCTTTCTGGGTTTTCATAGACCTCAGTCAGTACCATTTGTCTTTGCGACCCAGATTGTTGTGCCTAAGTCAAAGGCATCCTTGTTGCTGTGGCTTTTAGCTTTTGAAATATTTTTCTCTTGTCACCTACCTGACTCTGCCTGTTGCTTGGAACAAAGGGCTGCCTGCATTTACCTCATTGCATCTCTGTGGCTCTCTGAAAGCCTGTTACTATTAGCAAATCCTCTTGCCCTACATTTTGGAGATCAATAAATGTCCATAATGTACTATGGAGGGGATCTTAGTTGATCATAGAACACTAAGAGTCTCTCTCTCTCTCTCTCTCTCCTCTCTCTCCCTTGTGGTGCATCCTTTTGTCTTTTCAATGCTATTCCCCATGGTGTTATGGATGGGTGAGAGGTAAACTCTACTGGAGGATCCTTGAGTAAGTTTTCAATAAAACTGCTGAGTAAAATTGAAGACTTTATATTTGGTAGTATGTAACAAAATCACTCAGTCTTAGTATTATTTAAATTTGATAGTGAACATAGGAATTATAGATTTTAAAATTTTCCATTTGGTGTATGAGATAATGTTTTTTGAAGTAAAAGTATCCTGGATTGGGGCTGGAGAAGTGATGTAACAGTGACGAGCCCTGGTGCTCTTGCAGAGGACCCAGTTTTGGTTCCCAGAGCCCACATGGCAGCTTACAAATGTCTGTAACTAAAATTCCAAAGGACATGGCACCCTCTTCTGACCCCTTGGGGACCAGGCATGCATGTGATGCACGTGCATGCATGCATGCAGGCAAACACTTGTACTTGTATAACACAAATTATCAAATCTTCAACAGAGTAGCCTGAATTAAGATCATTGGCAGCAGATGCCAATTGAGGTGGGACTATCAACATCAAGAGTAGGTGGATTCACTCCTTATCTCCATAGATAAGAAGAGAAATCATGTCCATCTACCTTCATCATCCTTGCTTTTCTTCCCAGGGAAAGCAGTTGTGACCATTAGTAAGAAGGTCAAGTGACTGTAGTAGGGAGATAAAACTATGTGTGTTACAGATTCTGAGCTAAGAGCCTCCTGGTATTGGATTTACATCATGAAAGACAGACAAAAAAGAAACACAAAATGGAACTATGAAATGTTAAAGAATTATTTGTTCAAAATCTGCAGGAAGCTAGTCTCATCTTATTGTTCCAAGGGGGCCCCATGTCAGATCATGGATCCGAAACCAGAGGCACTTGAGATATGATCTACAATCTTTGCTGTGTTTGACAGCAGCTTCAAACCAAATACAGAAGGGACATCGTAGAACCTGGCAAATGTAGTCCTTGTGTTGAACAAACACATAAAACTCATCTTAGCTAAATGGTGAAGATACTCTGGATATCAAAGGGAAAAGTTGACTTACAACCTGATTGGAAATACTGACAGACACAGAAGCCTGGTCTGGATGTTACCAGGAGAGAGACTATGACTGTGTGTGTGCCCTTCTGTGCCTACAGGACCCACGTAGGCTGGTGAAGTGAAAACGATCTTTGTCTGCATCCTGTTTCTTTTCCTAGCTAGGGCTACTTGCCGACCTATGCTTTCTAAATTCTGAGCCTGCTCTGTGTTCTAACTCACTAGCTCTAAGTCCAGTACCTAACTGTGCTCACATTGCTGGTCCACAGACACTGAAGAGTTGAAGTTTGTGTCTAGCAGTAACACGGATGCTCCATGTGCAGCGACCTTGTGTTTATATAACAGTGTCAGACAAAATTGGAGCCATTTGTTCATGTTTTACTACGTAGACACCACGTTAATGGAGTCTTACAAGGAGCATTAATGATCATTTAGTTCAACACCTCACTCAGCGCAGGAATCCCTGACAGCATTTTCTTAGAATGTTCCTCATAGCAGGAAACTTAGTTGGATGATCAAGAGAATTTGTTCTATTCAGAACAGGAGCATTTTCCTTTATTTTGAGAAATCTGCTGTGCTGCCGTGCCATTTGGGGGTCACATTTTGCTTCCTGGAGTTATTTTAAGACCTTTTTTTCATGTGACCACTGTAGAGTACATCAGAACCCACAGGGTGGCTCCAGGTCTTCTCTTTCTCAAACTAAGCAATTAAATTTCTGTGGAATATTCTCAAGGTAAATTCCAGCTGCTTCAGGCAAGGCACTTGATCAAGATACCAATGATCAGTTTATCAATGTGTTCTGTTTACTATCCAGCGTGATGAACCTTCACATTCCCCATTTACAGGGGGATCTATTTACTGAAGTAGCTGAGGACAGCTTTAGCGGTTCTGACAGACTGGTTTTGCAAGTTTATGGTGATCTGTCCATGTAATTGGTTTCAGAATTAACCCAATGTGCTGTCATTTGATTAGACTCTTCTAGTCTTTCCAGCCTGCTCCAGTCATTTTGAAGTTTGAGTCTCTCACTGGACACCTCTGTTCTCATTTTCTTGACATGTACATATTTTATAGACTAACTCAGTATTCTTAAGGCCACCTCTGAATGGGATAGGACTCAGTGAGCATCTCTCTCTCCATTATCTCTGCAATGATCTTATCAGAGTTTCCTACTGAATCTTACTGAGTCTCTTGCTGAAGTACTTGGCCACATCTGTGATCATAAAATCTCCCTTTTTGGAAAAAGTATCTTGTAGCATATAGGTTGGTACACTTCACAAGGCTTCTTTTCCCTTCTCTTCCTTTTCTTGCAAGTTCATAAACCATTATTCTTGCCTATGCAAACCTCTCATGTTTCTCCCTGAAACTCCTCCAAGCCCTTTTATGAGCCCTGGAAAGAACCCATTTCTACTACAAATAATATCATATACTCTAGCTCTGCAATTTTTTTTTCTGTTAAATGATTTTTGACTCCCAACTTTTGGCTTTCTTCTCTGTAAGCTCTCTTGCCTTGTTCTGTTAATGAACTTGGCCCTTTATAGAACTAGACTCCAATTCACTTTTTTCCCATTCTGCAGTCTACATTCAGCCCATTCCACATGACCAACTCTCCATCACTAATGTTCCAGGACTCCTGGCACCTACAAAGTTGTTCTGAAAGACATTTTGGGAGCCAGTACACCTGCTGTTCCTTGTGGTTGAAATGAAATCATCACTGGGGATGGATGCAGCTCCTGCTTACAGGTCACAAAAATAATATCCTACAATATCTGGGAGGGTAAATCACACTGAGTGCTTTTTTCCTACAGAGCCATCATGAAATATTGTCTAGAATTCAAGCATAGAGATAGAAATTGCTTGCGTAAATGAGAAGACTGGTTTTTAAAATGACATATGATAAATAAAGATCCAGGTCAATAAAGTTTGCACTTTGTGGTACCCCTGGGCCTGGACTGTGTTTATGTAAGTCACCTCTGTGTGACCTTCAATTTGCCACCTCTGGGACAGCATTCTGTAACTAGTTAAAGATGTAGCATTGTTCTAGGGTATGAGTTTTCTGGATAAGAAAAAGAAGTGATGGGGAAATGATTTCCTAAAGGGAGAATTGCTTTGCTGTGGTGACACTGATTCTTTTGGATATTTTGAATAGGAGGTTGAAAAAGTGACCAGTAGTATGGAAAGGAAAGAGCATAGTGATGAAGGTGCTAACACTGGCATTTCAAGCCATCTTTCTCTGCTTCGGAATTCCAGCCTCCTGATTGAATTCTCATGTAATCTTCTGATGTGTATTTTGTATCATTATGCTCTTGAAAGACAGGGACACAGGCAGGGAGGGGTTCTTACTTAAGACCAAGCTAAGAGGTGGCAGAACTGTCAGTGGCTAGGTGGGCAGTATGGCCCCAGCTCCAGTGTCCATACTGGGCCATCAGCCACATGTAGTAAGTGCACACTTGAAATATGGCTTCTCCAAATTGAGATGTATTATATGTGCAAAATATACACAAAGAATTGAATTCAAAGAACATGAATGAGCTCATTAATAATTTATATAGTGATCTGACATTGAAATATTTTATATATTTAGTTAGCATGTGTCTACAAATCCTTAGTTCATTTATTATTATGTTTTTGCTTGCAATGTGCCCAGGAGAAAACTTAAAATTGCATAAGCACTTCATATTATGTTTTGGTTCATGAGCTTCAAGACTGTTGTTTAACAGAAACTTAAGGCTAAGAAAAACATTGACTTTTAGTGAAATCCATAAAATTACAAGTGAGTGAAGACAGATCCATGGCAGAGTAGTATGGGAAGTTGAGTTGGGCCTATTGCAAAGGAGGTGAAAACTGGAAGCTGGAAAGGCCAGAATCATTTCAAGTGACTTAGAATGGGGTTAAGTTCCCCTTATCCTTAAAGGAAAATATTTAGTCATAAGTATTTTGCAGACACCTCAGAACACTGATCCTTTACCAAACTATAAATCCAGAAGTGAATGATCAAGGGGCAGGCCCACTTAAAACAACAAGTTCCAGGTAATTCTACACCAGAACAACTGACTAGGGAGGCAGGAAGCAATGTTTCCAGCCAAAGAAAGTGGGATCCTGTGATCACATCAGATAATTCACTGACTCAGATGAGCCACCCTGCTCATCCAGGGTGAGCTAGAGTTCAGCGGGCCAGCACCTATGTGCTTGTGCTGACATCAGTCCCTGAAGTACAGACAGACCTCTGTATCCACAAGTTCCACATCCACCAAGTCAAGCAACTATGCACCCAAAATATTTTTGAAACGCTTGACTCTGTACTGTAGATGGAAGTTTTTCCAGTCTGGCCTTGCCCAGCAGTCCAGACAAATCTCTTCCACTCACAGCTGCTTATAAAGTAATCATCCAGAGGCTTATATTAATTACAAATTGTATGGCCTATGGCTCAAGCTTCTTGCTAGCTAGCTCTTTCATCTTAAATTAACCCATTTCTATTAATCTATATGTTGCCTAGTGGCCGTGGCGTTATCGATCTGCTGGCATCTTGTTGGCAGCAGGCTGGTGTCTCTCCTGACTCCACCCTTCTTCTCTTTGTATCTCAGCTTGAATTTCCCACCTGGCTGTAAGCTTTCTTGCCATAGGCCAAAACAGCTTTACTTATTATCCAATGGGAGCCACAGGTATTCAGAGAATACAGAAAGACCTCCTACAGCACTGTACAGAAGTTCTCCTGCCATCATTCCCTATGTAACACAGTATCACAGCTATTTGAATAGCATTTACATTGTATTAGGAGTTATGCATCATTTAGAGATGGCTTAAGTCTACTCCTGGAGGACGCCCATAAGTCATATGCTAATCTTGTGCCGTCATTTCGTATAAGGGACTTAAGCATCTTCAGAGTCTGGTATCCTCCAATCCACCAAGGACATGGAGGGACAACTGTACTTCTATACCAGTTAGAAACTGGTCCTTCCAATTTTTCCATAAGTCAGGACTTGGCAGGATCATGCTCCATGCCAAAATAAGACTGGCTATTAAAGGTGTCATATCACTTGTTAAATGTTTTGAAAATTACCCTTGTGGGACACCATCTCCTAGTGTTGTGCAACTTGTATCATCCTGTGATCTTACTGGAGAAAGGTGTGTTTTCTGGAATCCTGTTCAAAGAACGTAATATATTCATTAAAGTAAGTAGTTCAGGGGCTGGGAAGATGGCTCAGAGGCTAAAGTGTTCGCCATACAACATGAGGACTAGAGTTCAGATACCCACAACCCATGTAAATACTGGGTAAGCATGGCAACCCACCTATAATTACAGCCTTAGAAGGTAGAAGATAGACAAGGATCTCCAGAACAAGATGGCTAGCAAGGCCAACCATCTTGATGAGAACTGGGTTTCATTGAGAAAGCCTGCCTCAGTGAACAAGGTGGAAAAGCTATTGAAGATGATGCCTGTTTTCTTGAGTCTTCACATTCACAGGTATATATGTGTATGTGCACCAACACATACATGTGCTCACACACATACAAAAAAAAAAGCCCCACCATGTACACACACACACACACACACACACACACACACACACACACACACAAAATGGAAACAAGATTTAAAAAATATCTAAAAATCCACTTGGAGGAGAAGCTAAAAGTTCAAAAGACTTCAAAGCAGTAGATGTTCTGCCTGAGGAATCACATGAACAAGATACAAATAAAACACACACACACACACACACACACACACACACACACACACACACACACACATTATATGCTGATGCAAAAACACAGCTTTCACTTCAAAGGGGATAAGAGACAATTTATTCTGAAGTCACCTAAGAGTGACCATGGCCCAGGAACACAGATTTAGATTACCCTAAATTACATGTTCCAATATGGAAGCAGTTTCATGATGTTTTTATAGTAACAGAGCAAAGAAAGTCATAAATCAAGACACTTTTGAAATACACTGGTGGAGACATTAGATAGGTTGGTTAGGCAGGACAGGGGAATCACTGCTATGGGTCTCAGATATTTCTGATGGCATTTTAAGCTTCTTTGGCTGGTTGGAAAATAATTCTCCATCGTCCATTCCAAAGGATTTAAATAATCAGGTAGAGAGGAGGGCAGTAAATGGCTATTAGGCAGCTAAAACTACCCCAAAATAATTTGGTTGTGAACTTGCAACATTCCAACCTCTCCACAGTCACTGAGGTTCTATCCCAGCAATCAGCCTTGCAGAAGGGTCAGTGGAAGCTGCTTGTTCCTTCCAGAAACTTCTGTTCACTTATCTAATGCTCAAAAATAGGAGAGCCCTAGAGGAAGAACATGAGAGAGGAGAGTGTAGTGGCCACAGTGCTGGGGAATGTCATTTGGTCAGCAGCACTAGCCTTCCCTGATGTATTTAAGTATGTGATGTTTCTAAGCTCACAGATGGATGAAATATCTGGGAGTCTCCTCCATGCAGAAGCAAGCCAAGGCTCGACTTCAGATTTCAATTGATCTGGCCTGGACAGTAACAATCAGATGTGAAAGCTCAGAGAGACCACTAAAAGGATGACAGAGGAGTTGTGGGAAAAAAAATAGTAACTCAGGGGAGCATTTTGATGTTTGGACCCAAATCTGCAAAGCTTCCCAAGAATAGGGGCACCACCTGACACGTGGGCTACAAACAACCACAGAGTACCTAAAATACCTGAGGCACATTTGGGACATCAGCTTTCTTCATGGAAGGGGGACAAGGAAGCAGGCTATGAATCCTAAGACTCTGGAGGAGGACTTGTCCAGGTCTCCAGGCACCAGTGACAGATGTGTCCCCACACCCCCACACATACTATTTTTTTTTGAGATAGGGTCTCACTCTACAGCTCAGCCTGACTGGCACTGCCTTTGTAGGCTATGCTGGCCTTGAATTCTCCACAGTCCTCTTAGCCCAGCCTCCTGAGGGCTGAGATTTCAGGTGTGAGCCTTTGTGCAGGCATAACTTCTATAGCCTATCTTCTCCTGAGCTCCTATTCTAGAAAAAGTTCTCTAGAATAGGAATATCTCTAGTATGATAGGAGGAGTGACCTTTTCTTTTTCATAACTTTTAAAGAATATATTTTATTTGGGTGACAACGTCATACATGTCTGCAATGATTTTGATCATGTCCCTCTCTAACTCTCTCCTGCTCTCCTTGGGACATGCCTGTCAGCACCTGCCCCCTCCAATTCCATGTCCTCTTTTCCCTCATCCTCCAAGTCCAACTAGCGGGCTGTGCTAGACTGTTGGCTGATCTTGGACAGGTCTTGGGTTGATAAGCATAGCTGCTGTGAGTCCATGAGTGCAGTAGACATGTGGTGTCCAGAAGAGACCATGTCGTAGCACTGTTCTTCATCCCCTGGCTCCTACTTTCTTTCTGCTCCCTCTTTGACAGTGTAACCTAAGCTTCGGGGAGGGAGATGGTGTACAAAGTGTCTTTTAGGGCTGAGTGCTTACAAGCGCTCTCAGCTCTTTGACCAGTTTTGAGTCTCTGCTTAGCGGCTGGTACCGCGGGGAAAAGACTCTCTGGCCTGAGCAGTGACTTTCTTTAACTCTTCCTTCGGCCTTCTTTCCTTTATCCAACCTGGCTTGGCTTTACTGCAGATCCCTGGCACAAGTGAGGTAGACCGAACTTGCCACAGACAAGGAGAGGAGTCCATAGAGGGAGGAAACTAGGTGTGAGCAGTCCTGATGAAGAGCTGAGTTGACCACATGACCAGTGGTCTGAAAACAAGAATTCTTCAAGAAGCCTGCAGGAAGAAGTGCTCTTGGCTGTGAGTCACTGCTCTGCTTGGCCCCCACCGCTGACTCTGTCTTCTCTGAGCTGTCCTTTCATTCTCAGAACCAAAAGGGGGCATTCCAAAGGGGCCTTGGCCTGAGGCATCCGTACTCAGAAGCTATTCTTGCTCGAGGTCGGAACACAGGCAAGGCCACCAGGTTAATGGAATAGGGCTCTGGATCATCTTGGATTTGGTGCTGTGCACCTCTGGGACTCCCATTAGCATGCCCTTGGCCCCCTGCACCATTATTACTCGTCTGCCACCCACACTCTTTCTCATTCCACAGCACGGCACTGTGACCAGTGCCACACTTAAGGACAGAAGGATAATCCATTATGATGAACTGAATGTGTTCATTTTAGAGTTGAGGACTCCCGTTTTCATGCTCCCTCTTTCTTTGCTTGGCTTTGACAATCATTTTGAAGTTCAGTCTTTTCTTCTTTCCTTCATTTTCTTCCCTCTGAGCAGTAGACTACCTTTGCAGTTTTTGTCTGCTCTCATTCACAGTGACTCTTGCTTAAAACCCCCACAGATTTTCTCTGTCACTCTCTAGTTTATGCCTGTCCTTCCCCTGCAATACATACTGAATGACCCAGTCCTTTTATAATGGAGTATAAGATGGTGTTAATTTGGTTCCCTGCTAGGTCACTTTTGAGAACTCCACATTTCTTGTTAAACCCAAACTTTACGATGGAATCCCCATTGTAAAATAGGAATACCATTCTATGAAGAAAAATAAATGTGACTAGTAACATGAAAATGTTTGACTTCACTCTAACCAAAGATATTTAAATTAAAACCATAGCTCATTTTTAACCCACCAAATTAGAAAAAACATCAAAGAACACATGTATGTAATATATGCGTTCTTTTGAGAAAGGATGTCATGTAGACCAGGCTGACCTCAAATTCAAATATGTAGCCAAGGATGACACTGAACTCCTTCTGTCTCTCCCTCTGCCTCCCAAGTGCTGGGGTTACTGGCATATGTAAAGAACATTAACTATAGGGTGAGAGTGCTTTTACACACTGCTTACATAAGTACGAAAGGACATAACATTTCTGATAAATAATATGTAAAAGCCTATTACTGACTTTTGAAAAGTTAATGCATTTAACCGTGTCTTCCCTGGACCATCTTCTAAAAATTGTCTTTATGGTGCACGGTAGAGTCAAAGATATGGAAACAAATCCATGCCTCCATGAATCACCCGCTGAGCTCTAATGCATGGGTCACACTATACCCAGTAGTCCATAGTCTCTGTCTATTTACCCTGTTGGCTGAATAGTTTCCTAGCCCATTTTATAGGTTAAGAAGCTATAGAAAGACAGGATAAGTAACTGCTTTAGGGTAGCAAGCAACCTGCTGATGGTTGGGTGTGCTCCAGACCAGGCCGACTCAGCAAAGAGCATTGCTCTTAGGCCCCATTCTGCAATGCTGGATGGCACTTTTATTAAACGCCTTTGCTATTTGCTTATTGCTCCCTTACTGTGCTGTGCGAGCTCAGGTGGGAAGCTCCAGTCTTGACCTTCAGCCTCTAATCCAGTGTTGAGAGTGTTAGATCGATCCTCTAGCTGCCTTCTTTCCTGCCTAGAAAGCAAGCCACAATCTACTATAGCTTCCTCTGGGATGGAAGCATTTCGTGCTGTGGGCTTGAACCCCTTTTGCTTTGCATCTGCAAGCTTAGTTTATGGACCTACCTAGTGCCTACTTCTGTGTCCGTTGACATAGAGGACATGCTGGGGTGGATTATGTGGTTAAAAAGTTAATCTCCCGTCATGAAAAACTGTGAATTAGAACGTTCTTTTCCTCCAGATTTGAGGGAAGCCTCTCTTTCCCTTCAAGGCCTGGCCATGCTGCCATGGTTCGATCTTATCTCTCTCTCCTAATGCTCTCCCACTTCAAGGCCAGGTCCTGCCTATCTCCCATGGTGATGAGACTCTCTCCTAATCAAGCACATTTGACATGGTAATTTCATGTCAGCTCCTTTCCTGAATGTGTCCTTCCTCCTTTCTGTTAGGTTGTAGTCGGGAACAATTGGCAGAATTCAGTTCTGTCCTTCTGCTCTGTGGGTCAGTTTTTTTTTTTTTTGGAGGGTGTGTGTGCATGGGGGGGGTGACATTGAACTCAGGTCATCAGGTTTGTCAGCAAGTACCTTTACCCAATGATCCATCAATCAGCCCCTCATTTCTGTTCAAATCACAGCCTCCACTAGAAATGACCTCTCTCTTTTCCAATGAGTACCTTGTAATCATCTCTGCCACCCCCACCATCAGCACCACCTCACTCTCCTCAAAAAGTGACAGCTCTCCTGATTCCTGGTCATGTGTGGTCCTTTCCTTCCTAAGCCCCGCAGCACCTGGTGATAACTGTCCTCTACTTTGCACTCCTGTCATTTGTATATTACAGCAATCAGAGCTGTGAAGTCCAATACAAGGTCATTTCCAGCTAGGCATTGTGGCACATGTCTGTAATCCCAGAGGTCAGGGAGTTAAAGCAAGAGGCTTGTAGCACCAGCCTGAGGCTACAGAGTGAGACCAAGTCTCAGTGGAAAAAACAAACAAAAAAAAAAAAACAAAAAAAACACAACTCTCTTCTCTTGTTGAACGTTGGACCCTCATTTGTGTCTAAGACAGGCCTGTGGATAGTATGTGCTCAGAAGTGATGGAAAGCATGTACATACACAGGGCTATATGTAGACCCCACTACAGCTCCTACAGAGAACAGCCTTAGCAGAGCATTGCTTCTATTATTACATCACATTTTAAGATGATATTTGTTCTTTCTTTCTTCATCTGACTTTCCAAGATTAGGGAAACAGTGTTGTTGAGCCCTTCCTGCTAAATCCTGCATTGCAATCATTATGAAATCTGTAAATCAGATTAAACACATCTTTTGCACTCAACTACTTTAGTATTCACATTCTTATGACTCTGGATTTTCATTCCTGGAATGAGCTTTCTCTGATAAAGCCCCCCCCTTTCTATATATGTATCAATCTTTCAACCTCTGTCTCTCCCACAGGTATCAGGCTCTAGCCCAAGCTGCCCCCGTTCCCCACCACATAGGTTTCTGAGTACTTGGCAGATTAACCACATTAATCATCTAGAGATTTGTCTTACTGTATCACTTTTCTATTTTTTTTTTCACCTTTTGAGGGGAAAAACATCTACAAGCAAATTGATGTAAATTGGACCAAAAGTGGTTTCCACTTCATTTTCTGTGTGACTGGTTTTTGTACTCTTTGACTTAAGAAGAAATAGTAGTCACATGTTTATGTTCCAATTTATTGCTAAACCTCACTTGTGCCCACGTTAGCAGGAAACACAGTTCAACCCTAAAGTCTCTCCATTATCTGCACCAGATTGCTTCAGCACATCAGAAGCTCCCTTAGGTCAGCCTAATTCTAGACCCCAGATGAAGAGGGGACCGCACAGCACAGACAGTGGGGACAGGGTGTGGGAGGTGTGTATCCCCCAGAGAGCCCTGTGACAGAGGACTGGTTTCCAGCATGACAGTGTTGGGAGGGGGTGGGCCGTTGCAGGTAATGGACTCGGAGTAGAATTGTTTAAGTCACTGGATGTGGTATCAAGAGGAAGTGATGTGATTGGGAAGTTAGTTCTTTCAAAGGGCTGCTGTAAAAACATTGCTGGCTCCTTCCCATGTGATTTCCCATCCGACACACCTTCTTGCTGTTGTTCTGACATCCACAAAGAAGTCCTCACCAGTGCAGTCACCATGCTCTTAGGACTTGATGCTTCCAAACTTGGGAGGGAGATAATAACATCTTTCTAAAGACTCAAGCTAGCCTTGGGTATTTTGTCATAGTAACAAAAAATGAACTAATACTTTCTGCTTGATTTATTTTTCTGAGATCTCTTTGGTTTGCAATGTTCTTTAATTAAATAATTGAAGTTTTTAATTAAATTAGTCAAATTAATTTAGTTAACTCATTTGTTCACTGTTCCCAAGACAAGGCCGTTGTTTGAGAGTGATCATATCTGAAAAGACTTCCAGATTGTGACTTGTGCAGTAGGAAAACTGGTCCTTTTCTATGAACCTGTTCAACCTTATGCTGGTTCACTGTAGATCCCTGTGTCTGCGACAGTGCTGGCTACCGTACTTCTTTGATTAGTAGCTCCAATCTGAAGTTTATCATTCTGTACATGAATTTTTATGGTTTTGTTCTGTATTATTTACAGTGCTGGGACTCAAACCCAGGCTTCATGAATTCGAGAAAGTGCCCCACCATTGAGCTGTGCTCCCTCTTCTCAGTGTCATTGATGGGATTTGGTGTACGAATCTGTCTTATCCCAACAGTATACTCTGATCTTACTACTTTTCCCCACATCTGCTCCTGATGTCAATATTAGCCATAGCAAGAAGAATCCTTGTATGATATCCAAACATACTGTATTCTTCCTCCAGGAAGAGGCATTTGCTTGTCTTGGAGCACTTCTAGGAAGATGTGTATACCATTTCCTGTAAACACCATAATGAGAAGGGCCAACAACTTTTAACAAACAACATTCAGTCGTGTGTATGAGGCACAGAGCTATGTACTCTGTATGTATAGATCTTCCTATCACCCAATTTTGTTTCACAAATGCACACACAACACTGCAAGGATGGCATGCACAAACCTACAAGGTTACACTGACCATTTCAAATAATGAAAAATTTGGTTTGGAGAACAACAACCATAAGGAATATGTAGGTCCTTAGAGGAAAAAATCTTTTGAATAGCATTCTTTGGTTCTCATATGACTAGATAGGACTTGAGTCACTGGGTGGAAACATGGGCATTGGTGCTGCTGTAGTTTCAACAATTGTGAGTACCCCATTGGGTAAAACTGCTGACAGTTCCTAGTATACTGATGTTTGTGATTCACCCATGGCCAGAATCAGTGACCCCTCTGGCCCCTCTTAGAGAGTGAACCTTACAGTCATGTCTTACTTTTGAGATTATGGGTATAAGGGTTGTAGTTGAGACTTCCCTCTGGGGCCACTGACCCTATCCATTTTTCTTAATTCTCCTTGGGTTCATCAATCAAGGTGTATACATTAAAACATCCATCTAATTGAAATTTTATAGCATACAATTTTACAAGCACGCATAAAAATACAAACTAATAAATATACTTGTTATCAAGCAAGAAGTGATTTGATAATGATGAATAGCGTTGGAAAGTATGATTACCTGCGGGCCTGTGAACAAGTTTAGAAATTCAATGATTTGTAAAGGAAAAAAATTCTATTACAAAGATGCCAGGTTGAGCAATGGGACATCTGTGTCACACCACTCCCCTCGAAGGCTCGGCGGTCAACACAGAAGTGGGAGCAGAAAGACCATAGGAACCAGAGGGAGAGGACTTCTGCAATGGAACAGCGTTGGCCAGACGCGACAGGGCTGGTGCACATGTGAAGTGACAGCAGCTGGGACTGAAGCCATGTGACCAGGATTGAGCAGGCCAGCCCAAGTCCCAACATGGAGATGGGAGGGGCACATGAATCCCCCCCTCTATCTGGGGTGTTATTGGCTATTTCTGGGGGGGGGAGGCGGGGACAAGGCCTCTCAGAGGCTACCTATGCTCTAGTGGATGGTTCTACACCCATGCCCGTACTGGCAGTACCAAATGAACTCAGTGGGTTTGAGAGAGAGAGAGAGAGAGAGAGAGAGAGAGAGAGAGAGAGAGAGAGAGAGAGAACATGAAACTAGGAGGGAAAAGCAGTGTGTGTGAGGGAATAAATGAGGAATTAAAAGGGAGGGAACTTGGGATGGATTTGATTTAAAAAACATTAATATGCATGTATGGAATTTTCAAACAATAAAGAGTAATATAAAATTAATAATTAATTATAAAAGATGGCAGGTTGCCTCTGCTAGAACTGTGTGATGAGTCTGTTAGATATTAGAAACGCTGTTTTCATTTCTGCCTTCTCTCTCTTCCCACTCTTAATCCAGGTATTTATTCCATTCAGTTGTGATTTAAGAGGCACTTCTTTGTTAGTGGGAATTATTTTGCATTATTTTGTGTGCATACCGACATAATTTCACACTGTCAGGTTTTGATTAGCTGATATTAGAAAGCTGTTTCAGTGCACGCACCCCATCTGATGAGTCATCAGAGAGAAGCAAGTGGAGCTTGTGGCCTAGCAGGGTCACAATGAGAACAAGAAATGGGGTGCTAGGCTGTATGTGTTGAACAAACAGGCCTGCCAGGAGATGGAAGTGAGTGGCTTTCCTCAAACTGGGAGAACTCAGAGTGGGTAAACAGAGGGAGCCTCTGGTTTGTCCATGTGACGACAAGGACAGTTTTTCACATGGTAGGAAAGGGCTGTCGTGTTTGGCACAGAAGGGAAGCCTGGTAGTTGTCAAAATGGTTCCTGCTAACCCTACTTGATGGAAGCTGTCCCTCCCGAGTCCAGCGGGCAGCGGTGAGTAGTAGCTGAAGAAGATGGCCATCATGGGACACCAGAACAGGGCTCCTCCATGGGCTGCTTGATCTTTTGATGTCTCACTGAGCCGTAAGAGACAGGAGAGAGACAAAGTATATTTATTAGGCTAGAAATCATAGCAATCACCCTACTGAGGGAATAGCCTGAGATCATGGGTAGAATCACTAAGGTAAGGTGGAGTAGATGACTGAAAGTCCGCTCTGGAGTCAATGGTCCTCAGGGATGCCCTGCAGGGCCAGTCAAACTTGGAATCTGTGTCTGGGCAAATATGAGTGCTCCTTGGATGAGAGGACAATACACAGGTTGAAGAATTTTGCAAATTAACCAATTTATAAACATTCCAGAGATAACACTCTCCCACATTCATAGTCTTCAATCCATTACTATTTCACTGAACCAGAAAACTTAATCATATACTAGAGACTGTTCAAAACATTCTGGTCTCATGTAAGCCTATTTACTGATCTATTAACTAAGAATTAGTGCTTTCATCTTCTAGGGAAGATGAGGCTTACATAAGTTGAATAACTTGCTTAAGATCCAAGTTTCCCATTTTGATCTAGTGTTTTGTTTTTTTTTTTTTTTTTTTTTTTTTTTTTTTTTAATATCAGTAGTTGCTGCTTTAAAAGAAAATGTTATACGTAACGGCTTTGGTGCCTCAGCTCCTTGGTAAAATTTTTCTGTAAAACCACATTGGCTTAGGCAGTGGGACCAAGTCCTGTGCTCATTGCATGAATTGGCTGTTTGAAACCAGGAACTTATGCAGGGACACTTGGCTTTGTCTGGGAGGAAGGGACTGGACCTCCCTGGACTGAGTCTACCAAGTTGATCACAGTCCTCGGGGAGACTTGTCCTGGAGGAGGTGGGAATGGAGGTGGCTTGGGTAAGGGGAGGCATGGAGGGGAGAATAGGGAACCATGCTGATATGTAGAACTGAATGGTATTGTAAAATAAAAAATATATATCAAAAAAAAAAAAAAACCACATTGGCTTACAGTGCTAAAACCATAAATTTTAGGTATTTGTCTGGAGTCGTTACGAAGTTTGGACCACAGGATGCCAGGTGCAAAATTCATGGAGAAGACTGAGATGCTTGTAGGCAGAACACAGGAGGCAAAAGTTTGCAGGGGTCTCTTTGGGGAGGTCATCATCTTGTACCTGACAGGCAGAACCTGTCACAGAATAACTTAGGCCACTGATATTTGAAATAAACAACATCTGTCTTCTCTTGTAGTCAAAGCGGGAGCAGTTTGCGGCTTGGGTTGAGATATCCATAAAAAGGGGTAACTTACAAGCTGAATGTCCAACCTCAAGTCAATGCTAACACACAGTGGTCACCTCCTCCCACTCAAAAATTCTTAAGCATTTCAGAAACTAGATTTTTTTTTTTGATAAATTGTCTAACCATCCTCTTATGTAGGGTAAACAACATATTTTTCACATTGTTATAATCTTACATCCTCAGAGTGAAATAAATTTGGTCAACATTAGTGAAACATTAAGTTCTTTTGAAATGGTCATGGGTGGAGAGTTCAGTATGGCTTGCTTGATAATGCCTGAAAAAAAAAAAAACAGCTGTAACTGTGATGGAGAATTGGTGTTCTTATCCTAAGTTCATTCCCATGGGGAGGGGCATGGTCTAAGCAGTGTCAGATCCACTCTATATCTAGAGTGATCTTGGCTCCATTGAGAAGATGACATTTCTTCCATCTGAGAGGTACAGATAGAATTTTAAAAACCGAGAATTGTGTTCAGATCAGTAGAAATCAAATTAAGTAGAAATCCAGGTAAAATAAATAGTTCATTTTCCAAACTGCTTAATAACAAGCTGGCATTGCATGAGTAGCCTTCCCCAGAGCCTGATTATGGTGTGTGTGGCTCCATTGCTTTCTTTCTAACTCTGGAAACAAACACCTCATAGTGTGTCATAGGGCTCTGATCAATGCTATAGGATATTATTTTAAGATGTGTTACATTTGTTCTATGCTGTGGAACATTTATTTAATGATGCAAAGATGTGTTGCATTCTTTTATGCTGCATTTGTTTACCTCTGTGAAGCTGTGTTAGTTTGCTTCTTTGAAACACCTGATAGTCTAATAAAGAGCTGAATGGCCAATGGCGAGGCAGGAGAAAGGATAGGCAGGGCTGGCCAGCAGAGAGAACAAATGGGAGATCTGGGAGGAAAGAAGAAAGAGGGAATGAGAAAAGAAGGCAGAGGATACCAGGGGCCAGCCAACCAGCTACACAGCAAGCCACAGAATAAGAAATAATGAAAGGTCTACAGAAACAGAGAAAGGTAAAAGCCCAAAGGAAGAAGGTAGATGGGCTAATTTAAGTTAGGAAAAGCTGGCTAGAAGTAAGAAGGAAGAAGCTTCTGTTTGTGATTTCTTTGGGATTTGGGTGGCAGGCTCCCCAAAGAACTACGAGAGAAAGAGTAAAGAAAACAACCAACAACAGATGTCATGTTGTTTATTCTCAGGTACTTAGATTCTTTTACGATCCATGTACTTTACTTCTGTGGGGTGGGGTGGGGTCATGCCTGGCTAGTAAGCAACTGTGGTTAACCCTAGAAATGTCTAAAAGGATGTAGTTTTGTTAGTATCAATTGCTTAGCTTGCCAAAGCAAACAGTCTTTATCTTTGAGTAAACTACTACTTTTCAGGTCTATAATTTGACATTATCGCCAAATAACATTGTCCTTTCCATGCCTAGTCCATGTTAACCACATGTTATTTACTGAATAGACACCAATGGCTGCATAGATGAAAGAGAAAATGGAGAAATGCTGCCAGCATGGGCTCTTGCTCTTCCAGGGATATGCCTGAGAATTTGAGAGTGTGTGCATGTTGCTCTAGTATGAATACAGTGAAGGAGCCATCCATCTTCAGACCTGTATGACAAAAAGTCACACTTGAATGAATACCGTAGCCAGCCAGTGGATGAGAGCAGAATGGGGAATGAGGAATGGGCTTTGGGTGGAGGTAGGAGGTTCTTATGTGAATGACCTTGTGTTGCTGAGGAAACTGTCAAACCTACCCTTTCTGCTTCAGGAGCTTCTGACCTGGGGCCAAAACTGACTTCAGTAGCTCAGCTCTGCTGAAGTCTGAGCAAGGTGGAAGTCACCTGGGTAGACACTCGCCTCCAGAAAACTGAAAGCATGTACAGTATTAGGAAACCAGAGCACTAACTACTGTAGTAGCCTTTTTATGTTGAGGTAGGTATGTGAAATGAGTGAGAACAATCATCAATGGAATGAGTGCAAAGCTAGAATCAAAACAAAAGACAGTGACCAGCAACTATGAGACTATTTGGAGAAGACTGGAAAGCTGGGAGGACAAAGTTCACTTCAGGACTGGCGGCTTACTGGGCCTCTCAGAGGCACGGGGTCTGGTGTGTGTGTGTGTGTGTGTGTGTGTGTGTGTGTGTGTGTGTGTGTGAGAGAGAGAGAGAGAGAGAGAGAGAGAGAGAGAGAGAGAGAGAGAGAGAGAGAGAGAGAGATGTATGGGTGCAGGTGAGTGTGTGCATACCACAGGCCGTGTGCAGAGCTCAAAAGACAACTTCCGGCTTTGTTGGAGGCATGGTATCTTCACTGCTGCATAAGCCAGGATAGCTGGGCAGTGAGGTCTAGCAGTCCTTTATCCATGCCCCCCATCTCCTTGTTGGGGCACAATGAGATTTCAGACTCCTATACGACTGCCTCCCACTCTGACGTGGGTTCTGGGGATCTGAATGAGGTTGTCAGGCTCACACGGTGAGTGCTTTAATCCAACACCGTCATCTCCCTCGCCATAAGGTCTGTATTTTATGTCCCCCTGATTCCCCTGTGTGCTCCATGTCACCTTCTAACCCAACTGTTCTCTGCTCCCCAAGCGCCTGCTTCTTATGCTGTGACCTTGGTTTGCCATGGCCTCTGCTCCCTTTTATGTCTTAAGTGAAAGACCTACTGTTTTTTCACAGTTCACGGGTTTGATCCCAAGGGACACAGGATTCCATGGTTCACACCAAGATGGATGACTTCAGTTCAGCCCAGTCTCTATTCTGAGTAGCTCTGACTGTGTCATGAAAAGCAATAGCCGAGGCTGAGAGCCAGAGAGGTTCATCTCAAAGGAAGACTGGGCAATACAGAGTGGACTAATTCCTTAATGTAACAAGGAAGAGAGCTTAACTAATTGGGATTCTAGAAGCCATTCCCTGAACAAAGTGCAAATCCTGCCCCCAGAACATGCTTAGTAAATAAGGCCAATGTGATGTCTGCAGAGTCTCCTTGTGACTGGAGCAGGGAACTGCTTTCATCTGGAGGGATAGACAGGAGAATCTGGGACTAATTCTAGAGGAGGGAAGAATTGAGAGGTTGACAGAACGAAGACTGAACGACCTTGTTCTTTGTTACGGAAGACCTCTAAGAGCACAAAGAACTTAGTGCAACTAGATGATCGATACAGTGCAATTCCTTGGTGGGAATTTTATTCCTATATTCAATCGATATTTTAGGTTGTCATACAAAATGAGATATGTCATTTCATACATGTGTTACAGTTTGTTTTTTCCCCTCTGCCTCCCCCACTGCTCCCCCTTATTCCTCCCACCCCCTCTCTTGCTGGTCCCTTTTCCACTCTCCCCAAATGTCCTCCTGCTTTCATTTCATATGAGTTCTATTGCTCTCTCTTCTCTCCTCCCCATCCTTTAAGATCTCTTCCCCCACCCTTCACAGGTCCCCTTTCTGCCTTTATGGCCTGTGAGCCTGACAACCTCATTCAGATCCCCAGAACCCACATCAAAGTGGGAGGCTGTCGTACAGGAGTCTGCAACCTCAGTGTGCCCCAACAGGGAGATGGGGGACACAGATAAAGGATTGCTAGACCTCTACCACCCAGTCAGCCTGGCTTATGCAGCAGTGAAAAGACCATGTCTCCAGCAAAGCTGGAAGTTGTCTTCTGACCTCCACACACCCACCTGCACCCATACATCTCTCTCTCTCTCTCTCTCTCTCTCTCTCTCTCTCTCTCTCTCTCTCTCTCTCATACACACACACACACACACACACACACACACACACACACACACACACACACCCCTAGATTCCACATATGAGAGAAAATATGGTGTTTGTCTTTCTGAACCTGGTTTATTTCACTTAGCACATTGATTCATGCAAATGTTGTGATTTTTTTATGCCTGAATAAAATTCTATTGTGTATATTTGCCATATTTTTCTTTGTTCATCATCTGTTGATGAACATATAGGCTGATTCTATTTCCTACCTATTGTGAACAGTGCAATAATAAAACAGGGATATAAATGGATATATCAGTCATATGTGAACTTAGACTCCTGGTAGATACCCAGGAGTGGTATAGCTGGGTCATATGGTGATTCTAATTTTAGTTTTTGGAGGAAACGTCATACTTATTTCCATGGTGGCTGTAGCAGTTCACATTCCTTTAGTGGGGACTATTTTGGGGAATCTTGTCTAGATAATTTTGATAATCTTTGCATCATTGTGGAACACAGAAATATGAATAAAGTGAGTCATTTCCTTATGAGCCGAAGACATTTTCCTCTTTTCTTTGAAGCATAACTTGCAAATGGAACCTATGACTTTTCCTAACTCTGTTGAAAAATTGTTGCATATGTCAACAGGTAGACAAGAATATTATGCCCCATCTCTTTTGTTCTCGGAAGTGTCTCTAGCTCAGATTGTGTGCTAGTAGGAAAAAGGTCAGAAACTGTGTTAGATCACGACTTCGTTTATTGTTATTGTTATTATTAGTGTAGCAAGTGTAGCATTGTTTTTGGAGACAGTCTGGCTGTGCAGCCTCGAATGGTCCAATATTCACTAGATAGCCCAGGCTGGGCTTTAAATCAGGAGAGTCATCCCCCTGGGAAACCCACATGCTGGGATTACAGGCAGGTATCACCACACCTGACTTCACCACATATTCATTTAATTCCATTTAACCAAGTATAAAAGCAGTTCTTTTAAAATTGAGTTTGGCTTAATCAGTAAGAAAACAAGAAAAACAGTCATTATATTTCTTTAATAGGCAGGTGGGCAGTTTTGAAAACTGATGGCGTTTGTGTATCCATCTATCTATTGTCAAGTGGATGAAATGCAGGGGATAATAAATTGAATGGAGGAAGAATTTGGTATCAGGCTGCTTTTTCAAGTTGCTAGATGTAAATTTGGAACTTAAGTCATCTCTACACAGCACTTAAATAACTGGTTGATCTGCTGGCCCATGCGTCTAATTAAAAGCTGTTGTGTGTCCAGAGGAAAAGGGTGGCGTAAAGGAACCGAATACACGGGAGGAGGGGAGGAGACTAGAAATGATGATTCTCCTGGGAGGATGAAAAGACACTAGAAATGGTCACACACACACCCTCAGCTTCTCCAAAGGAACACTGAAACGAAATCTCAACAAAACCAATTTACAATCATTTGAAGGGAAGAAGCCCTTTTAAGCAGGAGTCTGACTTCATAACGGACAAGTCCTGTCATACTAATCTCATCTTCTGAGATGAGAATGAAAGGCTCGGAAGATCAAGGAAGAAGATTTATATGTAATTCATTTAGGCTGTAGATATGATTTGGATGTGTTGCTATGTGGCACGTCCATCATCTTCCACCTTGCTGTGAGAGATAGCAGACACCAGAGTCTCACTGTCTGCCTGGGGACAAATGTAAGGCTAAGTTCGAGGCCCAGGGTTATCTGTTCTCCTGACCGCGGTCTGGCGCTTGAGTGGCAGTACACACATGCGGGTGTTGTTTGTTCACTATACCCACCGGAGGGAAAGATGACACATTTTTTTAAAGGTATATAGAAAGAAAGTTAAAACTGATAGCTGTCCAGGGCAGTCAGTAAACTGCTTGCCATAGAGCACAAAGACCTGTATTCAGATTCCCTAGCACCCATACACAAAGTCTACATGCATCTGTAGCCCTAGTTCTGATTGGCTGGGGGGGGGGTTGGGGAAGAGAGAAGCAGTTCTCTGAGGATCAGTCATCAGTTATTCTAGCCTAATTGGAGAGTGTCTGGTTCAGTGAGGGACCATGACTCAAAAAAAAAAAAAAAATGTGGAGAGTGACTGAGGGAGACACTACACATCAACTTTTGACCTCCACATATAACACACATGCGTACTCACAGGAACAGGAACACCTACACACACGCAACACACAGTCACACAGTCACAGACACACACAGACACACACACACACACACACACACACACACACACACACACTCACCACATGCACACAAAAAATGAAATTATAGCTATCCACACATGCTGCTTTCTTTTCTCATCTTTCTTAGGACACATTCCAAAATGAATGTAATCATTTAAAGTAGATCCAATTACTTTGTGTATATTGATGTTATCTTCCCTTCAACTCACTGGAGACTGAGGACATGTGCTTCATTTTTACCTCCCGCAGCCCTTAATACATGGGTGATTGATTAGCCGGTGGTAAGGTCTTAAAGAACCTGTTGTAAGGATCTGCAACAAAAGAATGTCACCAAGGCTATTGCTGGCTGGCAGAGGCCGGAAAGAGAAGCAGGGGAAGAAGGATCGGAGAGTTTGTGAAACTAGCTCTGTCGTGTCATGGAGGTTCGACTCTTCTTGCATGGCTGTGGACATTCTGAGCCGAAGTGGGAATGTATACATAGATGGTTCAGATAGGAGCTTCTGTGGTGATTGGAGTTAGCTCAAGCACATGTGTGCTGCAGTGGTTATGTGTACAATCACCCCGAGTTGGATCTGTCTGCCTCCTTTCCTATCAGTGACCTTGAGCAAGACATTTAACTTTCCCAAACTCACTGTCTCAATTGGTAAGGAAGAGAAAGTAATGGGGCTTACCGCAGAGGGATATGAGAATTCATTTGCATAATGCTTAGACAGCATAGAACACACTGTAAGCAGCTCAATAAATATTGTTATAAGAATTGTGAGAAATTAGCTACCCATAAGGACACATGCTTGCAATCCCAGCATTCAGAGGGAGGAGGGAGAAGGATCAAGAATTTAATGCTATCCTTAGCTACAAAGGGAGTTCCAGAGCAGCCTGAGCTACAAAGAACACTTTATGTAAAAGCTCAAAGAATAGCAAGGACAGAGCCCTAATAAATGAAAAAAGAAAAGATGTCTAGGAAGAAAAAGGCTGAGTGGTTTAATAGTAGTCTTTGTGCACAACAAACCATGACCCGTCTGGACACCAGTTTGATTGTTGGATGACATTTCTTACTGCTGTCCTGTGCCTTCACCAAAGAAAATGTGAGAATAAGGGCTTAATTAACATCAGCATGATGGAATTGGGATAGATACAGCGCATATTACTGCTGGGCTCACTGGCCTGTACAGCTGGAGGAAGTGGTGCCATTTTCTTTCAAGACTTAGGAAACGATCTAGTTGCACTTCATACATCTTCCTTGTCTGTTTAGGAGATCCTACTCAGTGATGGACATAGACCTCTTAGGTCATGCCGCATGTTTGTTCTTTGGGAGTTGGCAGTTTCGCCTGGACTGAGGCTGAACTCATGAGCTGAAGCATGAAGTACCAAAGGTGTGTGAAAATGCCATTGGAGCCAGTAGGATGCTCCCGTTCAACGGTTTATCAGCAAAGAGCAGCATCCATGGCATGTTGATGTAAGCCTGGGGACTTCTGGTGAATTGTTGGAGGGCCAGGTCTACAGAGGAAATGTCATGTGAGCCTCAAGTTTGTCTGCTGAGTCATCTATGGACAGAGACCCAACTGTGAGGATACAGATTAGCAATTAGTGGACTCTAGTCAGTGTCTAATTATAATGCCAACTCTACTCCAGGGAACTTGAAAAGAGTGGACAAAAACAAAACAAAACCAAAAAAAAAAAAAAACAAATTCCAAGTTTCTCTGTTTGAAATAACAATTGCTGTTTTCTCTTTTCTTCTTTTCTTCACACATTTATTCTTTCTTTCTCTTCTGTCTTCCCTTTCTTTCTTTCCTTTTCTTCCTTCCCCCTTTCTCCCCATCCTCTTCATATTCATCATCCACTCCATTTAGCAGTTAGATCTGTAGACTTTAAACACAGTGACAAAAATATAGATTACCAAAGTGAAGTCAAGAGCTTGTTTGATGACTCTTCAGCAATCCTCATTATCTTTTCTGACCAAATGTTTACACGGGGATACGATGTAGGGCATCTCTTACTCCTTTGGCCCAGACCGCGTTGTTGAGTCTAGTATTGTTACATATATCTGGAGTCTCCATATCCTTCATGTAGATTTCCATATATTTGAGTGACAGGCTTCTTGAGACACACTCCAAAGAAGGGCTTGTGAATGATGATGATGATGTTTTCTCAGGTCACCACTTTATGAACAGCAAAATGGTCCTATATACAGATATTGAATCAGGGTCTCATCACAAAGCCCAGCCTGGTCTCAAACTCAGGATCTTATTGCCTCAGCTTTCCAGGTGCTAGGATTTACAGGTATGTACTGCCAGTCTGGGAATCTCAAGCTAGTTCTTTTCTTCAAAAGTTAAAAATTTTACTTATTTATTTATTTAATTTAATTTTGTGTATGTGTGATGTGTATGTGTGTGTGTGTGTGTGTGTGTGTGTGTGTGTGTGTGTGTGTGTGTACATGTTCCATGGCACATATGTGAAGGTCAGAGAACAAGTTAGGAAAGTTGATTTTCTCTCTCTCTGTGTCTACCATGTGGGGTCCCAGGGAATCAAACTCAGGTTGTCAAACTTACTGGCAAATGCCTTTACCTACTGAACCATCTTACTGATCCACGGATCTCTGAACTCAGTTTTCAGTGCTAACTTATGCTAAAAATGAACCATCAAAAAAAGCATTAGATAATTCTGGAAAAGGAGAGAGGTTTTCTGTTGAAAGCAAACAGCAGAAACAATGAGAACAACACAATTCAGAGAAGCTTGTGTGTAGCTAACCCAACACATGATGTCAAACATGGGATGCCATCTTTATGCCATTGCAGACCATGATATCTATGGATCTGGACAATGGATTGAAGGACAGATCAGAGAGCTTTCCTATACCTAACTCTAACACAGGATTGCCTGCCACCAACTCTCAGCACCCTGTGCAAGATCAGGTAATCCTCATGATGTCATTCAGCTTGGTGTGGGTACACAGGCTAGGGTCTTCAAAAGTCACAAATCAATGCAAACACATTGGCATCAGTAACTTGATGGTGGCCTCACTCACTGTGCAACAGGAGCGGGAGCTGAGAGAGATAAGAGACCTCTGTAGCTGTTGGGAACTGGGTTTAGGCAACCATGCAAAGTAGTTGGAGGTTCTGAATAGAGCTCTTCATCTGGCAGAGACTGGAATAAAAACCAGGACATGAGGAAACAACTTAGCCCTTTGGACTGGGCACATGCGCATGGAGGTACACTGGAAAACAAGCTTAATCTAGGCGGCCAAGAATACCCAGCCAAGCTCATGGCAAGCTTTAGGTGTTGTGAGGGTGGTTCTTGGCCAGTCCTGGTTTCAATATTATCAGGCAGCTACTTGCTGGACAATGTTTTAGTCCTCTGAATGAGACTGGGCAGGCAGGTACCACCAAGTAGTTGGTGGCATTAAAAAACAATAACAACAAAACCAACCCAAAATCACCTTCCTGTATGCTATTTTATTTTGATTTCTAGAGCAATTCAAAATGCTTTCCTTGAGTAAGACAGATGGCCAGATTGGGTTTAGGGATGTGAATAGATTCTAAGCCATTTTGATTGTGAATACCTGTACTTTAAAACTGTCTGCAATGAATGAGCAATCTCTTTTCCAAACCAGAGAGACACAGGGAAATTAATCACTGATGTTTAGTGAGGAAAAAAAAAAACTTTCTCAAGAAACTTCTTGCTGGGTTTATCCATCGGAGCCAATGGCTTGTTAATTGGTACCAACTGAGTGTGACTGATCCACATTCAGAAGTCAGCCATGCTTAGTTGCTATGCTCTCTCCATATGGAGCAAGCAGAGGACAAAGAGAGCCTTATTTTCCAGGGATCCTTAGAGACCCATGGGGACAAATAAAGTCACTGTGTCTAGAACCAGGGCTTTTGTTGTATTTGGCCTTACAAGAGGCACCAGCACTCACAGCTTAATCAAATCGAAAGGTGGAAGACCTTCAAGTTTGTCAAGGCCTTGTTCTCCTCTGTATAGGAACGTGATGTTCCGATCAAACACACATGAGGAGCTGGGAATGGTAATTTGTTTGAGACAAATGTTGACATATTTACTCTGAAAAATGTTGCTTGTATGTCAGGGATGTTGCTGACTGGCACTTAACCCAATTCTTTAGCAGCAAACACAATTCTGTGGACTCTACCCTTTTGGCTTAAACTAAATGAAGAGATTTTGATAGCATAAGTGTTTGGGGTTTAGTGTTTCATATTTAATAAGAAGTGGTTTGTTTTCCTTCTTAGTAATTAGGTTTTGGTTATTATGATACCTTTCTTTATATCCTGCCTCTGCCCATATCTACACTGGAGTAAGTATGAATACTTAGATGCATAGATTTCTCTAAATAAATTGAGTCTGATTACTGATGACTTTATTATCTAATTAATGTTAGTTTAATATTTACAGTATTTTTTACCCACTTCATTGGCTAAAATTACTTCTCTTCTCCTCCTGTTATATTCCACCCTCTCCTCACTCAGTTAAAAGTACATCTATTGCCAAATGCACGTCAGCTAGGGGTGGACTGAAGTTGGGAGGGGAAGCAGTAGAGAGGATGGGGGAGGAGCTGGAGAGAGGAAGTAGGAGTAGATTTGATCAAAACACATTATATGCATGTATGAAATTCACAATTAAAAAATACATCTCTTCCATCACAGAACCTGGTTGTTGCTGAGACTCATCAGCTTGCTCTTTTGTAGAAAAGAGGCCTTTTAACAAAAATACAGCCCATCAGAGAACTGTTTTGATCTGTGGAATAGAGGCCACAGAAAGGGATTTTAATTTAAGATGAAATGGAATAGCCTTGTTAAGATTTTGACAGTCCTGGTACATCACTGAGTATGAGCACACTCCAGCAATTCTCTTTGTATTTCTCAGCCCTTTCCTCTGATTCTGTGCAGGAGCTATGCTGGGTATTCTAGTGGGGATGGGGATCAGAATCTGCGTTCTCCCCTCTCTTATTGCTCACAGGCTTCTTCTGGGTATACATTTATCTGAGACCTAGGATGTAAAAATGGGGGAGACATTCTCAAAGTGAATACCAAGTTGTTTTCTAGTGGCTTACCATTAGGGTCACAAAACAGATAATGCTGATCAGGGAGGAGAATGAGGCAAAGTTCCAGGAGGAAGCAAACTTACTTTTGGAAGAACAAGAATGCTGGCTTCTATGGGAGGGAGTTAATTACCCAGAATGGCTCTTAAAGGAGCCTGACCAAACTGCTAGAATTTGTATTTGTGGACCTTTGGATGCTCAGTGTTCTTTATGCCCTGAGCTTTAAAGAAAATGAGTCTGGCACTTGTCAGGAGGGAAAATTCCAGATCCTCCACCCATAGCTTCTATTGTGTACTTAGGTTGTGACATTTCTAAGAAATGGTGAGGCTGGAGAAGATCAGAGATATTCCCATACTGCAAGGCATGGCACACAAAACTGGCACCATTCAAACTCATCCTAGGTAGCCGACTCCAGCCTTGGTGAGCTGAAAAGAAATAGTGGTGTGGTCTGCAGAGGAAGTGATCTCTTGCTGTTCAGGTAGAAAGTCTTCCCCTTAGTGTGGAAGCAAAGATTTTATCTTTTATGTCATGTCTACGCTGCTGAGAATGTAGACAAAATTTGAAAGGACACTCAGGAATTCCCTCAGAGTTGCAGAGGTAATCTGGATTCTTGTCCCATCATTTTATCCTGGCTTTCTAAGTCTGGTGGAGTGAAGATTTATCAGTGGAATCCTATCAGATCTAGACTTTCAGAGACATAGATTCCTCTCCAAGGAAACCCTTAAAGACTAAATTAGTGTAGGCCCTGTGGAAATTCATATGGAGGCTCCTTAGAAAACTACAATTAGAACTGCCCTGTGATCCAGCTCTTCCACCTCAGGGTATGCATAGCTACCAGGCTCTCAAGTGAGACATAGACAGCTGAACATCCATGATTATTGTGGCACTGTTCACAATAGTCAGATGTGGGAACCAACCTGGGTGTCATAAAGAAGAAGGAGATGTCATTGGCAGTGAATTGGACCTGGAGCTTATCATGTTAAGCAAGATAAGCCAGACTCAGAAAGACAATTAGCCCATGCATGCTTCCTTTCCCATGTGGTATCTAGATGAAAATATGTGATGAGACATGAAGGTAGAAGGGGGACAAGGAGCAGGAAAGGGATGGGGAGGGGTGGAAAGTGAGAACTTGAAAGGGTAAGTAATGGTGGATATGAGCAAAGGATATGACACACATGAATACAAATGTCATAATGAAACCCATCACCCTATACAATTAATATACATATATGTTTATATATTGACCCAAATGCCCTAGCAGAGTCATTATCCCTATGATGTTATGAAGTCTCAAGAATAATGCAAAAGATGTTAAGATACTAAAAAAAGTAACCAAGATAGTAAGCTTACAATAGATTTTAGAGTTGAGCCTTTGAGAAAGCAAGATTTTATTTATTTACTTACTTATTTAATTACCGACTATATGTTTGAGTGTGGTGTATGCATGTGTGAACAAGCAAGCACTTTATCCACTGAGCCATCTCCCCAGTCCAGAGAAAGAAAGGTTTTAGCAGAAAGCTGCGTATGTTAACCTTGTGGATGCCTGGTCAGCTGGAGTATTCCAGGCAGAGTGAGCAGATGGAATATGAGGACATGGGATCTGGTGGGTAGGGAGTTTCTAAATCAAGTGCATTGGCTGTTTCTTTCAGTGAACAGGGAAGTGATGGAGGGCTGGGGTAGAGAGCAGCATGATGGTTTAGGTCTGAAAGAATCACCCTGCTTCTTTTTGAATGGAGAATGAAGGGGGTGGAGCAGAAGTAGCTGGGCCATTGAGCAGCTCTTATGGTGACAGGGTGAAGGAGATCATGTCGCACTAGTGGTAGGCAAGAACCGCACATTGACCTTGAAGTTGGCATGTCAAGGTCACCACTGCCTTTTACCCAGTTAAGAAAGAGTGAAAGGAAGGGGATTGGGTGTTAACAAAGATGATGCACTCTGAGTTTTCAGCAAATGAGCATGTGTTAAAGTGCTGGTAGCATGCTCTGCCAGGGTGGCTGGCTACTACAGGGGTCTCCTCTTATGAAAGTGCAGCTTGAGTGTGACTTTTCATTCCCATAAAACATGGAATTGCACCATCAGAATAGAAATAGCAAACTCAATGATCAAAATCGTTTCTGTCAACTTCCCATTCCATAAATCAAATTTCAAATTTCTTTGTAACAGTATTAAAGAAACAGAGGTTTTGTGTGTGTGTGTGTGTGTGTGTGTGTGTGTGTGTGTGTGCGCATGTGCACACGCGCGTGCGTGCATGCACTGTTTAAGATTTCCATAGGTAAATAAAGACTAGATCCTGCTCTTAAAAAAAACACACACATTTGAGGGTCAGGGAGATGGCCCAGTCAGTAAGGCACCTGTGATGCAATCATGAGGACCTGGTTTTGAGTCCCAATACTCGTAAAAATCTGGGCATAGTCACACACCTCTGTAAATCTGGCACTGGGACATGGGTGAAGACAGGTGGATTCCTGAGGCAGCTTAACGACTCTAGCCAGTAGTGAGCTTTGGGTACAGTGAAACACTGTCTCAGGGAAAAAAAAAAGAAAAGAAAAAAGTGTGACTTCTATCTTACTCATTGTTCTATTGATGTGAAGAGACACCATGACCAAAGCAGCTATATAAAGCGTTTAATTGGCATTTACTTACAGTTTCAGAGGTTTAGTCCATTATCATCATGACAGGAAGCATGGCAGCATGCAGGCAGGCACTGGAGCAGCTACATCCTGATCTGCCGGCAGAGAGAGAGAGAGAGAGAGAGAGAGAGAGAGGGAGGGAAAGAGGAGGGAGGTTGGGAGGGAAAGAGGGAGGGAGGGAGGGAGATAGACAGAGACAGAGATAGAGATAGAGACAGAGACAGAGACAGAGAGAGAGAGACTGTGGGCTTTGGCATGGGCTTTTGAAATGTCAAAGCCCACCCTCAGTAGCATACTTTGTCCAACAAGGCCATACCTTTTAATCCTTCTAATCTATTTAAATAATGCCCCTCTTCAGTGACCAAGCATTCAAAGACATTAGCCTATAGGGGCCATTCTTAGTCACACTTCCACAGCAAGGTGATTGAAGACGACACCTTTGGCCTGCACACTTACACAGATATATATGCATGTACACTTGCATGATGTGTGTAGGTACACACCATATACTGTCTGCACACACATCACACATACAGAAAACCTGCATTTGTAGGGAGAGAAGGTAAACTTGCCTGCTGTCATGTGATAGGTGTTATGATAGACATGAATGCACAAGTGAGAGAGCACTGAGGAGAGGCTAAGTCTACTCCTGGGAGTTAAAAAAGACCACATATATCAAATATCAACCCGTGATCTAGGTCTTGAAGGTGAGAATGATGTTAGAGAGAGCACGGGGAAGGAGTCCTTCATCGGGTAACAATGAAACTCCTGTTTCTTATGGTGGCGAAGAGCTCACTACCTTCTGAGGCTCATCCATCCCATTAAGAAATAGCTGCCACTAATGCATTTCTGATATTCAGCTAACACCTTTTCACCCTAGTTTTGACATCTGCTGCCAATGGGCAGAGGATTATCTTTCTACTGCATGAATTACCATAATATTTGACCATAAATATTATGTTTAAATAGGCTTTATTTTTATTTATGTGTAAGGTATGTATGTGTATGTATGCATGTAAGTATGTGTGTGTGTGTGTGTGTGTGTGCATCTATGCATGTGAAGTCCACAGCTCTACATTGGTTGTCTTTCTCTATCACTGTTTACCTTATCTTTTTAGAAAGGGTCTCTCACTGCACCTGATGTTCACTGATTGGCAAAATTGGCTGGCCAGTGAGCTCCAGGGATATGCTTGTCCCTACATCACTGAGCTAGGGTTATATTCAGGTGCAACCATGCTCACCTTTTTTTTTTTTAAGCATGAGTGTTGGAGATCCAAACCCATGTCCCCCATGCTTATAAGGCAGGTACTTTACTAACTGAGCCATCTTCCCAGCCCCTCAGTTTAAATCATTTAAGATAACTCTTTCCATGTTTATAAAGGAGGGTAAGTGGAGTCAGGTTCCCTGGGAGGCAGGCTGAAGGTGAAAGCAGGGTGCAGGCTGATTAAAGAAGGCTCTTGACATCAACACCAAGAAAGGGAAAGGAAGATAAAACTAGACTGAGCAGAAGGAGAAGGACAGGTAATGCAGTCATAATGGACACTCTTACTAACCTGGGGGAATTCAGAAGCAAGACAAACCCTTCAGAGCTATATGGACTTAGAGCAAAGGGGCCAGGACTTCATACACCTTGACAGCCAATCCTGCAAGACTCTGTAATCCAGAAAGAGGTTGTAATTGTAGATGAATGGCTCATTTCATTTGAGAGACAGTGGTGTGTGTGTTGGGGCAGGATACTGAGATGAAGTCTGTTGCCATGGGCACTGTGGTCACTGGGATGCTTAGTTATTTATTTCAGAAGTGGATCAGTAGGGGATCTGGATGATGAAAAACTTCTTGTGCTGCTAATTCTTCAGGCAGTTGTTTTCTGAGGCAGATAATGGGATGAAAAAGTACTTCTTTTTATTTCTTCTTATTAGCAAATAAACACTGTGAACATCAATGTAATGGAAGTACAGTATAAAGGTTGTAGACTGATGGGGTCTAATGTACAATTCTACCTCCCTGTGCTAATTGCCCATCTCAGTTAAGGCAGCCTTTTATGCAGGAAGACTTTCAAGATGCTCTCAAGGCAAGTTGAAGTGCATTCATGCAATAAATTTAGCTGGGAATTTTCACTGGGGGAGGTGGCTGCTCCAAGGACCCCTGCGTGTCAACATTTTGTAATATCATTAAGAGATAAAAATGTTCATGGGGAAGCAGAGTGAGCTGCAAACAGAATTATGTCTCTGTCCTTCATCCTTGATCGCTAGTGGGTGATCATAGTGTATGCTGGATGCCTGCAAAGATGGATGTGTGGCCACCAGTACTTTCCACTCCATGCACATATGAATATTGTGCTCTGATTTGTGGCAGAGGCTATAATTTGCAAAGCCTGTCACCATTTGCAACTTAGAGTTAGATCAAAGCTTTGTTGGAAAAAAAAAGAGCTATTCTATTACGGACCACTGTACACCAGCCTTATGTATCAACTAAATAAGCAGCATTATACTCCTCATTATATAGGAAATCTTTGCACAAGCCATGACTCCGCCTCTTGATTTCTATTTGCCTTCACCAAACTTGATTTGGTGGCAGATAAGATGGTTGTAGAAGACATCCTTTTTGAATAAGAAGGACTGGCAATACAGGATGGGTAAGGTGGGCATGATGGGGGTTGTATAAAAAAGGAGTTATAGATGATGATGGGATTAGAAGGAGTGCTCAGAGTCGCAGCAGGCATGCGACACTACCATGTTAAATTTGCTTTATTCACTCTCATTATAGATTAGGGTTTTGTTTTTGTTTTTGTTTTGCATAGTAGCTGGTAGTATCTTTACAAGTTCATTTATAACTGTGGGGAGGCATGAAGAGAAGCCTAGCAGAAGAGAGGGTCAAGTTGTTGTTTAACAGGTTTTTCATTCTCTAAGTTCAATATCATTAACACTGACCATCTGAGATTGACAACTATGAGTTTTCCGCAAAGCTTATTCTTGCTGTACATTTGCACCAAATATGGCTTTACCATATGTGGAACATTGTGTGCATTCAAGAGTCTCCGAGTGATTAAATTCTGTTCACCCATCACAGACCAGGTCGGTTTATTTCATTTGCACTTGGGGTCTTCTCCCTTAGTCCTATATATCTTAAAGAATATTAGCAGTGTTTTCACTGTGTGTTAACCATTGGGACTGTGGAAACTCACAGGATGAGATTTCCCACTTGAGAATCTCCAAGACCATGTTTACAAGAAAATCAAGTCGATATCTCCTCAAAGCAGCATCTATTCTAGATGAGCTGTTCTGTCAATGGGCTTTCTTTTCTGTCTTTTTTCCCTTGAGGTTCTCTGCGGGTCCCTGACAAGTGTTGGAATAATTAAGCTTCATTGTCTGGAATACCCACTTGTCTTAGTCATTTTAAGCTGCTATAAAAATGTCATAAAGGAGACAGCTTATCAACAACAGGAGTTTAGTTTTCATAAATCTGAAGGCCGAGAAGTCCAAGATCATAGTGCTAGCAATTTTGGTATCTAGTGAAGACTTCTGCTTTGGCTTGTCGAAGCAGCTTCTCTGTGTCCACTCGTGGTGGAACAGTCAAGTCAAGGCAGCTCTCTGGAGTTTCCTTTATAAGGACACTAATCCATTTGTGAGATCTCTGCCTGCGAGACCTATCATCTCTCAAGGACAACACTTCCTACTCTCATCTTGGAGGTTTTTATTAACAGAGATGGACAACACTTACTCTACATCACAGCTGTAACCTACAGCTGAAAAACAGGTCGCTTTCCACTGAAGAACAGTCCTTGTGTTATAGGGGAAGTCCAAGGGCAGGGACTAGCCAGAGTTTAGAATAGGCACACAAGCTGCATTAATTATTCTAGTCAGAATGAATTCCCCTTTTTTCTAGCTATCTCTTCTTGTTGCTTCATCCTCCCTACTTCTCAGACATTTGGAGCTCATCTCTGGCTGTATGTTTGAGCCCAGAGGAGACAGGCACAGTAAGGGTGAGCAGCATTGTACCTTAGGCAGGAAGACTCGCCACTGCTGGGCAATCACCTCCTCCAGGCTGGAAAGGCTGGGGTCCAGGTCACCAGTTCAAGCTCGGGAAGCACACATTACTCTGGCAAAGCCGAGGGACTGGCAGCTCTCACTGCCCAACTAGGGTCTTGAGATACAAGTAGGGTATTTTCCAGCCTGTATTTTTTCAATAGTTGGCACTAGAGAAATACTTAGCTGTTTCTTGACTATTTATTCCTGAACTAAGAAATCGCTATATAATTTTGCTTAAAGGCTGAATTTCTTGGTCTCTTGTAACTATACTTTAAAGCCCAGGTTGTTGGGAGTGGGGAGGAAATGTCCTTTGAAGAGAGAGGCAATTGTGTTAGCTATTTCAAAATGGACAGAAGCCCTCAGATGGAAGGTGGGGACACAAACTGAGAAAAGTGACTCCATTACCAGAAACAAATCAGGGAAGTGGATTAGGGACAGGCTGAGAGGGTATTCATTTTGTGTGTTCAGATTCTTGTAGCTATAAGGTGGAGCTGAACTACAGGCTTTGACGTGGCAAAACAGCAGGTAAAGTGCAGCTTAAAATGGGAGGAATTCAAGATGGCTTCTCCTTCAAAAGGAAAGGGAGGAAAACAAGATGCTCAGAAATGGCTCCGTGAGTGTGTGTGTGTGTGTGTGTGTCTGTGTCTGTGTGTGTCTGTGTCTCTGTGTGTCTGTGTGTGTGTGTCTGTGTCTGTGTAGTACACAGATGAGTCTGAGACCTGTGGCATTCTATGGGTTGGGAAACAAGCCCCCTGCTGTAGGTTGCTCTGAAATCAAGCACGCCACATGAAGAGTTTAGCTACCGGTATTTTAATATTTGGTTTAAAGGTGCTGTTTGAATCTTGCTCTAAGTGGTGGATCTTGTTATCAGAGCAACAGTTAGAGAATAAGCTAGGTTAATGGAGAATGCTAGTAGGTGTGCCCTGGTGATACAAACCTGTCATTTCAGCTCTTCAGAAGCCCAAAGCAGGAAGATTCCAGATTCAAATTCTGCTGAAACTATAGAGTGAGTCTAGGTCCATCCTGGAAAACCTGTGAGAACCCATATCGGCCTTTTTTTTTTTTTTTTTTTGGTGGAAAGGAGGAGGGACTCAGTGGTAAAGCATGGCATGTGAGACCCTGGCTTCAATCTCTAGTACTGTAGGACTTGTGTTACTAACGCCTTTATATTCTCTTTGGTTTCTAATAGCCAAGTATCAGGTCCATTGTGTGTGAGTGTTGCTTACACCAGCCATGTAGACAAGCCTAAGGGTGGACCCATGGTACCTTAGTTTATTCATTCTGGTGCTAAATAATATAAATCTACACACCCAGAAATTTAAAGTCCTCGAGAAATGGTACGTGTGCGTGTGTGTGTGTGTGTGTGTGCGCGTGTGTGTGTGTGTGTGTGTGTGTGTGTGTGTGTGTGTGTGTGTGTGTTTATGTGTGTCTGTGTGCACGTGGGCAACTCACCTGACTGGCATGAGGCCTTGGACTCTTCTCTCCACTTTTGGATTATTTGATGTTCTACTGTGTAAATATCAATGTGTTTCTTCTGAGGAGCTGTCTTAAGCTAAGACCCTGAAGAGTTCAGACAAAAAGACTCCTAGACCGATGCTGTTTCCCTTCCCAAATGCCAGGAAATACTCTTAGGAATGAATTTATTATAAGTGTTTGAAATTCAAAAAAACATTCAATTTTTTTTACTGAAAAATTTGAAAATGAAAAATTCTATGAAAAAAAAAAAAAAAAAACGATGAACCTGAGCTTTTGTATCGCGTTGATTCAGAATCCCCATGGCTGTCTTTGTTTGATCTTTCTGTTTCTCTCTTTTTCTTCCACTTTGACCCCTCTAGGATGAGTCCTCCATGTTCTTCCAGTTCGGCCCATCCATTGAGCAGCAAGCTTCTGTCATGCTCAACATCATGGAAGAATACGACTGGTACATCTTCTCCATCGTCACCACCTACTTCCCTGGCTACCAGGACTTTGTGAACAAGATCCGCAGTACTATCGAGAACAGCTTCGTGGGCTGGGAGCTGGAGGAAGTCCTCCTGCTAGACATGTCTCTAGACGACGGCGACTCGAAGATCCAGAACCAGCTGAAGAAGCTCCAGAGCCCCATCATCCTTCTCTATTGCACGAAGGAGGAGGCCACCTACATATTTGAGGTAGCTAACTCGGTCGGGCTGACAGGCTATGGCTACACATGGATCGTGCCCAGTCTGGTGGCGGGGGATACAGACACGGTGCCCTCCGAGTTCCCCACCGGGCTTATCTCTGTGTCCTATGATGAATGGGACTACGGCCTTCCTGCCAGAGTGAGAGATGGGATTGCCATCATCACCACTGCTGCTTCCGACATGCTGTCTGAACACAGTTTCATCCCTGAGCCCAAGAGCAGTTGTTACAACACCCACGAGAAGAGGATCTACCAGTCGAACATGCTGAATAGGTAAGTGTGGGGCAGTGCTGCCGAGCACATGGAGAGGACTGGGGGTGGGGGATGGAGGTGCAGGACCAGGGGAGGGTGGTTCGCGATGGCAACAGGCTGAATGCCGGCCTTGAAACGGCACCTGGTCATGGTCGGAGAGCATTTCAGTTCAACCCTGTTCTTTGTGTTCTTATCTTAGAAACAGCAAATCAGCTGTAGAGTGCTTGCCTGGCATATACAAAGCCCTGGGTTCTAGCCCCACCACCACATAAAACTTGGTGCGGTGGTACATAGGGCAAGAGGATCTGAAGTTCAAAGTTATCCTTAGCATGAAGCTAGCCAGCTTGGGCTACATAAAACCCTGCCTCTCTTTTTCTGTGTCTGTCTCTCTGTCTCTGTCTCTCTCTCTCCCTCCCCCTCTATCTCTCTCTCTCTGTCTCTATCTCACTCACATACACACCAACACACACACATACACACACTCTCTCATTTGCGCACACACACAGAGCTCTCATTTATTGAGCACTTACTGGGTGCTAGATGGTGGTATAAGAGTTTTCATATTCTACTCGACTCTCTTTGTTCACCAGTAGGCTTTGAACAATCCACTTAAAGATTTATTTTGAACTGTTTAAATAGGACATACAGAACATTCTCCAGAAACCCTGCATCCTCAGGCACCTGCCATCCAGCTTGTAATAAAATACTAGAACGCACCCTGAGAAAGTTAAACCACCTTTGCTGAAGGTGCGTGACTAGCCGTATTTAACCTCTGGAGGGAAGTAGATCAACTATCTCAAAACAAAGCTTTTAATTTAGAGTTCAGATGAAAAGCAGCTGTAATGTGGCCATGACTGTGACCATTCAACCCCAATATCCTCTTGCTGTGAGCTCAGCTCTCCCACCATCCCTTGGTGGCACAGAGGGTCCTGGTTGACCCCGATTTCTCTCAGGTTTCCCCATCTTGGGCTCCTTGGTACATTCTTCTTTCATTTTGGGTCTTTGTCTGAGAGCTGCTCATTTCTATACTACTAGCCTTGGGCTCAATGTCTTTATATTCCCTGAGATATGTCTCTGGTCACACACTCACCCCAGGTTCATATTTGATACATTTTTTTTTTTTTTATGTACTAGGAATTGAACCTAGGGTCCTGTGTGAGTCAAGTGTTGTACTACTGAGCTATAGCCTCAGCTCTCACACACACTTTTTTCTTTTATTTTGAGTCGTGGTCTGACTAAGTTGCCTGGACTGGCTTTGATTTGTAGCACAGACAGCATTTGAAGTTGTTTCACCCCAGCCTCCTAAGTAGCAGGGTTTACAGGCCTGTACCCCAGCCCTGAGTCTCAGTTTGCATTTTAAACTGGATAAGACATTTCTTTTGATAACATGGCTATTGGGAACTCATGTCTGCAAAGCTGAACTCTTCATCTCATTTCTCACTCTGTTTCAATCTTTTAACTAAATTTATATATCTGGGATGTATCCTATTAGTAGATTAATGAAATTAAAATTCCAAGATCTCCTTAGTGCTGTGTGTCACTGGTCTCTCACAGCCAGGGTGCTGTTTCCCATGGACTGAAGTCTCCCAGCATCTCTGGAATGCCATTGCTGGGTCTTCCTCTTTCCTACAGCACTCCAGCACACCTTCATTGTGTTGCAGCAGCCTCCCCTGCACCCACTTCTGCTTCTTTGCAATTTGTGTTGCATCCAGAGTGATCTACAATGGAATGGGATTTCATCACCTGCCTGCTTAATGCTTTCCAATGGCTTTTTATTGCTGCTCTAATAAGGAACCATCTCCTTAATGTGGTTTATAAAGTTTTACACAGCATGGGCCCTGCCTGTCTCTGCAAAACTGCCTCATGCCTTCTCTCCCATCAACATGACCTTCCTAGAGTGCAGAAGACACTGTTTGTTTTTTTATAAAAACACTACAGTCTCTCTCACTTCCAAATCTCCTCTTTGTCATTGGGTTCCATCGGGTACCCCAGGCTGGAATTTGTAATGTAGTCCAGGGACGATGATCTTAAACTCCCGATCACCCTGACTCCTTGCTTGGACTACAGCTGTGCACCCCCATATCCAGTTTATGTGTATGTGGTGCTGGGGATCAAGTCCAGGGCTTCAGGCATGCTCAGCACATCCTCTGCCACCTGAACTATGACTCCAGGCCTCCTCGCTCTGTTTTGAACATTCCCTGGCAGGTCCTCTGCCACCAGTAAACATATGCACATGTCCTCCACCCGCCCAGTGCTAGTCATTCTTAGGTTTCCGTGGTCATGACTTCCCCTGGGAAGATAATCTTAAGCCTTGGACTGACATCCCCATTACATGCCTCCACTAAATCTAATGCTTTCCTAATTAAGGTACCTTTTAAAAAAAGCTCTAGGAGAGCGAGCAGCAGCTTTCTGCCCTTTTCATTTCTCTGTCCTTATTCCAACACAGCGTGTGACACAAGGAAAGAGGTGAGTTGGGTCCTCCAGGTCTGAGTACACATCCACTCTACAGAGAGGGGGTGGTGAGCTGGCTGTTCATTCCAAGGTGAGAAACCTTCCTGTTGAGTCGTCTCCGTAGACCCATGCGCTCTTCTGTTATTTTTAGTGTTCAGTTCACACTGATTCACGTTAGCTTCCCAAGTATTTGCTGATTAAAACCAGAGCTAAAGGCCAAGGACTACTGAGACCAAAACATCTGTCAAACAGCCCAAATCAAGGGAACATAAGGGTAAGCCTGTAAATGCAGTTCAAGCTTACCCACTTTTGTCTAAAACCTTCCCCCAGGGTAAACAGCAACCTTCAGGTAAATTATTTCTGGCTTAGTTCATCTTACACTAGAGTGTAAATGTCACCTCTAGAGCATGGGCTCTGTCCACACCCTCAGCCCGCCATTGCTTTAACCTTTGTTCAGCATCTCCTGGGTCTGAGAGGCCTTGTGTTATCTCCCCAGCTCTCAACTGCACTCTTTCTTTAGTCAGGATGGGCCAATGTCACTCTGGAGGATACTCTGACTTCATGGTGCCAGTTTGAGGCCAACTTTGGCTTCACAGTGGGTTCCAGACTAGCCTAGACTACAGTATAAGACGATCTTGTCTCAAAAATATCACCCCCTGAAAAACAACAAACTAACGAGCCACAGATTGTCTTTCCACTGCCTCAAGTGTCGCCAACCCGAAGCAATCAGGCAGGGACTACACAGTGGAGATTGTTCACAAAGCTGCAGGCTCCAGGGAGGAGGAGAAGAAAGAGCAGGAGGAGGAGAGCAGACAGGGTCCACTGTCATCTGATGCTTTCAATGTGTTACTCAGGCAGTGGCTTTGGCCTGCCCTCCCTGCTTCTCTGCTTGGTGGATGTGTTCTCCTGCCTCAGTCTCCAACGTTCCTTCCCTGTCTCCTTGCTGGCTAGATAGCTGTCCCCAGGCTCTCCTCGTCCATGCACTGAATCCTTCGCTCCTCTCCATGTCTGCATTTTCCTTTCCTTGCAAGTATAGCCTTTGGTGGCTCTTAGCTCCAATTCGAAGTCTCTGCTAGGGATATTTTAGTAGATCATTTTAAACAAGTTCAGAAAGGCGTGGCTTAACCAGCTGGGACTTATAGAGAGGAATCCCCAGGCCTGAGGTACTGTCACCAGGCATGGATGTCTGGAGACCTCCTAGGGATTCAATTAGGCACTCTTTGTCTTAGCTCTTCTCACTGGCTGACATAAGACTTGCTCCTCTTCAGAGCTCTGGTCTCATTAGGGTCACTCTTTTAAATAACAAACCAAGTGGCCTCACTGCTTAGCCACAGCAGGAAACCTTTGCAAACGAAATAGCTGCAAATGGTTGGCTGTTTTGTGAGGAAGAAGGTCCCTTGGGCAGGCTGCTCCTTTCTCAACCACAGCCCAGGAAGGTAGGTTCCCCTGGAGGATTCTGGGAGGTAGGTTCATCCCAGATGCCAGAGGATGTTAAGAATGGAGACCAGGAACTTCTCACCTATAAGCTCTGTCCTCCTGAAGTATAAGGGGAAGCAGAGGTCTTTTTTATATCCGGCCAGATTGCGGCCTTCTTTCCATGTGTGGTAAGTTCCCCCATCCCGAGTTCTTGAGCCAGAATAAGATTATATGAGGGATGAGGGAGATGGCTCATTCAGTAAAGTGTTAGTTTGGATCCCTAACACCCGTGAGGAAGACCAGACATGGCAGCGTGTGCCTGTAATCCTAACACTGGGGAGGCAGAGATGGGAGAATCCTGTGGCGTGTGGAACAGCTAGTCATGCCAAATCAGAGCCCCAGATCCAGGGGAAGAACCAGCCTCAAAAACTACGGGAGTGATGGAGAGAGGCTACTGATGTTGATGTCTGGACTCTACACATGTATATAAGTATGTGCGGATGTACCTGTATACACAGCACATATGTATGAACATGTACACACACACATACCACGCACTACAGAGGTGGGGGAGAGGGAGGGAGGGAAGATTATCTGATGGGCTTGAATCTCAAAGACAGATGCATACTTATGATTCAAGTATTTAGAAATCCAAGAAGAGTTTTAAAAAATGATCCCCAGAGAGGACCTTACATCATTTCAGATCTCCATATAAATGGTATTTATCAAGTAGTAATTTAAACCTTAAGATACTAGCTGGAGATCTGGTGGTTATTTCTGGAGAGGCTTTGGATTCATTGGAGAGTTTCACTATTTCTCTCTCTCTCTCTCTCTCTCTCTCTCTCTCTCTCTCTCTCTCTCTCTCTCTCTCCTCTCCCTCTCTCCTTTCTCCTTCCCTCCCTTCCTCCATCTCCCATCTCCCTGCCTATCTACACACACAAATCAAGCATGATGGGTCATGTCTTTAATCCCAGAACTCAGGAGGGTGAAACGGGACTGTTTGAGGTCAAAATACAGCAGAGCTCAGTGAAATCTGAACAAACAAGGACCATATGATCTTGGTGTACGTCCATCTCAAATACCACACAGGATGTACTTCTGCTGAAAGAATAGTTGTTATTTATATGAAATTCAAGTTTAACAGGCCTCCTGGCTTTTCACTTGCTAATCTAACAACTCTAATTTGTACATTAATAAGAACTAATTTTCTTTGGAACCATGTCACATCCATTTATATCTTATTAGTAAATACCGTACAATACCCTGTCATAATGCAAGGCATGCTGAGAGGGATTTATTCCAACTGGGAAATTCATTTGATTGAAAGAGCTGGAGAATTTCTTGTGGCTAGTGATGGATCCTCTACTGAGAAAAGTCTGCAAATGTTTTGATATCAGGTCATCTGAAACATTTGGAAGAAAGTGACTAGCTTCATTGTTTTAATCCTATCTGACGTTCCTGAGCTGGAGAAGAATTGCCAGCTACTAGTAGGCATGGGTCTATATTTCTTCCTTTACCCTTCCCCAGGGAGAGTTCATGGCTAATGCAATGATGGTCCGTTTCTGTCACCCAAGTGATGGTGCACCTGCCATGTACTTCTGTGTTCTTTTTAAATCCCAAGAACCCAGTGCTTCTGCTCTCTCTGCTCAGCAGCGTGTGGAACGTGGAGAAAGAGCAGATGCTATTTGAGATAGATGGATCTTAATATAGCTATCCTCTTATGAATCTTGCCTAATGATTTTCCCCAGTGTCTTCAGAGTTCCTATTCAACACTGGTTCTACACTCTCCCTATGTTGTTCCTTCTCAGTGAATGATGCCATAGCAAAAGGATTGGACTCTTCCTGGCCTGGCCATGGGGGAATGGAGGATAGTGACTTGAGTTAAGAGATATGAAGAAAGTTGTACTGTTAGGTCCTTATTAACCAAGCTGTGATGAATAGAATCTTCCTGCAACCTTGAGGTGGATGCCCAGTTTTTTTTGGAATCTCTGTGTTAGTTGGTTATTCTCAGGGGATGCCCACTTGACTCTCTTGGCCTGGAAAGTGCTGCAAAGTTAAGAAATAAACAAAGAATTAAAACCATTAGATTTACACAGTATGAACAAGAGCTGATTGGTCATTTCCATTTTAGTTGCTATTAAGTGTCCATTGAGCACGAAGCATAGGCAGATTCACAGTAAGGCAAACATATGTATTCAGTTTATACAACTTAATCCAGTCCACATGTTAACTAGGTGGAAGTTTATATGAATGTGTAGTTATAAGTGGAGGAGCTGCTGTAGTGGTCCTTAACCTTGTCAAACAAAGGCACAAAGGATTCTAAAGGAAGCATTTTCATATGAAATGTTTTGAAAAGCAAGAACTACCTGTGTATACCAGAAGAGAGACTCTCTACTCAGTGGTTTAAGAGGGCATATAAACTGGAGAACGGACTGAAGGATTTATTACTATCCTAAAGGATATATTCAATGCTTATATTGGAGGCACAACAAAGCAGATATGAAGAATAATTGGATGTAATGATTGTTTAAATTATTATTTTCTCTAGTCTATTATTCCCCTGATCTTACATACATAAATGGTTATTCCAGTCAAGTAATTTTTTGAATTTAATTATATGATTGCATGTGTGTCTGTCTATATGTGGGGTTTGTGCATGAGTGCAGGTACCTAAGGAAGCCAGAAGAGGGCATTAGATCCCTTGGAGATGAAGTTACAAGACATTGTTAGCCACATGACATCGATACTAGGAACCAAACTCCAGTTTCTGCAAGGAAAGGAAATGCTCTTAACTGCTGATCCATCTCTCCAGTCCAAAATGATTGTTTGTTTTCTCCTAGGTATCCACTAATGCTTAATATCCAGGCCCTTACATACTTATTTCCTTGATCATTATTTCATTCTATGGTATATTTGCAAAATTTAAAATTTACCCATGGCCTAGTGGAATTTATTTATTTCTCTCTTCCTCTTCCATTTCTTGCCTTCATTCTGTCCTTTCTCTTTCTCTAAAAAGTGACTTATAAGAGGGTCAAGGTGAAGAGGAAGGTAAGTAGGGCAAAGGTTTTACTTCACTGAGAACAATGGAGCAAGGACATTGTGTTCTATAGGAAGATACAATGCTACCCCACCTATGGGAAGGAATAGAACACTCTGGGAGAAGAAACAGACGCAGAGAAAGGCAGTGTCTCTTGGTAGAATAAGCAGATCTCATTTAGCAGAGAGATTCTGTCTCTGAAAGTGCAGAGTTAGAAGCCATGGGATGGGCTAAGAGGGGAGGTATCCTGTGCACTGAAATACACTGTGCACCAGCCAGGCAACATGAGTGTTCTCATTGCGGACTTGGAATCATGCTATTCGACTCATAGAACAGCCCTGAAGCCAATGTCCTCAAGAAATACCCACTGATTACTAAATTTAAAAGTGTGTCCTATCCTTCCCACCCTCCCTAGCATCCCCTGTCCCTTTCTACTGCTCTGTTTCCCTCCATGACACTTAACAGACAACCTGTCTACAGCTTGTCTTGAACAATTTTCCTAACTTTCCTTTTCTAGTCAATTTCAAATTCCTCATGTTTTGTCTTCAATTAATGCTTGTATTCCTAGATAAGCAAGATGAATGCATACTAGGTAAGAGCATGAGTGAAGATAGGAACCATTATTGAGAGAGAGAGAGAGAGAGAGAGAGAGAGAGAGAGAGAGAGAGAGAGAGAGAGAGAGAGAGAGAGAGAACAAATAGCAAAAATAACTGGCCTAGAACTTACTATGTAGAACAGGCTGGCCTCAAACTCATAGTGATCCACCTGCCTCTGCCTGCTGAGTGCTGGAATTTTTAACCATTATATATTTTTAAGAAACCTGAAACCCAGGGACCTCCAGGGACCTCCTGCCACAGCAGGTCTGGGCTTCATCTGTCTGTTGACCTGCAGCACAGCCCCTCCTGTGCGGCACAGAATGAAGCTTTGTGGAAAGCCTGCCTCCCTTTGCATGGCTGGTGCTAATCTAATCCAGCCTGTCTCCATCTGTGTCTTCTTGTGAATGGTGCAAAGATGCACCTTATGAACTGGAGAATAGATTCCAAGAGGCCATTAACCATTAGAGGCTGGCAGGCCCAGAACCTAGGGGTCTTGATGGCCGGGGCAGTGCCAGTGTTAGCCTGTTACTTGCTTAACCCAGGATCCCACGTTGACTGTTAACTTTTGCCCTGACCTGACTGCACCCCAATGACACCTGCTGTTCCTCTGCTTCTTAACCCAGACTAGGTACACATTCACATTTAATGAGAACTGAAGCTGGCATTATTCAGAGATTGCGTGGGAGCTGTTTTTCTGTCTGCTCTCTCTTCCCACCAGAGGATAAAGATGGCTGGGTGGGGGTTTCTAGGAAACTAAGCGACTGTCATTTATAGCTATAGACATGGGCTGGAAACCTGAGTGAGGGCTGGACCCCAGCAGGTCAAGGTTAGCTGGGCAAACATTTGTGACTAGTGGTAGGCTTGTAGCCTTTGCAGCCATAGGAGATCTTGTGTGTTTTAGGCAAATAGTGATTTCAGACTTCCTCTTTGCTTCCTCTCTGATGGTACAGACAGTGGGGCATAGATGGTCATGTCCTAGAGATGGTTTACTAGTACCTGATGTGCCTGATATGGATTTGGAAAAAATGAACTATCAGGATGGCTGCTAAGTGCTGTGGATACTGCTTGGGTAGAAACCAAGGAAGCAGTAGGTTGGTACAAGCTGCATGCAAGGAACCTTTCCTGGGCTTTCAATTTTTTTTTTTTTTATAGTGGCACATCATCTTCTGGCAGTGTCTGGAGGGTGAACACACCCGGCCTGGCACCAGTCCCCAAGCTGGGTAGGCTGGTCACACATGGAGGAACTGCTGGTGACAGATTAGAGCTCCCTGCTGCCCAAGTCTGTTCGCTCTTGTCCAGCTTCCAGCAGCAGCAGCCGGCCGGGGGCTGCCCACAGCTCCCTCACTGCTCCGGCTGCCTCTCCTCATTCAGCATCGCTCCACACCCACCCCCTTTCTTCCTTTATCCTCTCTCATCTTTTTTTTTTCTAGAGGGTGTGCTGTTCATTGATCTTTTACTGCCCTTCTACTCTTCTTAGCTGCTCTTCATTGAAGGGCTTTGAAGGCTTTCTGTACTCATGACTGACCATTTGTGCAATTCCTGCATGTACACACCCAGAGTCATGTGACCATTGCATGTGCAGTGAGAATATGTGTGTGCATGTGTCAAATGAAGTTGAGCATCATCAAGAGAAGTAGGTAAAATAGTATTATTACCTAGTTCTTCCTATTGCTAAGTCTGTGTTGACCATGGAATAGAATTTGAAGGAACCCTTTAAGATAGAATTCCCTCCCACTCCAGTGAATCTCAACAGAGTAGCTCCTTTCTTATTTGATTCTAGTTTTTAAGTCTTGATGACTATAAGATAGTAGTTAGATGACCAAAGCCTTTTGGTGTTTGGTCAAAAAAGAAGATGCTTGGGCTGGGGATATACAGCTAAGTGGTAGAACTTTTGCCTAGCATGCACAAGGCTCTGGGTTCAGTCCCAGCACTGGAAGAAAAAAGGGGTGGGGAGTAAACTCAGTGATCAAGTTGCTTTATACATTTCCAATAAGGCACCACAGATGTCTTGTTTTACTTTATATTTTTCTTCCACCCACTTATTCTTTCTCTTCTTTTTCTCTTTGAACAAAAGTATGCCAGGTACTTTGCTTAAGCTAGGTACATAGCACAATAGAAGGCCATCAGAATGTAATTAATTATAACATGGGCTTGAGTAGTGGGATATATTCTTGCTTATTATTGTCTATGTAAATAGGAAAATTAGAAAGTGTGTGTGTGTGTGTGTGTGTGTGTGTGTGTGATGAGTGTGATATAGATTATTAGTGAAAATACAGACTCCACAGGATATACAGGACCATCATCTGCATCCCTCTGGTGCCACATCTCCTATGTTCTCACACACTGACCTGGTCCCTTATTTGGTGACAATGTGTGGGGGGAGGTCACATATTCAACAACCTCTTCTGTCTAGAGATAACCAATGAGGAAAGCAGAAACCACTTTGAACTAACATCACTGACAGCAAGTTGAAGCTTGTGTACAGTGTCCATAACCCAATTTAAGCAAAACAATTATCATATTCAGGTACCTGTCCAGAACTGCATGGTAGCTTTGTGACTTCCCAGACCCAGTTCCTGCTAGTTCCCTTCTGGGTGTGGCCTTCATCCTTCTACCCAAGCTGGCTGCCAGAGCTCCAGACTCAGACAGTAGGTTAATGTGAGAAAGCAGAAAGACAAGTTCTTCTCTTTTTAGGGGATTCCTGGAATTACCACACTTCACTTGCAACTCATCGTCCAGAAATCAGTCTGTAGTCTCAACCAGCTCCAAGGACAACTGAGTAGTTCAATTGCTAACCAGGATAGCAATATGCTCAGGTTAAAGACAGCAATCGAAGTTCTGTGAACCTGAGAGCATCAAGAACTCCTTTTTGCTAGGCAATGAGTAGTCTCTGACATGCCAGTTTACGTGACTTCCCAGAACACAGCAATTTAGGAATAACAGAAACAGTGCTGGGGATCAGGTAGGCCAGCTGACAGCATTAATAAAGGACTGTCAGAATGGAGAGGGTAATAGGGAAACCCAGCAAAGGACCTTGAAAAGCACAGTGGGAAGACCATGTGGAGGAAAGCTCAAATACATCCGGAACTATAAATGATCTCCATGTAGCACAACAGTAGAGTCATTGTGAAGTCATCAATGGGGACTTAAATTATATTGATTAGCCTTGGTTTCAGGAGCCCAAGAGCTCTATCTTACTTTTATAAAATTTCCATTAAAAGACTTCCTATAATCAGTGGGGGGAAAAAGAGGCTTGGTACTTAAAAATACTGAGCTTCAGCAATTTAGAAAAATTACTTTTTTAAAAAAAGGCTATTGAATGACTACTATGTGCCAAGTGCTCTGTACAGAATCATTTAATCTGGAGAGTACTGCCCAAGGCCTTACTGCCTCCATTTTCTCAGGTAAAATTGGAGATCCAGCGGAGTCGGTCACGTTCACACTTGACTTGCACATGGAGTTTCAACCCCACATTGCACAAATGTCTGAGGTGCTAGTCCCTGGGTTGTCTATCCACCTTGGACTACTTCCTTCCTGCAAGGCTGACTCAAATGTGAAGGACTTTGATGTGGATGAACACAGCATTAAACCACAGGACAGAGTAGCTTAGAATCAAGAATTTTCTCCCTTGTGCTGGGCAGATGGTTTGATGTGTAGAGTACTTGCTGTGCAGAGTTCAAATCCCAAGGACCCGTACAATGCTGGGGGCCGTAGTGTGTATCACTCCTTTGGTAGGATGGAAGGTGGGGACAGGAGAATCTCAGGAAATTCCCTGGCCAGCTCATATGCAGCAGGTGACAAGGGACTGTACCTCAAACAAGGTGGTGAGGACTGACAACCAAGGATATACTCTAATTTCCACATGAATGTGCCCACACTCACACAAATGAACACACTCACACCCTTACACACACACTCATAGGTAATGAATGGAAGTTTCTGTCCCCCCCCCTAGGAATTCCCAAATACCCAGCAGCCACTTCCCAAATAATTGACTCAGAGGCTTAATATTGAGCCAGGAGCTCAGGCTTATTACTAACTAGCGCTTACAATTAAATTAACCCATAATTCTTATCTATGTTTAGCCATGTGGCTTGGTACCTTTTCTCAGCATGGCATTCTCATCTTGCTCCCTCTGCATCTGGCTGTCGACTCCTGACTCTGCCTTCCTCTTCCCAGCATTCTTAGTTTGGTCATCCTGTCTATACTTCCTGCCTGGCTACTGGCCAATCAGTGTTTTATTAAACCAATTTGAGTGACAAATCTTTACAGTGTACAAGAGGATTATTCCACAGCACCCACACACTTGCATGTATGCATGTACACACACACAACACACACACACACACACACACACACACACACCTCTGCTAGACCATGATAGACCCAGAGTGAGCCTGGGAGTGACATCTAGTACATGGAAGTTAAAGATGTCCACACTGATCCTGGGGATGCTAATTGTCACCAAGGATGCTTTCCTGTGATGCTGTGAGCATCTTCCTTTTCACACAAGGAAGGATGATGTATCTTTCTTAATCTGCCCCTGTGTATTCCTGATTTCTTTATCCCACATGTGGAAAACCATACATGATCACCGCACACCTGAGAATCTTGTAATGAAAGTGGATGCAAAGGTTCTATTCTGGAATCTGTTGAGGCTCAGAGAGGTTAGAGGAACACTGAAAATGCTGTCATGGATAATGTGGTAAGACAAAACAAGACCTTGACCTCTGTCTTGGTTTACAAATGTCCTCCAGGGCCACTGTTCATTTTTGACAGATAAGTTTAGACTTGTTTGAGGTGTAGATACAGCCAGATACTGGAGGAAAACGGAGGTGGGAGGATGCTGCTGGGGATGAAAGAGAGCTGACAGGTGGGGGCCAATTGTCTACATGTCACAAAATGACATTTACTTGTTTCACTGGATAGCATATGCAGTAGGTGTTTGAACTCCCGTTTATAGACTGAAATTTGAGCTGGGTTCTGGAAGATACAAATGTCATTCAGCATCAACTTTGATTGGCCTCAGGAGGAATGGGGCATCCTCAAAAAGATTCCTTTAATTTGTAGGCTTAGACGTACTCTTCGGGCAACACAAAGTGAATCACCCAAGAGGCTGGCAAAATAGGCAGAAGGAACCCAGAGTGGCATTCAAAAAGAGGCTGACTGAAGCTATCCAGATTTTTCTAGTGCTTCTGATAGAGGACCTAAAAGGTCTTTTGTGACTGAGACCAAAGTAGTGAAGTTAAGGAGAAAACAGTCTTAAATCCAAAGTTCCAGTTTAATTCGTTGACCTCCCGATCACAGATTATTAGCCCCTGAAAACTCGTGCATGAGAGAATATTCCTCCGAGATGCATCCCAATCCCTCCCCCCACGCACATACACGCACACTTGGTGTGCTCACTCACCCACAAGTTTAAAAATAGGAGCCATGGTGTTGCCATGACTCCCGGTGCTACTCAGCGCTTCTTCCCTCTGATGCGATTTCCCTTCAGAACAGATTTAAGCGAGAATCTGGCTCAGAGCGGCCTCTAGCGGCACAATCCTTAGGGACGCGCTTCCTTCCCCAGTTAGCCCAGTTCCCCAAAGGAACCCACCCGGGGCGAATAGAATTCAGGGACCAGTGAAGACCTCCTGAGCCTTTCTCCAAGGGCTCAGCTTTTCGCACATCTGTCCTTCTCATCAGTCATAAGTAACAGGCTGGTGCCTACTGTGTGCTACAAAGCAGGCACAGGGTAGCTGGTGGGAGATTTGCAGCCCACAACTATTTGTAGAGCAGTGTAGGGTAGCAGGAGCTGGTGGTGGAGAGTGGTGGCCAGAGCTGTACACCAAACAAGGGAGACTTGCTGAGATTGGGAGCAGCTTACATTCTTTTTCAGATAGAGGAGTCTTTTAAACTGTTAGCACCTGGTAATGAGTCAACAGCCCTGGGGAAGTGTTGACAGGCTGACTTCCTGCTGTCATTTCTGTTTTCTGTTCCCTGTGTTTGAATCCTCATATCGATGCTTCTTGTTGCCAACTGCGTGAAAGAACTTAGGAAGATGGATGAAACCCTGTACAGAACCAGGGCCTGATCTAGTCCAAAGTCTAACTCAGAAGGACTGGAAAGGGGTAAGGGCTTGGGGACTGATGTGCATTAGCGCTCGGAGGTTGTTTCCACACGGCAGGCAGCCCTGAGCTTGGGACAACCTTGCTGTCCTTTGCATGATCCAGATGAACAGGACAGAGTAAAATGATCAGGCATTTGCATGGATTTGGAATCTGGTGCTCATGAAAGAATCCTTTTCTTTGATTCTCTCTGGAAGGCCAATCTAAAATTTGTAACTGTTGCTAGTGTTGGGGACCTCAAATTCTGGAAAGGGTACAGACCATGAACGTTTATCTCATGAGTGGTGATCTTGATCCTCTTGTGGTTTTTATTCCTCTAGCTGACACTCTGGGTCTATTTTATGCAGAGAGATGAGTTTCTGCCAGTGTGGTTGGCAGCATGAGCATCAGGATGGATTGATTTTAAACTGTCTTCAGTTCAACCCGCATACAGACTACAGGCACAAAAATCACTGAACTTTAAAGCTTCCAATATGATGTGTGTCCTGGCCTCGATGAGAAATTGATGCTTTTCTAAATGTTGGAGCACACAAGTAGCTTTAAAATGGAAGTTTTTAGTGTTAGAAAATGATGTTCTTTGTATTACTACACTGTTATTATATTTAATGGAATTGCAGACTGAAGTGCTATAGAAGAAAAGGGAAAAGAGCATTTAAAATGAGGAATAAATACGTTGGGGACCACAGTAAGGAAACAGTGAGATGTCTGTCCTCTACCCCGCCCCAACCACCCCTCCTTTGGAAGAGGTAGTTATATTGGTTCTGATCCCATAGTAGCAGGGACTGGGAGGCACTTCTATAATGTATGGCATTGAAATTTTTGTGGTTCTGACTGGGCTCAGGCTTGGCATGGTTTTGTGAACCAGCAAGGCCAAAGCACAGTGCTGTAATTATATTAAGAAACACAATTAAGGAATATTGCATTTGCAGAACAGGCAAATGCCAAGTGTCTGATTAAAGGCTCGGGGAGACGTCATGTTTCACCAAAGAATAAGAAGACAAAGAAAAGAAACACTGCATTATTCTTGTTAGTTCTGTGTGATTTGTAGGAGAGAATCATGGCAGAGCCTCCAGGCACACTTACTGCAGAGGGATCATTAGGTGGTTGTTGCCGTTGGTTTTAACCTAGCTTCCACCTACCCAGTCATCTCTCCCACATGTATCACAGAGATAGCTGGCTGAAATAGGCAGGATTTTTGCATCAGATCCTCAAGTCCATCAGATTTTAACTTTATGGAATGAGTAGAAGGGGGTGAATCTGGAGTCCTTGTTCTTCAAATCCAGAATCCAAATCAGGGTGGTTGTATGCGCTTTCCCGCATCCCTTCACCAATAACATACCTTGAGAAACGAGCTAATCACCACTCGTAAATAGCACTTATTAATTGCTTTACAGTGCTTGCTCTCCTTTTGGAACCAGCCAGGCATTTCTTGTGTAGCATATTCTAATATTCAGCTGGCTTCTTGAGGTTTGATAGAAAAATATCTTACGCAGGCAGACAGTTGAATTCCTATTTTACACGCTACTTGATGCCAGGTGCTGCAAGCAGAATTATGTATTTCAGCAGTTTGCTTATAGCATTTCTGGATTTTATATCCAACCACACAAGTTCTTCATTGGAGGTTAAAGATGGTTGAAAAGGGGACAGCAGCCACAGTGCACAGTGCACTCTCAAACCATTATGGGGCCGTGTAGCTTAGCAGCTTGGAGCCTGTGACCATTCTTTGATGTCTCTTGCACTTTATAGCTCTCTTTCCTGGCTGACGTGATTGTCCTCCTGCCTGGTGTGATCTGAGGCTCACGCTATGCTGGCCCTTCGGTAGTGGTGTTATGCAAGTCGTGCAGGAAGGAGAGGAGTCGTGATACTTAACCTGCCCAGAGCGCCTCACAATTCCCTCCGCACTTCCACGCTTTCGTGTTCAGTCAAAGAGGATGACCCAGAAAGGGTCATCCTGGAGGGACAGAGGGTGTGTTTGAGCATCAAGTGGTCACCTGCCATCTCTTTTCTCTCTTTGCCTTGGACCATGATAGTTCTGGATCTCGGTGCTCAGAGGACTAGGGAATGAATTTTTTTTTTTTCTACAGCATGGATTCAGTCTCCCATATCTTTTGGGTCTTGTGTAAAGGACATACATGCTGTCAGTCTGTCATTCCCAGACTTGCTTATTTATTATTTCCAGAATTTGGAAAAAAAAATTCTTGTATCTTCCATTCCTTCTGAGTCCTGGGAAGGGAGCCTACTTACATGGCTGTAACAGCTGTCGAAATCAGTCATTTTGGTTATTAGTAAGCAACTAATGTGTCTATAAAAAAGAAAAGAATTTGACAGGAGATATAAAGGAACGGGATCTCACTGATGGGGGAGATATGACAGGCATGAACAAGGTCAAGATGTAGCCCTCAGTGCCCAGGCACAAAGCCCCTGATGGCAGGATCCCAGAACATGCCTTTAGTCCAGATTGCAAGAGCCGTGGAGGCTGCTGCGGGGGGAGCAGCCTCCCTCTTGCCAGGAGAACGGTATGCTTTAACCTGGCAGCAGTGTGCTATGGGAGAGAGAAAACCTTGCTCCTGTGAGTGTAACTCAAGGAAAAAAGGTTGTTCTCCAGAAGGGACGCATGCTCAAAAATTCCTCAAATGTGTTCTTCATTTTCTCACAAAGGATAAGGAGAGAACTAGGTCCTGCTCAGATACCGATTCCAAAAACATGGCTTAAATCCCAGTGATGCCTTTCCAGGAAGCTGATGATGAAAACCCATCAACTTGGGAGCTTCACTTTTGTAGAAGGAGACTGTGACAGGACTACAGTCATCTTCTTAGACCAAATCTGGAGGAGGAAGACGTTGTAGCCTCTGCCTTATTGAATCAAATAATTTAGTGTGCTGTACATAATAGAGAATTGGATATCTAGAGATGAAAACTCATTTCCCCAAAAATCTCTGGTGGCTCCCTTCCATGAACAAGGAGGCCTAGAGTCTTCAGCAAGCCTCAGGGACATGGGACCTGCCCTTGCTGATCGGACTGATCTTATTTAGCTGTCATATCCTTCCACATCTCCTGCTTCCCTCAACATACACTGCAGGAGATCTCGTAACATCAGCTGGCATGCAGGACACGGGCAGCCACTCTCTGAACACAGTAATCTGCGGCTCCCCATACTTGCACCAGCTGCCGTCATTCCTGCCCCTTTCTTTTTATCCCTAGAGAAGGATGGGACTGTCCTTTAAGACTTAACACAAGTGTGTCCTCCTCTATGAAGCCATCTCTGACAAGAGGCCAATGCCATGCCTTCTGTCTGTGTTCTCTTTCTCCTTCATTTATCCCTCCATTGTAGCAATGTGGTGTGCACACAGGTCAAACTGAAAATGCATGTGGGAATGTTGATGGATTGGAACATCTCACTCATTTTTATATCATGGTCTCAGTGCATGATAGGTGCCACCATTTTAATTAAGTTTAATTCTTTGACAATTCCATACATGTCGATAATGCATTCTGAACACTTTTGATCTCCCTCTTACCTCTTCCATCCCCCATTCTTGCTCTCCCACATTTACATCTTTTCATTTCGTTCTATGACACACTGATTTTAACTAGGGCTGCCTGTGTGATCACAGGTTTGGAACTAGCCATGGGAGCCTGGTGGGTTCCCCATTGGATATATAACTGAAGACAATAACGGTCTCACCCCCAGAATCTGTCGGTAGCTGAGAGTTCAGCAGGGAAGGGGTAGAACCGTGTATAGATGGAGCAGTAAAGAAATGAAAGGGCAGGCTTGTGCCTGTGGAGTGGAAAGCTTATCACTCTCTGGAAAGATTAAATGAGCTCTCTTTCATGTGTGAAGGTGATTTTGCAGATTCACCCATAGGAAAATGTAGGCTTTGAATTTTCAGCCTTTGTTTTGTAAGAGAGTGATCACATGGCACAGCCTTATACCTTATCATTACTATCATGTACTTGGAAGTAATTTCTCTCTGCCCTTCACTCCTTTTGTATATATAGCGGTCAGACTCCCATCATTCCTGCACAGTGGCCCTAAGTGAAGTCACACTCCTCTCCACTTTCATCCTTACTACGTTCGTTAGCCTGTGCCTAGATTCTGTAACAAGCTTCTCTGTGTTCTCATTCATATCACAGAATCATCTTACACACTGTCCACTTGGAATGTTTCACGTTTCACTTGGATCATTTTACCCAGATGAAGGCCCAATGGTGACGTCACTTAGAAAACCCAAACTTGGCTTGGTAATAGCCGCCCGGCATCCATATCAGCCTGATCTCAGAAGGGACGCTCCCAGGCACACCTCTCTTCATTTATCATCCAGTCAATGCCTTGTGGTGGAAAGTGGCTCATCTGGAGGTAGGGGAGGGTGGCGTTTCCCCAGCTTAGTGATACCTCAGTGGAGTTACTTAGGGCAGGCGAGTTATACACCTTCTCTAATCTCCTCAGAGTATCACTGGAGAGGTGTTTGCTTGGAAAGAATGAATCTGGAAGAGTGGGGCCTTCCATTTCTTCTAATTCTGAACTTCTTTGACTCTCATAATAGGAAGCGGGGGCTGTTTCCTTGAACGGAGCACAGTGAGGAGGCTTGAACAGGCACCTCAGTTCACAGTGATTCAGATCACAGGACTATACAGCAGCAGTTGACCACACACCCGGAGGGGAACTAAGGTTAAGGGCCTCAGTGTAAGGCCATGTCTTGTGTCTATGGCACTGGGTGCACTCTTTCCTTGAAATGATTTTAGTTCTTTTCTCAGCCACGCTTTTGATTCACTTGATAAATGAAAATAAATCAGCCAGATTTGATTTTCTTTGAGTGAAGGGTTCATCTTCTGTCCTTCCTGCCCCAGCAAACACTAAGGTGCAGTTATTTGGTTTGTTACTGGGTGCCGACCTAAGCTCTTTTGCTGCACAGTCCTCGTCTCAGATCTCTCTTGTGGAGGAGCTTTGACTTTTTGAAAAACTCCAGCTGTAGACAAGCAGGGTGATGTGATGAAACAGGCCTTCGGTAGCCTGGTGTCAGTTCTAGCCATGGACTTGTTCAGCATTCCGAGGACTGAATTTTCATGGAAGACCTCATGAGCCTCTGCTACCTTTCTCCACTGCAGGGACTAGCATGCTGTCCTTCCATTGCCTGTGTTAGGGGTACGCATATCATCTTTGATTTCTCCCTCTCCCCCATTCCCTTCCATCAGTTTTAGCATTTTCCTCTGTCTCTATCTGAACATACCTCAGATCTGTTCACCTCTTTTCATTTCACCTACAACCCTGATTAACCTTTACATGCCTGGGTCTTCCTCTGCCTGGATGGTTGGCTCCACATCAGGAGGATGCTTAGAGCAAGCCTTCAGTACATATTTGTTGAATAAGTGAGTTCATTTAAGCTAATTGTGAAATTAAGCTTTGCATTATCTATGGACTTGATTTCCTTTGGGTTTTTGATGCATATTACTAAAGACTTGTCAGCTTCTATTCTTAGATTCTTTACATTTTAAACAAATGGTGAAGTGTCTACTCTAGCCCAGAGCTGTCCTCAGTGTAAAGAACATCACAATAGGGAAGATACAATTGAATTTACTTCACAAGTCAAGTTCAGTTCAAGAAGCAAAGTCAGCCTACACAATCATGTTGAGGGAAGGTGAGAGAGATAGAGTGTGATGAAGTGCTTCAGAGGGTGATATGACTTCTGTGCTACAGAGGAAGACTTGCCTGTATTGGCTGAAGTTACATAACCTGGAACATTTTGAAGAAAGTGGAAGCAGTGGTATTCGACCTAGACTTCAAAGAATGCACAATATAAATATCTGAGAAGCTGACGTTTCTCAAAGTGGGAATAATCATATGAACAATGATTTAGCCTCAAAACTTGACAGAGAAGGTTACGTTGCGATCAACATATCTTAATGGAACTGAAGAGAAGAGAAGACAAATGAGTATGGGGTCACAGTGAAAGAGCCTTGTTCTTTTCGAAGACAATAGGCTATATTGGAGAGGAAGCATTGTGGGAACTGGCTTCCAAGTGTTCAAATTGTGTAGCTTTAAATCAAGTCGTTTATTCCCTTTAAGTCTTGGTTTTTATAGAGAGAGGTAAGAGGGAGGAAGGGAGAGGGAGAGAGGAGAGGGAGAGGGAGAGGGAGAAGGAGAGAGAGAGCAAGAGAGAGAGAGAGCTAGCTCTTTGGTAAATATTCCAAATGTGAAGAAACAAGGAACAGTTGGGGGTCACAAACATAGTTAGAGAATGTGGAATTACTTTAAAATCCGGCAGTGTCCTGTGTAGTGTCAACACCGGCTTGAACAATCAAAGCAGGTTCTTAGATTACCAATAGGGGACACACGGAGGGGAGGAGGGGAGTTGAGTTGTTGACACAGGAGCCCATTTTCCCAGGAGATGCAGCCGATTCTGAGCTGAGGCTGGACATGCTCCTAAGGGTATCTTGTAATGCCTACAGCTATGAAAGTGAACTTCCAGATTTGATATTCATCAGCATTGAGTCGGTACAACTGTCAGATGCCTAGCTAAGAGAAGAAGAGCTCTCTCAGGACAGCATGCAGAGAAGAGGAAGGTGTGAATCAAACTGAGCACCCACCACTGTGGGAGGGAAAGAGTAGGGACACTGTCAGGCAAAAGACACCGGCCTGAAGGAGGCAGGATGCAAGACTGTGATGGTCAGCTGAATTGAGGTAGCTTTCAGAAGCCAGTAGGGAAAAGGGGGAGGGGCAGTGGTATTCAGTGTGGTACCTAAGACAGACATGTGGGCTCATGTGCAGTCTTAATTTTCTTCTGTTTTCCGCAGCCATCATTAACCAAGGTTTGATTGTTTACGGTTCTTAAATTAGGCAGTGCCCAATTGCTGATCATCTTATTTGTTTAAATAATATAAAGAAGAAATCAAAGGGACCAAAAGGTTTTAAAGCAATCCACAGTCACCAGGTACAAGAAAAAAGTTCATGGGGAAGGAGTTTAACATTCAATTGTTGGCTAAAATGATTAGAAGCCCTTTGTATAGGATCCCTCACCATCCTGGTCCCTGAAACAGTTAGCCAAGTGTCTGTGGCCAGTTACCTAACCTCTGTGAGCCTGCTTCTGCAGCTGTCAATCAGAGGTAACACTAACCTTATCTCACTGCTCTTGTTACCTGCTAAGTGAGAATAAACCCGAAGCTCCTTGCAGAGGGCCCATGAAAAGAGTGTTTAAAACACAGTCAGCTTTGCTGTTACTATCTAATATTACTTGCTTTATGGCACTTCCTCTGTTCCTATTGACATTAATAACTGAGAAGTGAGTGGAAAATTATATTTAGAAAGTATGATCATTAAAGATGATATTTGCCTCGCTTCTTCTGGGGGGATGCATTTCTTCCGTTATCATTTTGTAAGATGTAAGTTTCTATGAAATCTAGACTCATATTCGTTCTTGAATTTCCCTTGCTATGGGATCTGAATAGGGAGGCCAGAGAAGGGGCCAGTGATGGCAGGGTGAAGCCATCCCAGTTTCTATTGGAAGTTTTTACTGATGTTGAAATAAGGAATCATCTTGAAAAGAAAAAAAAAAAAGTGAGTATTTCTCAGAGCAAAGATGCGTGTGCTGACAATTTCAGTTCTGCCCAGAGATGCTGGCATTTTGTTTCTGGGGGCGGCTCTTATGTTTCCAACAGTGTTGCTGCTGCAGAGCATGTTCTTCTCCTCCTGGTTCGTCTCCTCCCACCCCCCTCCCCATATGTCTTCCTCTTTGTCTCGCCCACCCTACTCCTGGTTTCTCTCGGTCTCTCCCTTCTCCTGTAGCTTATTTCCCTTCAACAGAAAAGTGAATCCTCTTGCAGACCAGAGTATTGCCTTCTCCAAATCCATCCTCCATCACTTTAGCCATCTCTCTTCTGGAAGTCTTCTCAGCCTGTTTCCTGTACCTCTGTGTTTCTCTTTCCTCTGAAAGTTGATCTCTCCCTCCCTCTTCATCTTTCTCCATAATAGCAAGTCCTTCCCTGCTCCTCTAAGATTGTCTCTCTGTGAATAAATTACTCCTGGCCCTTGAGTTATCTGGCCTTGGAAATCTTTATTATTATCCAAATCTAGGACAGGCAGAGAATGACATAAGATTAGAGGAACAAAGTTGGGTGTAGTGGCACATGCCTGACCTCTCAGTCATGGAAAATGGAGGCAGGAAGATTAGGAGCTCAAAGGCAGCCTTGGATATGTTGCAAGTTCAAAACTACCCTGACTACTCAATACCCCTATATCAAAGCATTTAAACAAACAAAATTAGAAGATCAAAAGGAAGAAAGCACTCTTTTTGGAGGTGGATCAGGATGACTAGGCAAACTGGTGGAATTAGAAGTTGACTTCTAGTTCTTCTAATTGTGTACCTTTAAATTAAGTCGTTTATCCTCTCTGGGTTTTGTTTTTTACAGACAGACAGACACACAACAGAGTCAGAGACAGAGACAGAGATAGAGACAGAGAGAAGAGAGGCAGAGACAGAGAGACAGAGATAGGAGAGATATAGAGAGACAGAAACAGAGATAGAGAGACAAACAGAGACAGAGAGACAGAAATAGAGATCTATAGAGAGAGACAGAGAGATAGACAGAGATAGAGGAGGAGAAGCCTTTGATAAATACTCCAAATGTGAATATGAAGGAACACGGACCAGAATTTTGGGTTCACAAAGACAGCTAGAGAATGTGGAATAGTTTGGGATTTGGTAATGGCCCATCTAGTGCTAACACAGGCTTGAACAATCAAAGTTGGCTCTTAGATTACAAATATGATAACACATGGAAAGCAGTAGCTATACTTCTGGATGAATTATAGCACCTGTCAGACAAAATGTGTCTTGGCTCTAGAACTCTGATTTGGTTTTTATTTGTCTAGTATAAGTAATGCAAATGTTCAGTTGCACAGGGAGGGGTAGGAACATTGTGGGTTGGTTAAGTGATAAAGCAATAGAAAATCAAAGGTCAGTTCTCAAAACCTGGTGTAAAGAACTTTCAGGTCTCTACCCTTTTCATTCATCCTGAAAACTGCGTCGACTCCTCCTCTCTGATATCAGTCCTACCCTATCCACAATTTCAGGAGGGCTACTCAGTGCATCACTCTTAGAGTGCCTGCAGCAGCCATGGGTTGCTGAGCTTAAGGAAAATGATGACCACCAAGGAGGTCTAAAAATCAATGATTCGTTCATCCTTTCATTCTTCAGCCACTGCTTCCTGGGTATCAGCCACACTGCTGGCTTTTCAACCAGGGAATAAAATGTACAAGTTCCTGCCCCTTAGAGGCTCATGGTCTCTAATGATGCAGGTGGCTGAGCACCCATGATGCTACGTTAGTAGCTGCTATGAAAGCACTGAGGACGGGAGGCATTCCCCCTTGCCCAGGAGAAGAGAGACATGCAGAGGTATGCTTCTGTGCTGCCAGATTCTCTGTTATTACAGTTTTCCATTCTGTGCCACAAAGCTATCATCTGGAGCCATTAATAAATAGGAACATGGTTTGCATTTCTTAAGCCTTTTACTCACTGCCTCCTCTGTTCCCAGCAGCAGTCACAGCACCAGGTCCTCCCACCTTGAGAAACAATGACCATCTGAGTCTATCTTCCTGTCACCACTTCACAAATCTGTTGAAGAAAAGAGTGCAATGTGCTTTTAACAGGACTAATCGCCATCATTACTGTAATAACAAGATTTATATTCTTCTTACGGTTTGTTGGGCACCCTCACATCCAGCAGTTAGGCTTTCCAGAGTAAAAACAGCATGCTGTGGCCTCACAGCTAATGAGTGAATAGATGGAAACTGGATTATGCTGTTCTAAAGCCCCAAGTGACCAGGAGCAGTCTTAATAATCCCAATCCTAAATGCTTCTTCTACATGACGTGGATAAAGTGAAGAGCCACTGTACGATGATAAATATATAAAGCAGTTGAAGAACTCAAGGGTAACCATTATAAGAGGCCTGAGGTAATGGCTCAGTTGGTAAAATGCTCATTATACAAGCATGAAGAGCAGAGTTCAGATCCTTAGCACACACATAAATCAGTCTGTATGTTTGTGCCCTAGTACTGGGAGAAACAGAAGCAGAGCTGCCTGTCTAGTCTACCAATGAATGCTAGGTTCAGTGAGAGACTCTGCCTCAAAAAACTAAAGTGGGCAGACATAGAGGAAGATGCTGGGCATCACCCCTGGCCTCCATGTACACATGCACTTGCATATACACAAACATACAACATACACACATACTAAAAATAAATCAAAACAAAGCCCATAGATTGTGATTGAAAAACATTTAAAACAAAGTTATGTATGGAACCAAAAGTTGAAAGACTTCCATGTGTGCCTATCTAGTTGCTATACCTACTACCTCATACCTACATAAGTTACTAGGTTCATTGTGTTTAATTGTTTCATCTTCAAGATAAAAGAAATGGACTAAATGATTCCTAAGGTAAAGAGTGGAGCTAGATTGCCTGCCTCTAACTCCTGCCTCTGCCACTTACTAATGATTCTAGTTCTTTGTATTTCTCACACAGATTGAAAAGTGAACCTGTTATTACGTCTTTTTGAACCCGGGTTCCCCATCTGAAAACTGAGGCTAATGGCTGAACCTATCTCTTTATGCTATGAGCATTTAATAAAACCAGTTAATAGTTTCAAATGATTAAACAGTGTGTGGCTTGGAGTCCTGCTATATAATGGCTTCTTAAATTTTTTTTAAATAGTCCTTTCAGCTTTAGGGCACTGTGAGCCTTTGAAGTTTGTTGTTACGGAGAGTGGAGAGAAGATGTAAAATTTACAAAGGAGCGGGCTTGAAAGAAGAATGCTGAAAAGGCAAAGAGATGTGATGACTTCAGCTGGAAACCTCAGACGGGATATAGTCTAATAAGCAATGAGCTGTTTCATAGCTAAAAACTTGAAATTCATGGGTAAAACTCAGTAGGAAGAAAGTGTGGGATGGACTAGTGGCCAGGACCCTCCAGAAACAAAATAAGGTGACTGTGGAGACTCAGTAAAGTCCGTCTGATCTTCTCACCAGGGCTGTCAACGTTAGTTCATTATAATTAACCAGGCACCTCATTCTTCTCTATTCCTACTTCTTGCCCCCACCTAGAGCTCCTCCATCCCAGCAACATTACAATGTAGGGTCCAATAAAGTCAGTGTTCCTCACAAGTCTTTGGGTCCTCATCCTTGGAAATTATTCTATATATGCTTGTTCAATATCCATCATTTATTAAGTAGAGGGAAATTGAAAATACTGTGGTTGTCTATGTCCCAATTCTGTGATGGCTTCCCATTTGTTGGTACATCCAAGTAAGTTCAAGCTGTAGGGAGACAGAAGCCAAGCGATGGTATCTGTAATCTGACCCTTCATTCTCGTGTGAGCTTTGTTTCTGGCTAGTGTGGTGGCACCTGTAACTCTTACCTGCCAGTCTGGCATGAAATGGGTTAATTAGGGGCTGTAGAGATAATATAGTAGGTAGCAGTATCTGCTGCTCAGGCGCAGGGACCTGAATATAGAACCCAATACTCAAGTAAAAAATCAGATATGGCCAGTATACTTAGAACTCCAGGGCTGTGGGGCAGGGCCAGAGACAGGATAATCACTGGGGCTTAATGGAGCTCCCAGATGCAACAAGAGATACTGTTTCAGGGGAATGAGGCAGAAAGTGACAGAGCATGATGCCCAGTGTCCTCTGGCTCTGAGCATGCACACAGGCATGCACACCTGAACACGTGCATGCATGCACCACACATACGCCACACTCACACACGTCTGTTTTTCTCTGCCTATGTTTCTTTCTGTCGTATCTGTCTCCCCATCTCCTGCCCCATACACCACAAGCCTTGGCATCTCCCTTGTATGACTAGGTGAAGGCTTTGCAAATGGATTGTGCTAGTTAAATAAAATAAAACGTGTGAACCTGTCAAATCCAGTACTTCTGCCCTTCTACCTTCCTCCCTCTTCCCTCACACCTGCCCACCTCCACCTCCCCCTCCCACTTCTTTCCTCTCACTCTTCCTTTCTTCCTTGTATTCCAAGTGACACAATCCAGTGACTAATTCTGATCCACTCTTTGATTTCCCCAGGAGGAGATTTGATCCCTCCAGGGTACACAGCTCTCCCGAGGCCAGACAGTGACAGCAGAGGGAGGTAGAAAGTATTAGCAAGAGGAGCCAGCTGAGTCCCACTCTAGAAGAATGGGTTGGGAGGGCTCTTTGCATAGGCAGGGGACACAGGCACTGGCTGATGCTGTATTAGCATTACTCTTCTGCCTCCAAAAGCTGTTTACCTTTCCCTTTCTGAATTGACTGATGCAAGTGGAGAGGAAAGAAGAGGCGGAGGAAATCATTATCTCTTGAGGGTCCAGTGTGTCCTAGACTGCAGTAGAATATATTGTGCAGTCACTTTTGGAGTCAGTGGTGGCACCCTTCAGCTTGTCTGTCATTTCTGCTTCTCGGAAGCATGTGTATAAGCAGTTTCTGAGGGAATCAGTCTTAGGGAATGGAAGTTAGGGGCAAGAAAGTGGTGCCAGGAAGGAGGGAGAGACAACCGCAGCTTTGAGCTGGTAACTGTCAGGACTTTCTAGGAGAGCCTTCTGACATGACATGGACCTCCAAACAGTCAGCTAATCCATTCTCAGCCTCATGTAGCTTGTTGTTACACAGCATCCTCCATAATCTTCAGACCTCTTTTACAGTATTTTACCAAACCTATCCCATTCATTATTGCCTAATTCCCTGGGCTGTCATCCCAGGAGCATACTAACAGTACCCTGCTGGAGTACTACTTGCAAGAAACTTGAATCATTTCATAAGAAAATGCCCCCATGCAGGGAAGGAAGTCCTATACTCTACTTGGATCCTAGTTAAATCCCTGCCCATGACCTTCCTAATTACAGCAGATCTGTAATGAGTCATACTTTTCCACTGCAATTCCTTCAGCATATAAATTATTCCCTCCCAATTATATGTCCTTCTTTCAGGACTGTGTTTTACAGCTATAGTTATGATATTCCCTGACTCTATTTGTCTGGAAGGGCCTGGAAGAGAGGAACAGGCACATAATCCAGGAGAAAGAGTCATACTGAGAGACCTACCTGGTGTGAACTTTTTGCAGTGTGTCTATATGAGGGCAGACTTCTTTCTTCTGGCCTGAAGGGAGTTGCTTTTCTTGTCTTCTGGGAGATTTCAGGAGAATCATCTCTCATTGTATACTTGAATATCCCCAAATGGGTCTTACAGCCCAATTCTTTTTCTGTTAGGATTTTTACACACAAGTACTGATGTTCTGCATGGAGTATCTCTGGTGTCTGTGTATACCATCATCATTATGCCTCAGTACTGTCTGTGGCTTCCAACAGTTTCTTTCAGTTGACACTTGGTTCACTTAACTATTCTACCTTCTATTTCCAAGACTCATTCCCAACATTTATATGTTTTTGTTTCCAGAATCTACATGTCTTTAAAATACCAAGGACCTAACCTAACCCGACACATCAACCTATATTCCACCTCACTGCAGTCCACCAGGTGAAGAAAGTCTTGAATTTGTGCTGCTAATATAGGCCGGTAATTGCCAACACTCCACTTTCCCTCACAGTGTGGTCTTCCAAAAATCCACAATCCCATCTTAGGAGCCTGATTTCTTCTTTTAATACATTTTTATCCATGTTTTGAGAATTTAATGCAATGTCTTTTGATCATATTTTCTCCTCCAAGGCCCACCTTATCTCCCTACCTATCCAACTTTATGTCTTCTTTTTTTAAAATAAGTCTTGGAGTACAATTTGTGCTGCATAGAAATTGACCACAAAGAGTCAAATTTCTAAAGCAACTCCTGACACTAATGATCTTGTCTTGAATTCTCTTGGAGACAGACTGGGAAGTAAACAAACAAAAAATGTTAAGCCACTGTAGGCTACAAGAGTCAGAAACCAAAAGACTTATTCAGGGAGAGAGAAGGTTGACATTAGCGGTTTGGGCACTGTTGGGAGAAAGCAGTCCTTCGTCATGCCGGAAAGCTCTGAAGAGTCCCCGGGACTGTAGCGAAAGACAAAAGCATTAACTCACAGACTCCCATTTATATCCATGGACTTCTGAGTTGCATGCCTTAAAATATCCAGTAACTACCCTGGGAATGTCTGATAGCCTTCTGACAGAGAACACCAGGACAAGAAGCCAAAGCTACAAGAAGCTTAATCTGGACAGCACACGTGTAGATGAGATGCTAAATGAAGTTGGCTAAGATTCCAGTGGAAATGGTTACTATGGTCATGCACAGCCAGGGTGGCTGGGGTGGCAGGGTATTTGAAGGAGTGAAACAGTGCCTGATGCATAACCCTGATTAAACCAGCTTTATATATCTTGCATGCTTTGAAAGCATGTGCAAAACTCCTCTGTCATCCTCCAAGATAGAGAGAAATACAAGCACTGGTTCAATGCCACGGCTCTCACATCGTCACTTAGTCCTGCCTGGCATGACTGCTGTATTGCCTAGGCTAACTCTCATCCCAGAATAACCTTACAGTCTCTTGACAGCTCCAACACGTCTCTCTCTCTCTCTCTCTCTCTCTCTCTCTCTCTCTCTCTCTCTCTCTCTCTCTCTCTCTCTCTCTCTCTCTGTCCTCTCTCCCTCTCTCTCTCCCTCTGCTGATAAATCAGTCTCTTAAGTCACTGAGAAAGTAGAACCACTGCAAGGAGCTTGCTCAGCTCTGTCAGACAATCGTGCCCCTGCTAGGACCTGTGTCCCCCTTCTCCCATGGAGTTCTTTGCCTTTATCAGGGACCAACCCTTACTGACAGCCTATCCCTGGAGAAAGCAGATCCTGAATCTGGTTCTAAGTGATCAGATTTCAGATCTTTCCAAATGCTTTGCTGTTTCTCCTTCTCCCCTGTATCATTTCCACCAGTTACGAAGAAAAATCTGACTCCTATATGAAAATTTAATAAAAATCCTTCACCACCATCTTCCATTGCCTGTTTCCTCATACCACTACTTTTTAAATGGCAAAACCCCTTGAAAGAGTTGCTATAATTTCTTTCCTCTCTTTCCTCCCTCACCTCTGTGTTTCCCCAGTCCATTCCACTTGGATTTCCATTCAGACCTAATCAATGGCACAGCCAATCCCAGCAGTGAGCCGGTGCCCAGTGTCCTCTCTGCAGCCTAGGATGCGGTCGACAGCTTTCTCCTTTAAATACTTCCTCTTTCCTTCCTTTTTTTGTTTACCATGAAACCATAGTCTTCTGATTTTACTCCCATTTTATGATGCATTTTCTTTCAATATTCTTTGCTAGCTCTGTGTATTTTTTTCTTTCCCACTTCTAAATAGAGACAGATGTGGCAACCCAAAAGGCTTTATCCTAAAGGCCTCCTTTTCTTGCTATGCATGAAGTGAAAATTTATTTCAAAAACTGAGAGAGTTGAATGAGTTTTATTATTGTTTTAATAGACATTATTGCTTAGCATTGTTCCAGTTTCACACCAAAATTTAACAGATATCACAGACCTTTGCCATATACCCCACCACGGCCCTAGACATCTCATTATCAAATTCCCATACCAGAGTGCTTTAATTGTTCCAAGTGACTAGGAAGATTCTAGACAAGTGAAAACAAGATTTCATTCTGACGGCTGGGGTCAGAAAGGCTCTCTATGTTTACATAAATATACTAAGTGACTTCAATTAGCCTATGATTTTACATATTCTTTAGATACAGTGATTCTCAAGTAGACATCTGCTAACCTGAACCACTCCCCTGAACTCTAGAGACTAGTTATCTACTAGATGTTCCCACACAGGCACCTAAAACTCAAGATGACAAATAGGAACATCTTTTCCTCTCTAAAATTCCCACTTTAGTCTTCATCCCAGGAAACAGGTGGATAGAGTCACCCAGTTGCTCAAATTTTCCTTAATTTATCCCTTTCCTTCATACCACATCCAAATTCACACAAATACCACTGAAGCTGCCTTTTCTTTACATTGAGCACTCTCTTTTCCTCCAGACATCCTAGGCAAAGTCAGCATCTTTCTCCTGCAGGAATGCAAGGATCTCTTGGTTGCCTTCTCCACACCAGAATGACTTAAAGAAGAAAGAAAGAAAGAAAGAAAGAAAGAAAGAAAGAAAGAAAGAAAGAAAGGAAGGAAGGAAGGAAGGAAGGAAGGAAGGAAGGAAGGAAGGTAGCGATCAAGCAAAGGAAATGGAGATTACAATCAAATTAATGAAATCAACATTCACATGACCCTCCTTTACCTGTGACCATCTGTTGTCACGGTCATTTTGTGGTTCCACTCTTTACTTTCTTCCTGTTCCTCGAACAGACTAAGTTTCGTCCCAAGTCGGGATGCTTGAATGTCTCCCCCTCTCTTTGACTTCTTCATCCGGCCAGATCACTCCTGCCACTTAAATCTCATTTGAACTATTAGTTCCTCAGAGCAGTCTTCCCCACGTACCCTAAGCTAAACAATTGCCGGGTCACTGTCTATCATATGGCTCCAATTAATTAGTTAATAGTTTTATTTTTCAGTTTTACAGTTATTATTATCTCTCTTTCCATCTAGACTTCTGTATTCTGACTCCTTGTTCAGGGTCTAATTTGTTTGCATCAGTGCCTGAACACTTATCCCACTAGACAATAGATAATATACATTTTTTTTAAATAATAAAAATTGTTCACTAACTCTGGAAAGCTTCCCGATAATTCCTTTAGTCTTATTCTTTACACTGGAGTCTTCCCACCTCCACCCCAGGTTCTTCCTATATATAAGCTCCAGAAGGCCGATTATGAATAAAGTGTTCACTTAAGTCTTCTCTATACTTCACAGGGTGTGAGGAAGCCTTTGAGGACCTGTGATAGAGTTGCTATAAGGCTGAGGCTTAGGAGGCATCTGGCCCTCATGATACCAGCTGGCAGAAGTAAGCCAATCAGAAGCCTTCATTCATGTTTCTTCAATAGACTAGACTTTTCTTATAAGAGTGCAAACCTTAGCTTCACGCCCTGCTGGTGACTCTTCAAGGAACAAAAATCTGCTGCTGAATTAAGTGCTTTCTACAAAGATGACTTTTGACCCAAACCAGTGTGACTTGTCAAGTACATCAGCACAATGACCTTGCATCTCAGTACATCCCGTCCACCGTTGCTAGAAAGGACACATCAGTTTTGACTGGGTATGTAAGAAAAGGAAGTCTGCTTGGTTGAGTAGACCAGAACAAAGATTAAGACACCCCCATGACAGGTGCCAGGCCACAGGTGCCCAGGAAGTGACCCTAGCCAGGGAATTATCCACATGAGAAAGTTATTTTTTAATTAGCCATAAATAGGCTGATTGGACACTCACCTACATCTTCATTAGTCCAGGTATATCCCTTGGTGTTTGTCTGGACTTTCCTTATGCTGTGCATGAACCTCACTGTCCTTGTGGCCAACTCTTTCCGGGTTTTACACAGGAACTGAGAGTTTGGGTTAATTACCTTTTCTAGTCGCTTAAAATTACACAAGCTGGTAGGACTAGAAGTCTTCCGCAGTAGTGTTGTGATTAGCCAGAATCTTAATGGACAAGAGCACCAATTATTGAAAGTGATTGCCCTAGAAAATTGCCTTCCATTTCTGTAAAAGAACGGAATTGCCTCCTGACCCCGAGGCCCAGATAGCCACACCACAAAAGGAACATGTTAACATAAGAATAGATTTCTGAAGCACATGCATTGTACCAAAAGTTGCCATGTGGGTCTGATATCTGCATTTGGAGCATGCCACAAATTTTATACTAAGAAAATTGATCTTTAGACGATGAATAGATGTGCTGGGATGGCTTGCCCTTAAGCCCTGCACAGTCTATTGCAAAGGTATCTTTCCAAGGGCCACTGTCTAGCTTCTGATGGCTTATGACCATGTTGGTTGTTAGAAAGGGATTCTCTTGAGTTGGCATTTCATACAAAACCAATATTTGTTAAAATGTATTAAGGATTTAGGAACTTTTCTGTAAAAGAAACATATTTACGCAAACTTTATGAGTTACAATAGCAGAGATTTTTTTATTGATAACTAACTGATTAATGGGAGTGAATCAAGGAGTAGATCTACACTTGAGTGCTCACTCAACTGGGTAAAAGCAAATAAGGATGGGAGACTGGATTCATAGTGAATGTTCATAGGAGATTGGTTCAGAAAGTGAGTGGATCATATC